>NW_020450797.1:301639-373231 GCF_003343035.1 Apteryx rowi | reverse complement strand
ATGATTAGGGGACTGGAGCATCTCTCTTATGAGGAAAGGCTGAGAGAGCTGGGCCTGTTTAGCTTGGAGAAGAGAAGGCTGAGAGGAGATCTTATCAACGTGTACAAGTATCCGAAGGGAGGGTGTCGAGAGGATGGGACCAGACTCTTTTCAGTAGTGCCGAGCGACAGGACGCGAGGAAATGGGCACAAACTGAAACACAGACACTTCCATCTGAACATGAGGAAAAACTTTTTCACTGTGAGGGTGACGGAGCACTGGAACAGGTTGCCCMGAGAGGTGGTGGAGTCTCCTTCTCTGGAGATATTCAAAACGCACCTGGATGCAATCCTGTGCAATGTGCTCTAGGTGACCCTGCTTGAGCAGGGGGGTTGGACTAGATGATCTCCAGAGGTCCCTTCCAACCTCAGCGATTCTGTGATTCTGTGATTTAGGAGATGAGGTGAGCTTTCCTTTATGAGTGCAAAAAATTTAGTAGATTAATTGTATTGTATACAGGCAAAGGTAATTTAGGAGCTAGTGAGAACAAAATGATCTAGCTTGGAGCATTGATACAGAATGATTTTCAGTGGTATTTTTACTAAAAAGTTAGTGCATTAAAAGTTTATGGCAAGTAAGATTGCTTAGCATATCAGGATACTGTATATCCTTAATACATTCATGGAGGCTATTTGAAGGGCACTTTCAGTGCATGGATCTGTATACATAATACGGCTTTTTATTGTTAACTTAGTCTAGAGCCCTGTGAGTGTTTTTACAGTACATTATTTTTTAGAACCAATAAATTACTCATCTGAACTATCGAAGTATAAACATGATGACTTTTTGTCAGGCTTGACTATGATACTATTACAATGAATTATGGATTTTAGCGGTTATCTGCTTTTGATGCAGTGTAATACATCATGATCATTTTGATTGGTTCTGAACTTCATATTGGTTTTTCTTATATTCTGTCCTACATCTACAAGGTTCCTCAGAGTTATACTCTAAAACATGTCAGAAAATTTCAAGATAGCATTAGACTAATTTAAAACTTTCCCTCTTTGAAAAGCAGAGGCAAGACAGAAAGGGAGTCTGAAAATATGCTTAAGTCTCTTTTTATCTATTCCATATACAACCATAAAAATTAAAAAAAAAAAAACTGACCTCAGAATTCATAAATTTTTGTTAAAAGACAGGAGACAGCAAGATGAAAAAACTTGGCCTATGTATTCCTGTTACGCAGAATAAATTGCCAGATGTTGGTACTGATGATTCATCCAACAGTAGTCTCCAGATTGTTTAAAAAAAATTAAAAAACATTACAGATCCTTAGGCCATATGTGGGCATAACTATACTCCATATCACAGATATAACCCAGTGGGGGGGGGGGGAATCTTCCTTTAATCTTACCTTCTTTACGTCCAGTCCGTCATCTTTTCCTATATCCTCTGAATTATCCAGAAATGGCATCATTGGTTTAGGACTTGAGCCAGTTCCCCAGTGGAACTAAGATTTTATCCTAATGCTCTTTTATCCTGATTAATTATTCTCTTGTTCTATCACCTACCTCTGCACTTCTACTTTTTTTTCTCCTGACTTTTTATATTACTTCTCTTTGACAGGATGCATCTTTCTTTGCTTGCTTTTCTTCTTGTCTTCTCCCTTGTTTGTCTACCTTTTCCTGTATTATATTTTTATTTGTTATTTATTACTACTTGGACTAGACCTTTCCTACTCCATAACACTGAAGTTAGATTTAAGGGATTTGTCAGGCCACTACATTTGATGAAAGAAGAAAAAAAGTGTTAATCTTACTCCAACAGCTAAGTATCCATAATAGAAACCACCAAGTAACAATTGTTTTTTAAACTAAGATAATAGAATCCTCTTTTTTCCCCCAGATATTGAGCAAATTCTTGTATTTATTGGAAGTTATATAAGGCACATGAGGACWGACTCTTTCCCTTAGGAAAACATTTATGCTGGCACAAAAGAAAATAGTTGTTTCCTTGTATGTCAGCTCAGAATATCTGAGAAAACGCACCATTTTTCAGCACCGCTGGTATCTACCTCTGATGTTCTTTGATCCTCTTCCTCTCAGACAGCATTGGATGACTCAGTCACCATGACAGTCTTATTGCATGTGTCTGTGTTCAACAAAGCTAAATGCATTGAATGCAGATTACAAGTTTCTCAGTTACAGTTTATCCCTGCTTTACTTCAGCGATGCATTAGCATAAGCTATCCATGAAAACATGCTACCTACAAGTTCTGCAAAGCAGAGTTCTTTAAGAAAGGGAAAAGAGGGGCTACTTTTCCAATTCCTTCATTCCTATTTCATTAAATAAGGTTCTTTCCCATTTCCTTAATACAATTGCTCAGATAATCAGAGCAGTTTTGAGACTCCAGAGAATGTGTAGGCTGTAGATATGTCCAGGCATCAAAAGGAGAGGAGGGGAATAAAGTTCTCCTAAACCCTTCTAATACATATACAGTTTTTACTGCTTTTCTTCAGACCAAGTTTGATTAGAGATTTGTATGTTGATATCCTTTTTAATTTCTGATCATATCAGTCATTTAAAGCAGCATTTCATGCATTTTATTTCACAGTAACAGAATCATGGATTTGCAGTTTTCACCTCTCTTAATCCCATCTTCAGTCATTCACTAATCCTTTTCCTCTGGAAGTTTATTAAAGCTCGAAACAATCCTCTTTAAACAAGGCATTACGTTAAAGTTCACCTCAAAGATCAACCTAGTTCAGAAATAGATGTTAAGACAACAAATACATATTCTCCTTACTTGCAGTTTAACCCTTCTTTGTTAATATTCCATCTTTAGAATAGGAATGCTCCTCTGCATTTTTTATTACCTTTCATTTATAAATTAGTAACACTGCCTGAACACTGCCCCCAGAAACCAAGCAAAGAAAAATTCATATAATCACAGAGAAGAATAGCACTGTTGGTGCCATTTTCAGCTGGAAGTTAGTGGCAGAGCAAGGAGATTTAGTATTTGCAGAACCCACCCCCATTTTAGCTGCAAGCTAGCAACTCAGGAGACCATTTTCTACCTGAGCCTGGAGCCCTTTTCCTAGCAGGATCAAACTCAAAAGAGGAAGTACTGGTGCATTTAAGCACACCCTTCTTTGTATATCACTCCTCTGCTGCCTAGTTCACACAAAACCACCCAGAAAGCAAAACATACTGAAAGGAAAACTCATGCAAGCAAGCCCCAGTCTCAGCAGAAAGACAGTCAACAAAACCATCACCTCCAACCTGCAACCCATGCCCAACTGCACTGTTTGTTAGGCTAAGCCACCTGGCTGCAGGGAATAGTCTCTGCTGAGAGGTGGCTGCAACTGTGAGTTTCTGCTTCCCAGTGAGCCTGGTGTTTGCTCCTTCCCAGCTGGAACCCGTGCCTCACCAGAGCCCCAGCTACTGCATGTCAGACACAGGCTAAGAAGCCAAAGTCGAATGCTTAGTGGGAGTGGATGAGTCTACTGTAACTATTGAGAAGCTATTCAACCTCTCACCTGTGTAGACTTGAAGTCCTTTAATGGTTGAACACCCCTGAGTTCGAGCCTGGGGAATGTAATGTTTCATTTAAAGAAGTAATAGCCTGAGCAATTATTGAACAGTTTTGATTGTGGTTTAGCTTATTCTGCAGTAATTTCTCATACAGAGTCTGCAAAATTTTATTTTACTAGCTTGATTGGAACCAAGCAGGACCAATCCTCAGTTTTTAACCCTCTGTAGTGTTTCCTTAATGTGACTTAACTGTATCACTGTTTATTTTAACAGTCTCCAGATTTAACTCTGCATTGTCAGGCAGATATATCAAGTAGATCATTAGAAATGTGTGTGATATTTATACAACATAATAAACACTTTTTCATTCTCTTCATGATGCCATCAGATACATCTCAATTTCTTGTAAAGAATTGACTGCTTTGTAAATAATTAACTGGTCATAAAAATCTGAAGCTAGGAAGTTATTTGGACTCTAGATTTCATTTTTAAAATTTCATTTTTAAAACATTTTCCAATGCCCCTGGTTCTTCATCCATATACAATAAACAGTGCAACAATTTCCCCAAAGTAGCACTCAGACATGTGACTTACTTTGGCTCATGGTTTTATTAGATTAAATATTTAAATCTGACAATAAGCTACTGTCAGTAATTCCTTAGAAAGCTGAGATTTTATATTATGGTTTGCATTACTAGGACCTCTGATTCCCAGCCTGTGTCTTCCTGATGTGTATTGCCAAATACACAGCATCTGTACCTCTAACAGCCTCCAACAAACATTACCATCAAAAATGGCTTGCAGCTCACATCTGAGATCCAGTGTGGGTTAARAAAAGAGCTAAAAGAGATTTTTTAGTATTCTGTTGGCACTTGCAAAATATAACATGTCTAAATCATGATATTCCCTTTGCAAAATCAACATGTAGATTATTTCACAGGTTTCAGGGGCTATTGCAATGTCTCAAATTAAGAGTTTAGAACTAGAAGAGCTCATGGCCATGGGCATCCTCATTTCACACAGTGCTAAAAGATGTTTAGTAGCTCGTAAATAAATACAAATAATGAGATTTGTATGCGTAACTCTTATATGCTGCTTTGAATTTCATTCTTGTTTGCTAGCAGGTAGCCTAAGGAATGCAAGTRTGCCAAATCTGCTTCATCTTCAGCTGCTGGATGCTTTTACCAGCTTTTCTTTTTCTCTCTACAAGTGGAAATAAAAATAAAAAAAAAATCAACATCTTAATCCCATATGAGGGTGCAAACTGTCGCAGGACGACCAACTATCTTATAGTCCCAGACCATGTGGGTTTCGTGTGGCACGAGGGAGGGGAGGAGGGGGAGAGGAGATTTACTGCATGACTCCACAACTTGTTTCAAAGACCAAAATTTACTACAGATAATGACTATTCACATTTCTGAAAAAGTCTCCTTTAACGTAGCTTTTGCATTCTACAGCAGAAGGGCCTGGGTAGGGCAAGGCTACTTCTAAATCTGGCTTTTTTCTTTCAGTTTTAGTTTAGTTTTTGTCCCACAGATGGTCCTGTGGTCAGCTGGTTTCACATACATGCCCTTAATCACGAAGCTTGACTATATACCTTTGTCGCGGGACGACCGACTATCTTGCAGTCCCGGACCGTGTGGATTTCGTGTGGCGCGAGGGAGGGGAGGAGGGGGAGAGGACATTTACTGCATGACTCCACAACTTGTTTCAAAGACCAAAATTTACTACAGAAGCTGCAATGGTACAAAGCAAGAATTCTTGTTAACAGAAGCTCAGCTCAAGTACAATACTTATTTCTAATTACACTAAAAGTTATGCTAACAGTAACTACTTAGCAAAGAGAAAAGGATAGCTAATTTATACTAACTGTGAATACCCAAATGAATGAACTAGGCAAACCAATTCTGATCGATCTTACCCACGCGTTGCCTCAGCGGCCAACGTACACTCAATCCCAGGGAAGCAGCTGCGGGAGGGCGTCCCCGTCCCGAGGGGCTCCGCAAGTTGGCAGACCCGCTGTCACCCGCGAAGAGCCCAAGGCGGCTCCGGGCCAACCTCTTTATGCCCTTCGGGGGAAGGTGGAGGTGGAGTCGCTAGGCCAGTTGCAGTTCTCTTCAGGCAGGCGCAGGCCCTGGCTCTTGGCTGCTGCAGGGTTCAACTCCTCCGTCCTTGTTATGACCATCGCACCCACGGTCACGGGCTGGGGGGGGGGGGGGGCCGAACACCCCCAAGGGCAGGCTAGCTGCCTCGCGCACTCTTGAGCACTGAAGAGAGGAGTGTGAGTGACTGCGGATGACTGCTTTACTCTTGCAGTGGGGGTCCCAAGGAGAGATCCCGTAGCTGGGCTAGGAAGGAGTTAATTCCAGTCCGCAATGGGGCCCCAGCAGTGGAAGCAGGTGTTATCTCTCCGGGTCCTGAGGAGGAGGAGGAGGCAGTCCCGACCACAGCGATTAGCACTGCCCCAGCAGTGAGAGGAGGCTTTTGTCTCTCAAGGTCCTGAGGCCCAAGCAGGCCTTGTCTCAAAGTCTTGACATCCTCCCTTTTGGAGTGTAAAACACAGGAATTCAGGCTACTTGTAACTGGCACCAAATGTGTATCGGGGGGGGGGGGGAGCTGGGAGCATCCCCCCACAAGAACACATCATGATGATTACATAGTTAGTTATGGTACACATGGAAACAAGTGAAATAACCCATGACTAACTGAATTACTGGGTCAACATATCTTAAGGCCAGTAGGGGTMCTCTGTGGCACTACAGACTCCCATTAAGAGCCTGGACCAAGATTTTAGCTCTTTTATGTGCCTGCGAAACTGCTGCATGTAGGAGAGGTTGTTTTTCCTACCGTTAAAAAAGATCTCTTTCTTTTTGGAAAAACGTCAAAACCTGAAAGCACACCTAAGTAGAGAAGCATAAACATGATCTACAACAGCAGCAGCCTCCCCTGTAAGGATCTATTAGATGGCTATTTAAGTCTCTAATGTATGGCCAGTTCTTCAATGGACCCTGCTGATTTCAGAGACATGTATACATTCCYATTATGCCTTAAACCAAAGGTTAATTTTTCAAACTGTGCCTGAAGATGAGCTCATTTTGTGTGTTTGGTAAAAAGAGTTGATCAAACACATTCTGGAAATGAAAAAGTGAAAAATACGCAAGGCAATATAGGTAATAAAATCCACTATTTTGTGCTGATTTAAAATATACATACAAAGCAGGAGCAATGCTGTTTATATTTATTATATATGTATATGTATAGGTATAAAAGTTTAATATCTCAACATGCTCTAAACAATATTACAGAGCTGTATATATAATAGACAAACATTATTAAAACTCTATAATTATAGGGTTCAAAAGAAGTTTGAAAAATCAAAGACATTGTAGAATGCATTAATCACAGCTGTCAAAGTAATCATAGCCATGAGTTTCCTGGCAATGTCTTTCCAACTCACTAGTCAACACCTGCCACTATACAGACAAACAGCTTCTTGATGCTAGATTCAGGCAAGCTAAAGCTAAGAATAGATAGAGTATGCTTTTTTTCAAACCACCAGTGCTGAGAGGTTCTTGCTCAGTTTGTACTCATCGCCTCTCCTGGTAGCTTCCATGGAAATTAGTTGAAGTAGGGTGAGTAAAGACTAAGCTATAGTTTAAGAATTATTGATAGCTTTCAATACTGAATTACAATGTTGCATTGTGAACAAGAGGACATGTTCCTTGTCCTGAGGGACTCATGAAATAGAAAATGTTTCGCAAACGAGCAGAGAACAATAACAGGTGCAAGAAGGGGAAGCAGTATGAAGGAAGTACTGCAGTAGGAAGTTAGAGACAGGTTGCAGCATGCAGCAACAACAGCGAGAGAAGTTACAGTATTACTGCTTGTTTTCTGCTGCCAGTAGCATATCTATCAGAACAGGATTCCAGCTCCAAGCTATTTTTCATAAATACAAAAACTGTRAAGAGTTGTAGTGTTACAGTTATACCAATGAGGACCCAAATCCTAGAGATACTGAGACACTAAATTCTTGTGGGTCAAGTTATGTACCTGCACAGGAATTTAACACCTTTAACAATTTGGGTCCAAGTTCATACAGACAAAAAACATGGGTTCCACATTCTTGGCCATTTCCCTTCAGGAAATACATTTTTTTAAAAAAAAGTCATGGAACAAGTGGGTAAATAACATAGTTCATTAACTGTTACTCTTTTACTAGTTTTTTTTTTTTTAGCTTATCTTTTACTCCCACACCAAGAATCCACTGTGTGCTACTAATCATATATTTTAGCCGACAGCTGTTATATTTAGTAAAACTTGCTTGTGATTCATTATTCATGTTCTCAAACACCCTTAGAGATAAATTCCAATGAAGCTCAAAGATTCATCTGAATGGCTGCTGAAATGACATTTGATAGTTTAAGAGTGTGTTGTAGATGTCTAGATAAATCTGATGCTATGTTATTATAATGCCCTTACAAAACTTGTTAGATATTCTGTTACTAGCAAGATGCATATTATCCAAGRCTGTCATCAAATATAATTATCTTCAGAGGAAAAGGTAAAGACCAATGTATGACGGAGCAAACAGATTTGCTGGAAAATCTGAATAAAAAACTATCGCCCATGGAGGACTGGAAAGGTGTTCTAGAGGCCAGTGCCATAAGAAGCTGCCTTATCAATCAGAATTAGTAAGTGAGGGAAAGGAAGCAACTCATATGAAACAAAACAAGCTGTTTATATTCAGTGTTTACAGTGTGAAGTGGAGTGAAAAAGTGAATGTAATTTGTTTGCTTTGTCTTTTTCAAGGCTTTTCTGTCTTTCTATGAAATGTTTGTTTCTAGCCAGTAACTCCTATCAATAGGATCTGTGAGAGTATCAAGTATGTGCATAGAGTCATATCTCATGTTTTTGTCTGTGGACACTATAGAACAGTATAATTCCATTCATCTTCCCTTGTTTACCATGATTAAAAGCTAGGAACTCAAAATCTCTTTGAAGGATTAAGATGGTAGAAATACTTTTAACATTCAAAGGCCTTAAGTTCACAGTAAGTTCAATAGTGTCTTCAGTGCCCAGGATAATCTCTGTACATGCTCTTCCAAATATGCATGTCAGACATTGTTTATACAGATACAGATCTTATCTTCTGTCATCGTAACTATGAATAAGCTTATGACTCAGTTCAATCTTTGAACAAATATTCTCATTATTGCTTCCTGCTTACTTATTACTTCCATCTATGGATGAATCACCACACTCACTGACGGGCGAGTGAAGAGTTAACAGGACTGAAGTTTGTCAATTGATATGCAGAAGAACTGACAGCACAAGAGCTGACGTGCACAAAGCTGTTGAACAGAGGACTTAACAGGACTAAAGTCGTCTACCAACCGATATGTGCAAGGACTGACATGCGCAAGGCTGCGGAATGGCAGCATTAACAAGACTGCAGAAGTGAAGTCTGCCACCTGGAACCCGCACGGACCCGCGCGGAGGGAAGAAGCAATACAGAGGTGCTGTGGTCTTGCCTCGCTAGCAGGGTCCTCCCGAGCAGACAAACTGTCCTGTGATTGCGAAACTCGCAAAAAGTCGGCAAAAGCAGTGTTTGCCCAGAGCCCCAGCCGTATTAAAAGAGGCTTGGCAGCTAGGAGAGTTTGGGCAGGGACGGGAACGTGACCTGACCATCCTCTCCGGCTGGACCGTGAGTATCCCCCCCCCTCCCCTTTTCCTGGGACGCTGGGTGAAGGTAACTCCTCGAGGTTGAGAGCCCTCTCACTAGGAGARTGAACAAGAAAGCTTTCAAGCAGGGATAAGCAGTCCTTCCAATTAATAGCGCAGTAATCGACGGTTTCAGGTTATCCTTTCTAAATTAGTAACTGATGGTTTTGTGTTATCCTTCCTAAATTAGTAATCGCATTATTTTAATGGATGTTACTAATCCAAGAACTTGTGTGAGGAAATTAACATCTTTTTTATCATTATTATATTACTGTCTCAGTCGTTGCTATCGAACCTTCATAGCATGACAGCATGACACTATTCCTTTACATTGGACACTGAAGACTGGAATAGCTTTCTGCGTGGTTAATGCTATCAGAGCATGGAAAGATGAGAAAACTTCTGCAGAGTCTTGGATTTGGCATTTTCTGAATCATTGTCCTAAACAAGACAAGGAAACATGAGCCATGAATGTGATGGTAGCCTGGGGTATGCAGCATAAGAAATCACAGTATGCTTCTTATTCAGATCCATTTCTGTCCATATTTAGATTTAATATTATTATAAGATATTTATATACCAACAAAATAGTAATGATAAATATGCAATATATGTTGTTTTTAATGTTTTTGGTATAGTGCAACTGTAATGCTCAAGAAGACAGGTTCTTATGTAGCTGCATATTTCAGTAACTTCCTTCTTGAAATTCCTTGTATTTTAGAAATTATTCTAAAACTATTCTGATTTGAAGCTAGTATGGGCAGGTTGCATTTTGGGTACATTTCAGTGGACTCATTCTCCTTCTTCTGAATTTTCCTCTAGTTTTAACACTACTTTTAGCTCTTTACAACTCCAGTATTTATCAAGCACTTACCCCGTTGATAACTGCATGAGGAGTATTTGTACATAGAATCATACATGTATATCTACAGTTATATTTCTGTTTAGAGCACAAGTCAGCAGAGTGATTTAAAAATATGTTTCTAAATATTTAATGGAGAACTGTATTTTTTTCCTATTGGAAATCTATGCCATGTTATTTTTTTAGTGAGATATTCATTCCCTGCTGGCCTTTAGATGTCTTCATGTCCTCCACCTGCAGCACAAGCAAGGTATTTTATGTTAGTTTAAAATGCATCTGTTGGTTGATAATCTTAATTCCCAGCAATATGGATTAAAGAAGCACTATTGGGTGAATATTTGTAGCAAGTCCAATTCTACACTACCTCAGATCCCACATTTCAGAACTCCCCACTCCCCTAATCTGATTCGTGTGAATTCATGAATAAACCAGTGTTGAATTACATTGGAAAGGATCCTGTTTAAAATCAATTGAAAGTTGTACAGAGCAATCCTGTTAAACTGAGCTCTCCAAGATCAATATATCAGCATTAATCAGCACTAGATCATATGCCCCAAAAGATGGAACATCCTTCAAGTGGCACAATGTCTGTTGAGTAATGATGAAATTGTAAGTGGAAAATAGTAGCTAGATATCTTGGGAACATCCCTCCCATTTATATTGCTAAAGAGGGAAAGGTGCAATAAAGTCATTAATTGGCAATAGCTATGGCATCTAGCAATACCTGTTCCATTAGCAGAAAGAGTTTGTTTGTTTGTTTGTTTGTTTTTTCCCCCTATTCATCCCTAATGCTATTGGCAACAATTTGTTGTGCATCTCCAGACAAATTAATCATATACGTACCTTAATTGCACTAGTCATAATCAAATCAATTGATAGACTAGTCGTAATTAATTCTAAAGAAGTTTCATTTTAATTCAAAATTCATGAAGCTGAAGTAGATGGGCGCTTTGTATAAAGTATTTTTGCTTAATGATAAAAACAAATCCTTTGATTTTGAGCCGGATAGTCTCTTTTGCCAACAATTTACTTTGGAAATTACTGGTTTTCTTGTACTGAATATGCTGTTATTCAATAAGAAGTTATCAATAAAAGTGGCAGATACTTAGAGCCCCAAGTAGACATTTTAAAGAAAAAGCAGAATCCTGTTTTTGTCAGAAGATGTCTTTGAGTCAGAAGAATAGAAAACAGAAAAATTCTCGATTCTCTTTGGTCACAGCCAAAGTTCATACAGTATACCTGGTCTAAGAGCCACCATTAAGGGCACATAAGTCAAAACATTTTTGTGTTATGTTATGTTACATTACGTTACGTAATGTTACATTTCCAGTGACTGTTACAGTAGGATTTTTTTATTTTGGGGGGTTTGAACCAAAAGCATAATTTTTAAACTAAGGAAACCATCAATAGATGCATGTGTTTCTGCTGACATAGGTATATTGCTTGATGACAATATCTATTCATGTAAGAAGTTATAGCAGAGAAAAATATATTGCAAAAAGAGCTACTAGCMAAAGAAATAACTTCGCAATCAAAATATCTGAACAAACTGGAGTTTAACTCTGACACACTGAACACATTTACTCTTTACAGAACTAGATAGCCAAATGCATGGACTGTGTCTGTTTAGAAATGAATTTGCCTGAAAAACTCCAGGAAGCTCTCTCATGAATGGTAAAGAGTGTTGCCTGCTTTCTGTTTTAATTCAAGTAAGTAAAAGTAGCTATCTGTAAGTATTTATGGGGAGTATTATTACTATTTGCTCTGGAGACAGACTGAAAGTACAAGCATCAATTTTGTATTGATATATTCAGGTGATGTCTAGTCATTACTCTCTTTTCAATGGCAATATAATTACCTGTTTCTGTTGAGAATAGTATTTCTTCTAATCCTACCATGAAACTCCATCTAGCATGAGATTACAAACCTGGTTGCATCTGATTATGTTATGTGGGTAAAYTCTAGGAAATTATAATGTCTTACAGAAATGCACAGCTGGAAAAGTTTAGGCTTAGGCTGAACAGATTACTTAGAAATAGTAGAGTCTGGGTAARGAAATGTTTTTTTCCTATTACTGGAAAGCTCTGGAGATAAAAAACGTCTTCTGACCGAAGTCAGGCTGAAAAGATAGAAAGAAAGATAAGAATAAGTTTATTAATCAGGAATAAAACAACTCCAAAAACCACTAATTCAAGCAATTTAAAAATGGCAAGTTTCTTGATTTTGAAGATATTTTGGAGGAAGAGTCTTTTTYATATTAATTTCATTTAAAAACAAGTCCTTGGCAAGTTCTTTTTGTTTAAAAAATACTGAAACAGAGGGCCTCATTTTAAGAAAACTACAATTAAAGTGCAGTTTTTAAAAAGGGATCAAAACTGACCCATTCCCACAAAGCATCATTTTAATTAATTTGAATCTCGATGTAAAAAACCTGGACAGTTACCACAGAATAGAATATCGCATTGTCAAGCTCAAAACACTAACTTGTTGCTAAATTCTTTTCTTAGAAAATAAATTTTGACGTCATTGGATTTGCTTTAAACTTACACCTAAGTCACTAAACATAGAAGTAAAAAGTGATGGTAACTCAGAAAAGAGAATGGACTGAATATTGAAAAGTTCCAGTCAAATAATAGGGCAGGTAGTGATTTATCACTTGACTTTTCCAAACTCATAATGGTCTCTCATTTTCTGAAAACATTGTTGCCTAAATGAGACCCTTGGTTATCAGTAGTAGCTGCCTGAGGTTTGACTACTTTTGCAGGCATAAATGCCCCCAGAGATTATCTGATCATTGAAAAGATGTAGGCTTTCTACCACCACTGGCTGCCTGACCAACACAGCAACTCTTACATTCCCCTGTGCTGCTGAGGCAGGCTGACTGCAGAAGTGGATTGGAAAACATCTTTGTCTTRAAAGGTCACAAAGACACTTTCAGAGTCAATTACATCAGCCTGAAGAATTTGAAAGTACATTTGCAGAGAGATAGTCAGGAGACTAGTTCCTTTAAATCAGAAAAGTTTAAATTTCTTTGTTTTACTTCTGGCAGTGAAAACAGAGGATTTTCTTCCATATTATTTGGGAAAGAAGGAAAAAATGCTTAGAAGCAATGGAAATAGGACAGGAGGTGGCACATTGGGTCATCAAGCCCAGCTCCTGTTAATGCTTGCAACCATGCCAAACAAGTCTTTCAGACACTTCTTTCTAACTTTAAATGTCATAAGTTTCTTCCCACCAGAAGACAATTCTAGAATGATTTTCAACTTATTTGTCATTAGTTTAACTATTTCTTCATATCCTCCTCACGGAGTCTCTTAACTTAAATACTTCTTTCAGCCCCAATGTATTATAAACTAAAATATATTATATGTAAATATAATAAAAATATGTAAATATAATAAAAATATATTATATGTATTGTTTGCTGCTACCCTTTACTCTGCGAAACTAAACAAGTCATGTTTTGTTAGGTCTTTCATATAACATAGGTTTTGCAATCCTCTGATCTTAGCAGCACCTATTGCAATTTGAACATCAGTGATGACAGTTTGTACTTGGTATTCCAATTTTCAGAAATATACAGGACTGAAACCAGAATATTTGGACCAGAAATTCTGAAGTGAGCTTTTAATATTGATAGAAGAAAAATTAAATTATTCTGAATAAATCTGAGGCAACAGCTTTACAGATGGTGGATAACGTGCCTAGCGTTCTCTCTGTAGCTATAGACAGAGTATGGAAAAAACTGTGGTTGGTAAGACCTGAGTAATCAGAAATAGACAAGGTAGGTGGCAGAAGGGTATCAAAGGAAGAGCATGGCTGCAATAAAATCATCTTCCATAGGTTTAATAGTGCATAAATGCATCACATGATCATAAGACTGGTGAGGGCTCTAGCACAGGATGGCGCAAAATCAATAGCGCTAATGAGCTCAGCACAGGTGCAGCTAAGTTGCTTATTGTTAAAGTAAAAAAAGGATAGTTAAAACTATTTAACTTTTCGACATTCAAGCTGTTAAAGATGATTAAATGTAGTGTAGCAGTAGCTATAGGGCATGTAAAGATCATAAAAAGATGAAAGAGGCATGGCGTGATAACCCAACAGTGCATCAGCAGTAACGGCAGAGCAGCAATAGTCTACATAATCTTCATACTGCTCCCTTGCTGCTCAAAGTCCTCTCTGTCATGGACTAGATTAATGAAACTGATAAGAACTTTATAAAGGTAGCACTTAGCTGTTAAAAACTGTTAACTATCTAATCTTTCCACGACACTAATGCTACCTTTTCATACTCTAAATTCTTTTTTAGAAGGATTCTCCATTTTCCATGTGCCTAAAGACCTTGATTGTTATAAATTACTTGTGCTATATACCTGGTAATTTCATTTAATCCTACCTACTTATTCATTTGTCCATTGACACAAGAAAAAGAAAAAACAAAAACAGAGGAAAACAATGCAAAGGAAAGGAAACACAGGGCTGGATTATGACATTTTTCCCTTTCCAACTAGAAAGTTGCAGCTTGTTTCTGTGAATTAGTTTGAATTTTATGGACATCTATATCTTCCTTCGAATTTATATTTAAATGAAAACACTATGTTCCTGTTGGAATGCTTGGAAATAGTCATCCCAAAATTTTTCAGAAATTTTAATGTTAGAAAATAATTTGTTATTCTTTATGTTTTACTGCACTTAAATTTTCTTGCACTGGACTGCTGTTTATGATTTCTGCTCTACAGTAGTGATGAGGTCCCTAGTTCAAGGCCAAAGACTCATTGTAACCAAAGAAGGTATAAACAAGTAAAGAAAATGCAACTGTCTACATCAGACAGATCGTAATTTAGGGTTTTAACAACATGTATATTATGAACAAATCAAACAAATAGGGTTGGATGCAGGAAGAAGTAGCATGAAAGTAACAGTAAAGTAACAGTAAAATTCACTATAGTAATAATGCCTGAAGTATCAAGTTGCAATACTTTATGTGTACTCTGGCATGTTTTTCAGAGTTATTTAATATACGGGCCTATCTCCAAGTAGCAGTAATGGAATTGTTCATAGAGCATGGACTTCCATGAAACCTCTACAAACCTGTGTATGATCCTAGACATTTCATCACGGGGAAGAAAACAAACTGAGTTCTATGCTGCCGTGTACTTACTAATGGATGTACTTACTTATGGATCCCCAAGCCATTGAGACTGAATTTGTCTCAGACATTTCCAAAATGTAATTTTGGAATTATGCTGTTTAATTATACCTTCCAGTTGCACTCTTGAAATGCCCAAGGCAATTTTTTTCCAATATAAACCAAGAAATACTGAGAATTTCATAGAGTCCTGACTAATTTCATGGATTTGAACTTCAGCTAAGGGTGAGACTAYCACCCACAGTCCCTCATGCCTRCTGGAATCAACCTCATAAACCACAAGAAGTTGCTAGTAGTAAATTGGAAGATGGTTATCTGAGTCATATACTAAAAAAACAAGAGCAACAAAATTATAGTGGATGACATGCATGAATGTCATAGTTTTCTCCAAAATGAACTGAGCAGTCTTTAAACATTACTCCTTCTAATATACTATTTTTTTAAACAAGAAATATTTCATAAATCAGTTTAAAGTACTATAATACTTTCTCAAAATCTATATATGTTCATGATCTCATACATGAGTGATCCTTTTGACAACAGTCAAATTACTAGTATAAAGGCACTTGAGAATCAAGGGTTTGCAATTCCAGCCATAAATTTTCAGAATACTAAATCTCACCAAATAGAGAAGGCATTTAGGAAACTGACCTTCAGAATAAAAATGGAGTAGCAGAACCATCTTCCATGGAGAACTGAAYGTCAGCATTTTAGTTTCACTTCTAGCCTACAGTCAGCATCTTTCCTACTGTTTTTTCATGTTGAGAGCCCATTTGTTAGAAGCTTTTTCATTTCATGGACTCTATCTAACCTTCTGTATTTGACTTTCTTATTAAAGCCCGGTTTACCTAAGTATTTTCTTAGGGAAGTGAGGCTGTTGACTCCTCATTAAGGCTCATCTATATTGTAAATCATTGACAGCTTCAGCAAGAGATATAGGAATTATTGTGATTCAGAAAGGCACACTGCTGAAACCCTGAAGGGACTGCTGCTTTCCACTAGTTTGTCTGGGAGTCTTTGCCACATCTGCTCTCCTCTGCAATATCACTATTTTTGAAGCACCTAACAATACTACCAGGCTTTGTTTTCTCAAGAAAGTATAGGCACTGCATTATATCAATGCAACTGTAGCAGGATTGATTGTCTTACTGTGGTAGTTTCTGAGTTATCACTCTACCTAGATTAGCATGATGAACAGTCACTCAGTAAATTACTGAATGTTTCATTCAGTTTTTTATATACATTGAATACTTCAGGTTCATAAATCTGCAGTAAATATATTCCCAACAGATGTCCCCAGCATTTCTTCTCAAAGGCAAGGGCCACTAACACAGATTCTTTTGTGTTAGACTTTTGAGATTGAAAGAAAACATTTACACAGAAAGAAGGAAAAGAGTATCTAAGGAACATGGCAACATAGGAACAAGGAAATTGAAATAGCAATGTGATACTTTGCACAAAGATGCATTGTACAGGATAAATAAATTTACAAAATTTAAGAGTGTTCCTTTGGATAAAAAATTCAAGTTATATATTTAGCCAATTGTGTGGAGAGAAGTCATTCCAGGAAAATTACCATGTCTAACTTTTTGTTTCATAAATTTATCACTGAGAGTCACTTCTTTACTGTAGCTAAAACAACAAGATATAGTTCTGAGAAACAGAAATGTATGAAAACATTAAAGGAAACATTCGGTCAGATAGGCCCTCTGATTGAATCATGTTAGTCAATAGTGATGCAAAGAGTAAGTTATCTGGAAATCATGGAATTTATACTAAAGCCAGAGTATATAAAAAGCAAATGCATTTTAGATTCCAGACCTGTGTACATAACCACACAACTGTAAAACATAAAAATGTACTTTCAAACTTAGAGTGGTTATTGATGTTTGCTTTTTATGAGAAATTAAATTTTCCACAAATGTTTAAATGTGTGTTATACATATTTGATTAGATGGATTTTACAGCTCCTGGATGGAATTTCTGGTGTGAATACAAAAGAATAGCACCATATCATCATGTTTTGGCACCTGAAATGCAGGGAATACTAGTTTAGGTCTCTGTTCCAAATCACATAGACCAGGGACTTGACACAGACTCTCTGACATTTGACAAATGAGGCCTTATCCAGTCAGCAACTGCAGGATGGATTATGTTGCTTTGGGGGAAGGGGTACAAATATTTTGGAAAGACCTTGGGTTTCACTTTGCATTTGAATAAAAACAAAAGAAAAACTGAAGGGAGGCTCCCTGTAAAAAAATTAAAATCTGTTTTTTTCCAAAAATTAAATTTTGGCAGCCAGTCTTATTTATAATTCAGAAGAAATGCATTTTCAAATACAAGTGAGGCCAAGGTACACATGCACAATTCTAAGAGCATATTAATCATTATTCATGCAAGTGACGCTATAATAATGTCTTTCAGACTTGATTAGTGCTCCTAGAAATCCATCTTTTGATATGGAAAAGGGGGTGGGGGGGAGAATGGGAAATCCTAATTCCATTCCTAATACTAAATTATAGGAGTGCTTTGTGGCTGGCAGAAGATCCCTTCAGTGTGCYGTGATTAAAATATTAGAGAAGACAGTACATACGTGATTCTAGATTTAAGGTTGAGCTGAGTTTTATATTCAACAAGGGTTGCAAGGACTTTTTAAAGTAAGTTAAAAATGAAGCATATCCTTCCAAATATTAAAGCTTTTATACAAAGTACACAACAATTTTTTCCTGAGAATTTACAGAATAAATTAATTAGTTTGAGTTAATTTAATTTAAAGATATTTAGTACTGTTTTGAATGATTTGTTGGTCCCTAGTGATCTTTATAATAGAACAACCTGATCTTGTAAAATGAATACTCGCTGAAACTCTATGCTTTGGCAACCTCTCTCTCTCTCTCTCTCTCTCTCTCTCTTTGCTTCTCTCTCTGTCTGTCTCTCCCTTTTTCTATCCCTCTGCATTTATTTTACAATTACTGTTAATCTTGCTCTTATTTTTAATGAATGAAAGTTCTTTGAAAGAATAGAGAGCCAACAGTTCAAAAAGATACAATTTTGCATAATTTTTCCAGTACTGATCAATGAAAATGGAAAGTTAGGAATTCACAGAGATATTTACTTCCTTACAGGCATAATTATTTACAATAAGTTGGAAATGATGTAACACTTATCAACTGAGATTGAAACCTGAACTTCAGGAGCTGTCTATTTTATGTCAGTTTATTTTTGCCCTGTATTTTATACTTCAGCTTTTAATAAATTTCATTGTGAAGTACATTGCAAAATGCTCTTTTAGATTAGTAAAAATCAGATCTGGGCTTGCCAAGGTAAAGGCTATCAGCTGCAGAACATGCAGACTGGCCAGAATTATACAATGACTATTATCTTCATAAATTTTTCACATTTCACAAACCAGAACGTCACCCTCTTTTGATTACAGCTCCAAAGTTACCATTTTAGTTAGAGTTTACGTTTTAGATTTAGATTCTTCCTGACTTTTAACATGAAAACCTGTAGGTTGTGGTCCTTTCTAAAAAGGTTTAAGCAGTAGGTTGACAAACTAAGCAGGTAAACAGACACCTAATTGAACTGTGAAACTTTTACTATTGCTAGTGTGCTCAATTTGCTTCGTTGAATTTTAATGTTAGAAGACTATCAAAGCATAGCCATGAGATAATGTCCTGCATTTCAAATACATATGCTGAGCAGTATGAATCTCAATTATATTTAGAAAGCCAGACTCTAAGGCTGGACCTACTTTTAGGCTTTATATTTCAGAACAAATGTGCATATCATATGAAAAATTCAGAACAGACTCTTACTATTTCATCAGCTGCCACAATAGTAAAGTATTACAGCATATTTCATGCAGGAGGACATGCTGCTGTTGTGTGTTAGCTGCCGTCTACAGTGAATTCTTCATTTGTTTTGTTTAGAAAGAAACACTATTTTGGGTGTGAAAGAAGTTGCATATGTGTTCACCTGAGCTGTGCATTACCATGCAAGAGGAAAACTACATTGTTATTGCAGATTCAGAGGGGAAAATTAAAATGCCATGAAATGTAAAGAGCTTGAAGAATATGTGTTCCAGCTTGATTTGACAAGGGAGATTTGTCAAGCTGTCAATTGTACTGATTAACCAAACGACCACACAGTACCACTTTTTAGCTTTCCTTTTGTAGAATTTATTTTAAGTAGCATTTTAAACCAACATTCACTGTTAAAGAGTTTACACTGAGGCAACGGGAAAAAAAACAGACATTATTCAAGATCTGAGTTTTCACATATATTTCTTGATGTTATTGTCATTTTTCTTTAGAATCAACAACTATTTGAGTTTGCACTTATACTGCAGCAAGTGAACTCAGGCTGGCACACTGCACAGTTAAAAGATAGGATATACAAAGATATTTAAGGTGGCGTTTTCAAAATGGAAAACAAACACTACAGTGCTCATTTATATTACATACTTACACTTCTTATTACCTCTTCCTTTTCATGCCAGATTACTGTTACTCCATGGAAAACATATGTAAGGAGTGTATTTTCAGATTTGCCAGTTTGTTATCAGGAATAATGTCAGGATACACAGAGTTTGAGCAAGGGATGTTACAATTCAGCTGTTCAGTAAAGGAAATATTTCACTCCCATTATATCTCAACACATTTCTCCAAAAAATAGCCCTTTATTCCATTACTATGACTCCTGTCAGTTACCTCAGCGTTTAGGACTAGCTGGAAAGTAAAATTTCAATGAGCAAGCAGCTACCCAGAAGCTGTCTTCTAACACCCAGCTGACACATATGTTAATGCCTGTTCCAGCTAGTCATCCCACAGACTCTGCCAAGTACTCTTTTTCAGAATTTCTAATACCTATTTTTAGAGAGATAGCAGTGACAGACAATGTAGGTCATTTCAGAATCCAAGTCTAAAGTCATATTGCTGGGGTTTTAAAACTTGGTGACCTCAAAGCTGGTAGATATTTCTGAACTAAAGTCAGAATTTCTCTGGCTTTGCTTTTTTGCTGATACACAGACCTATTTCTTGCAGGCTGGGAAATCTGCACTGATTCAAATTTTATAGTTCTGTATTGTGGGTCATCACAAAGGGTATTTGCTATTATAGCTGTAATATACAGCCACTCTTAGATAATCCATACGCACCCCAACAATTACAGCAGTAATTACAACAATAAACAGAAAGGATTCACCCTCCAAAAGTGTCAAAAGTTTTGACTTCTAATGTTGCTGAATGGCTTCCAAACAGGGAGAAGTCACTAAAATACGAGGTTCAGGCCAACAAATTCAATAGGCATCTAACATCTTCATTTCATGGAGTTAGTTGCCTGAAGTATTTTACAGACATTTATGAAAAATTTACAGTTTCTTATTGTCAAGYGAGCTACTTAATCTATAGTAGTTTACGAAGGGTCATTCTTGAGAGGCACGTCAGGTCTGTGGATTAGAAACATGAGAATTAGCACAATTCTGCTCTGCTCCAGCTAATTCCAACTCAAACTTATTTGAAGTTTTAATCAGATATTCTCACCTGGTGCACCTGCAGCAGAAAACAAACAGGAAAGTACTTAAAGGTTATAGCTTTAAGGGGTCTCTCTGTCCCAAGGCCCCTTTGTGTCAGAGGCAACAGAATGCTCTTTAGTAAATATTTTACTAGTACGTTACGTGCAATTTTATTTTTTGTCATGAACAAAGCACAACCTTAATTTCTCAAAAGAAATCATAATTCTCTTGTTTACATTTCTGTCACTCAAAGAAGAAAAGTTTCATCTTGCTGCTCTGTTTTGTGTTAAGAACAAATTATAATAACAAACATAATTCCCCACTGACTTTTTTCCTCACTCTTCCCTCAATTCTTTCTTGCTTAAAATGCCTGTCAGTAATTTTAACAGTTCCTTGTATCTCCAGCAAGACTGGCCTTAGGCTGTAGCTTGACAAAGACACCCAAGATACCTCCATCACTTCATAGGTGGCAGCTGTCACCTTCCCAAAGCTCCTTTTGTTAGGAATTACGTGTTGTTACTTGGTCTTCCTCTATCTGTCATGAAGTCCTATCATCAGAACGCTTCAGTATGGTAGTATCACATGACACGCCTCTCTCGCCGCTTAGAAATAACATCAGGAGTTAGATCTACAATTTGTTCCTTAGGTTTCTGGTACATTTTGTAGAAATGTTCAGTTTCAACTACACAATCATTGACACAGCACAAGATATAAAAAGTCCACAAAATACAGTGCTTAAAAAGAAATGGAAGATGTCACTGTTAGAATAGTGGGAAGAGAACTCATAYCAATACTTCCTCATTGTCCTCATGGCCATCATTACACATATATCTGCACTCTTGGAATGACTCACAACATCATCAAACTCGAACAATAAAAGGATTTCTTGAAGAGAATTTAGTGTAGCCACCTAATCCAGTGCTAAGAATTGCAAAAAACATCCTGAACTGTGGCAATTTCTCTATATGAGGCAATGACCAATAATGTCCTATCAAAGTTTTATGCAAGGGATTCTTAAAAAAATTCCAACTTTATGGAAAATATCCTTGGTAAAACATCATTAGTAAAACAGTTTTCGCCCTTTCACTAACAACTCCGCATGTCCATCCTCTGTTCTCAAAAATCTGGCATTTTCATATTCTTTTCTCACAAAATTTTCTATAATTCAGTATTCTCTCTTCAGTTAACTTTGTATTCTTTCACATGTACACACCCTACAAAAATTCCACACTCTGCCTACTCCAGACTTGACAAGGCTATCTGGAAAAGTGAATGCCTTTTGTTTGATGATGGATGAAACAAGCACCCTTCTCTAGAATGGTAGCATATGGATTATCTCTCTGGCTGCTTTGTTTCTGTAAACTCTAGACTGAAATGAGGGAGGTCATTTGAAAAAAAAATATAGCCTTACTTATGTTTTGCTCTGCTACTTGTGAAACATTGGTTGGAGATAGGATGTTGCCCTTAGAACATTAATTCCTAAGAAGCCTCTTCTCTAGTTTCTCACTTTCCTACAGGTGCACTCGATTTTGGAGATATTTAACAGTATAATTCTGTGGGATACACTTCAGACTTAAAAGCATGACAGAGGTAAAGATTCTTAGACTCCCTCCAGAGCTGTTTGGTGCAAGAAGGATCCTGTTATTTATATTTTCAGTACTAGAACTGAATTTTTGACTGTTTATGTTTTCAAGGCCAGAGACATATTTTTTTCTTGTAGAAGTTCATTTTCGTCAGCACAAACCCTGAAGGCAACTCTGTTTTTGACAAAGAATTGAGATAAGTTCCCTGAGCTCTCTTTCTTCTTCTGATAGATCAACCAAATATGCCTGTTTTGCCCATGCTATTCTGAAATATCAAAAGTCTTATTTCAGTTTAACATTCTAATCACTTCTTCCCCAAATCTTTTAATTTTAATTCAAAACTAAAGCTGAAGCCCAGTCCTCTGAGATTCTGCAAGGAGACTGATTACGAAGGACGTTGCTTCAGCTTTGTTTTCAGGTTCAAGATACAGTCACTGTTACTGCCTTTAGTAACACTGAGATACTATTCCAACCTCAGTGTAAGGAGGGTTTCGTTAAGCTCTCCTGAAAAAGCTGGTGGGAGGAGGTAGTGTTTCCCAGTTTAGAGGAGGAACAGAATAAGTTTTCATACACAGTCAGAGAGGAAAGCTTGAAAATGTAAACCCAAGAGTCCAAAGCTAAAAGACTCTAAAATTAAAAATGTATATATACAATAAATCACATTATGTTTTTTTTTTTGGTGGTAGTCTTAGGATTTTTTAATACCTGCTGTTGGGTTGGAGTCAGAGTCACTTGGGGTGAATGCAGCCCAGTATCAAAATGGGACTGTCAAAGAGCAAGATTCTGGACAGGAAGATGCAGAGCGGGGGCCCTGTGGCCCGGCAGTCATAGCATCTATATCCCATGAGGGGCAGTCAGAGTGAACCTGTGACAGTGACCTGAGAATATGAGCTGTACTGCGCTATCGCTGCAGTGGAGCTGTAGTCAGTGGCTAAGAAGTGGAGGAAAAGGATTTGGTAAATCCAAATCTAGTCACACGTGTCTATAAAGCTGAAATGAGTGGAGAGGCATGAGTGTGGGCAGCGTTAGTTTGTCCTTCAACATGGCTACGAGGAAAAGTAAGCTTCAGAGATATGCACTGCCGTGTCTACATTCCACAATGAATTGAAGTGAATGTTTCCTGACATCAACACTCAGGATCCCTCTCCAAATTTCCCCTTGTTTATTCCTAGGCTCGAATGTGGTTTTGGCATTCAGTACCAGATAAAGCATTGTGCAAGCACATTGCAGTCTGCTTCGGCCTAGTGTTGCTGCTCTGCTACTGTTCGTCTTCAGTTCAGTGCTCTGCTTGTTAGTGACATGGATTTTGTAAATTATATAAAAGCAATTAACCTCTACATCAGAATAGTATGCATCTAGCAATCAACAGTGAATACTGAATAAGAATTATATACGCATTCAGATAATATATACTCATATACCAGGCACGGGCATAACACAAGGTCAAAGACTCTAAGTCATCAGACTGATTTCAAAAAAATGACTTTCAAAAAAAATCCCTACACTTAATTTCACTGAGTTCATTATCTCAGGTACAAGTTAAGAAGAATCATAAAAATGTCCCAGCCATGCTGAAGAGCCCTGCTGTTACTGAGTACTTGATTACAGCTATCTTTCTTTGCAGGAAAGTTCTTTATAATGTATCTCATGACCAAAATGCGTTTTTAAATTTTGGTTCATAGGCTTACAAAAGCTTGTGTCTTGCTAGACAAGTCCCTATCACATTTTGGAAAATAGTCAAAGGACAATACAACAGACTCAGGGGACCATCTCTCTTAAAAAAGAATAAATAAAATCTGCAATGAGAAATCCATATTTGTCCATCTGTGCATTTGGTAAGCATAATAACAAACTTGTTGATTTGATACCATGGGCATTAGTAAAATCAAAGGCTTGCCTGTACAGTCTTTGTACGTAACAGAGTATACTAATTATCTTGAAGGGCCAAATTTAAATTCTAAATATTAACTCGTGTTCATCCCAGCTGGGAAAGATAAAACCTTTTATAAAGAAAGAAGCAAGAATAAATAGGATCCACAGAGGAGAAACACTGGATTTGTAACACTTATTATGTGCTTACAGCCCTGCATTCTCAAGTGGCCGTATACCCCCAGGTAATTGAAATAATTGCACAGTGACATCATTCTAAAGGTAATGGTTTTGAATAGACACACTATACTTCTGTGGATGTCCTTAGGGTACCAAGCCATCAACATTGTGTGCTGCTGCAAAATCATCCTTTCAGCCATAACAAAAACCTTAGAGAACCACCTCAGTGTACAGCTTCAGGTTCTAATTTTTTTTTTTCCTTCCAAACAATACTGGGTTATATGCTACAGATAGGCTAAAAAATTCAATTCCTCTTGTTCCAAAAAGCACAGGACACTGTTACCTGAGCTACCATAGGCTCTCCCCAATTCCATAATGCTACTGAGGCTTTTAACACAAAAATGAGCAGACACGATAGTAGGCACGATTGCTGGACCAGATCCTTGGCCTTTGGCTAGATGGAGAGTTTTTAAATTCAGACCAATCTGAAGCAGCTAAAGTTTTGGCTCATTACCACTTTCAGGGCCAGGAGAAAAAAAGTATGCCTTGTGGTTTCTGTCTTCTCTCTCCAGATCCTATGTTTGCCAAAGACTTGGATCATCTTCACTTACTATCTCGTTTCTGTTAGCTTCTTCCTTTAAACCTTTAATTGGCTTTAATTTTCTTAAATGGTGAGAAACTTTGCAAAGCTCTTTAAAAGCTGTGACATGAGCCCTCTGTTTTAGGTGTTTGGAAACAAGAAAAAGAAGCCTAAGTTGGTAGGCTGCTGAAGTGGTTTGAGTGGCTGAAGAGGAATATAGTTTTGGTTGCTGCAATACCAGTAGAATGGGAAGAAGAGAGAGGAGAACAAGGAGGGCAGGGAAAAGCAATATTCAAGTCAAGCAACCAAGAGAAAAGGCAACAACAAAGACACAGCTATAGCTGTAAGGAAGAGGAATTTTATATGGTATAGAAAAAGAGGGCATATTTTTTTGGACTTGCAACACCTCTATACACTCCTCATCTTCAAAACTACTGCTTTCAGTCGGCCTTGCTGACCTGCCCTATGGCTTTCATTCCTGATGCTATCCAAAGACTTTAATATCTTTAATTAGATACACTGAGGCCAAGGGCTTAGGATTTTAAAAGATTAGACACTTATACAGATAATGATAACAACCGTGGTTGCATTAGATAAGATTAAACACTTTTTCTGAAGGGACATAAGCTTCATATTTTATGGAACAAGCTGAGCTCAAGCTGACAAAAAGAAGAAAACTTCCCAAAAGGCAAATTATTTCATAATTGTTCACTAAGGGGATTCTTTTACCTTCTTTAAAGTATGATGCTGGAGTGCATCACAGGTAAAATACCAGACTCCATGGAATCATCTAAGCGTTTGATCCTATATTACAAACACGAACTCGGACTATTTAAACTAACACTAACTTATTTCAGTACTCGATCTCTCTAAACTTTATGACTCTTCTTTTTTTCTGCACTGCAGCTAATTAAGGCTGTAAGATCCATGGCCTGAAGCCTATTACTATTTCATTGCCTACCAGTGTTACGTTGGTAGTAATAATTAAAAAGTACAGTCATGATATTCAATCCCATAGATGGTAATTCTACCCATAAACACAGGTGTTTAATTTGGGTTTTTAAATATATTTACCATAATAAAAGGTATTAGTAGTAATGGTAGTGCATTTAAAGTGGGATTAATGCACATGCTAATTATGTTAGTCACGTTAATTTTTGAAAAAATAGTAAAGGTCACCTCATTTTTCTCCTTCTTCCCCGTTCTTAAAACTTTCTTTTGCCAGTATGTCATCGGTTGTTAGGTAGTTGCTTACCGCACTGCTCATACTTTATTGTTACATAGTGCTTTCCCCTCTGTCTTTTTGACCTAATACATTTGGACTGGACTGATATTATAAAGTATAGGAGAAAAGATCAATTTATGGACCTACAGTCTGTACAGAGCAGGGCCTCAAGATGACTATTTTTTGCTTCCAAATTTCAGGTATGTGGTCATGAAGATAATAATGAGACAATGTGCCACTTGGATCTAGCTTTGAACTGAGATCCCAGATTGCATACAACAGAAAATAGTACTTTTCTGATCTTTGACAATGTGAAATATATTTATTTCAGTAAGTCAGCAAGCATTGGTATACAAAGCSATAATATCTTGGCTTCGTACATAAGGTGTGTTTCTTCAGCCCAAATAAATTGCATGGGATATTTGGTTTGGTATCCCCRCCCTTGAGGACTGGCTGTTAAAGCTGGATGCAGCAGTCCTTACTACAAGGCTTGGAACTGGAACAACTAATACGGATTTAATGAAGACAATACATTTAGATTCCATTTTAATTAAACTGAAAACAAGCGTGTTCATATAGCCGTTAATTTATTTCTGCTATTTTTAAAGGCTCAATCCAGTAACAACTCAGATACTCTTACAATTTTTACCCCTGGGTTAGATTCCCTCTCTCTTCTTAGGCTTGCAGCTAAGAAGAGAGGCTATTCTCTCATCTTTAATAGTTAAACTCAGCCGCACTCCTTAAACACAACTTACAGAGACTTGCTCCATCCCTAGATCTCTTGGGGCACTAGACCTCCTCCTAGATTTTATATGGTACAAGATTAACCTATTTTAAGGGATTATCAGTGAGCTTATTTCCATTTAAGTTGGAGAAACTGGTGTCTTTTAGAAGTGATGTAGCCTTCTACATCTCTCTTCCTCAAAAGAAGCATCCATTTCTATCAAGATATTTTTCTTTCCTGAATTCAGCACTCTTCAGAATATAAAGAATGCACATTAAAATCTTAACAATCTAATCAAAGAATTACTATTAGTCCAGTTACAATGATACCAATATTTATAGCCGAAATTATCCAATTAATACAGCTGATTACCAATAATAATACAGCTAAATCTGATATAGACAAACTTTCTAGTATTCCTACCCCATTTTCTGGTGTTATTCTCACCCTTCCTGTGCTCTGTGGGTCCTGAGATAGTGGGGAGGAGAGAGCAAGGCAAGTCATTAGCATCTCAAGCTCTTCAGCAGGAGGAGTATGATGATGTCGATAATTTCTTCCTCCCAAATCTTGGGTCTGCTTGGAGTCATTTTTATACATTTGCTAACAGGCAGTACACACTGCTCTTTCTTCATGAGTTTACAACTTGACATTACAGCCAAATTTGCTGTATATGGTGTGTTTTACGTACATCACATATTTGTTCATTCTTCTCTTTATTATTCCTAAAACTTGTGTTTATCCARATCTCAAGGTTGCACTCCTTTGATGACCAGTAACTGACCACTGGTGGGTTGCTTATAGCCGTGGGACGTCTGGTGTCATCCTGTGCTGGCACTTTCATGTCTCTGCTATCCTACCTGTACTTTTGGGGGTGCCCGTTAACAGTCTCCTGTTGTTTCTTCAGTAGCCTTCAAGTTGTGGTTTCCTGATAACATAGCTAGTGTTTTCATAGCACAGCCCAGCCACATATACATCGTTGTTCTAGTGTCATTGAATTTCCATCCACAAAACAGAGGTCTCCAAGAAGATCTGTTATGTACATACAGACACCTGCAGACCATACATGATGACTTGACTGCTGCTCTGCTGGGGTGCTGCCACCGTTGCTGGTGAGGCCACTGCCTCTGCCTGCCTTGCCATCACGCTCAGCTCCCAGCTCCCTTCCCTGTTGGAGCAGCCTGCCTTTGCTGCCCCCCGACAGCTGAGTACGTAAAAGGCCATGAGATTGTGTTGTCTGGGCTGTGAGGGGCACTTGCCTAAAGGAGAAAGTGGCAGATTCCTCTCCCAGCCCAAGCTAATACTTAACCCAGAGTTTGCAAACCTCAAGTGAAGAGGGAATCAAACTCAGGTTTCCTTGACACAGAATTGCACTGAACACAGGCTAACAAGCATGTTCATTCTTTTTCTCCTTCTTTTCTGTATCCCAGTAAATCTTTAATTATTCTCTGCAAAGTCAAATGGTTTCAGTGAACAAGTTGAAGAGAGTCATACAGCCTTGTTATTAGAGCAGTTAGAATTGGCATACAAGATAGGATTGGCAAATTCAAATCACTTCAGGCAGATATAAGAAACCACAAGTGAATTATCTAACTACCTTTAGCTAAAACAGGAAGGGATTTATCCTGTATCTTGGGCTTACCCTATTAGATGTTCTTTAAGAATACCTACTGGATTTCAGTCTGCAGGCAGGAAGCACAAAGCTCTACTTCTACTTTCTTATATTCCCAGTAAAGTATATTTTAATAAAACCTGACAATGTTTCAGACTTACATAGTCATAAGCATGCACAGAACCAGTATTTCACTGGTTAGGCAATTTCATGAGTGAAAAATAGGCAATAATAGACTTAAGGCAGACATCTCCTGTGTTAGATAGTAACTGAGGAGGACTTGTGGATATTTCATATGTGGATTCACACATTTCTAGGGGAAGTCAGGAAGTAATTAATACACTTGTATTATTTTGTCAATGTAATTCAAAGATCTAGAGGTCACTTCAGAGACCTATTTTCATCTCAGCTGAATTTATATGACATTACAATATACATCAGCTTCATTATAGCTACACTCAGGAGCCATAAAATTGTACAAGATGCCATGGAGGTATAAAAGAGTTCTGCAGAAAGTAAGGCTTCAGATAGGTATGTGAGTTTTGGTGTATGGTGTATGGTGTATTTAACTTTTTTCCTTTAGAGCTATTCCAGTGTTTTGTGAATTTTTCTTCCAATATCAGCCACTGGAAAAGTATCAAGTCCTGTCCACAAAATCAAAAATTTAACTTCAATATCATAAAATGTAAATCACAACATTAACTGTTATTTGTTTACTGTTATTTATTAACAGTTTATTTGTTTTCTACCTTTAGAACTTTTCTGTGCATTTTGTGTTATTCCATAGGGATATGAGGGCAAGAAACTCATTTTTGAAAATGAAAAATTTCACAAAAGTAGTTGGCAAAACTTCTAACAATGCAAGAATTGTAGTTAAAAATCTCCAGAGTTGGAGCTACAAAACTGTATTCATCAAATTTAGCTACATGTCTCTAAAATGCAGGATGTAAAAGTGTTCTTTTTATTTTTGGTGACTGAGATGAAAGGTAATACTATTGACAGGGATTGATTGCAAGGTGATATTTTAGGTAGTTGGAATTTTTATCATAGAAGATGAAGTTTTGTCAATTAAGCATATTTAGCACTACCACAATTGTTAGTTGCATTAAGTAGCAAAGTTTCTTATCCAATGTATATGATGCAATATACAACCCCACTTGGTCCTGCCAGAAGACTTCTGGTACTGCAGGGCATATGCTTCAAACAGCACATACTAGATGTTTCTGTTCACAGCGGGAAAAAGGTTTTATGCAACTAAGATTTTCTTCACGAATGAAAAATAGATGGATCTCCCTAGATGCCCTTTCAAGTCCATGGGAACACTACAATCCTCAGATAGGTTCAGATGAGCTTTGTCTTTGCAAAGTAGCACATTACTTTTGTTCCTTTTTCTTCCTTATAGCTTATCATCCTACTTTCCCAGTTCAGTAACACATATAAGGTTTTCTCTACGTATTAATGCTGGGCTTCTAACAGGAGGAAGAATGGCACTGAGGAGGAGGGTGCTTAAGTGCACTGAGTTTTGCTGAACATTGGCTTGCTTCAGAGCAAAAGGCGAGGCTTGAGGTTTGAAGAGATTACATACAATCAATCTTAAATAAAGGCCATAAGGGTAGTAGGCAGTGAGCTGGAAGAAAGATTGGCAGGCTGAATGAAAGAGGGAATTAAACCAGCTTCCCTGTAAAAGTGAATTGCTATTTGTGTTGAATAGTTAAGCAATAGAGAAGTGTGAAAGAAGAGGAGAAAAAGGTGAGCCGAGTTCAAAGATCACCCAGAGCTAGGGTACCTCTCTCTCACAGCTCCTACCAGCTGTAGAATGCAGTCAAAATTGGGAAACAAAAGTTGACTTTTCTCACAGAGGAAAGATCAGAGCCCTATCAGAGAGAGGTTTCCTAGTTTCCAGTGAATTGGCTTCCCCAGATAATTAGAGAAAGGAAGACTAGGACTTGAAAAGAACAGTATCAGGTTCCCAGGCAAATACTTTTTATTCTTTCCTGCTCTATACCATGCAATATTCTAGGGCTTCCCTGTGAAAAAGAGCTGCTTTTCCTTTACGCTTCTCCCACCACATTCTTCTTATGTTCAGTAGAATATTTTTCTGATTATACTTCTGTCTACCACAGTGATTGCAGTAAGCGTAAATAGGGAAGACCATGTTTCTATTAGCAGCTTCACACACACACACAGCATTTTGGAGGGGTGGGGCGGGGATATATCACTAAAGCTAATATACCAAACCAAAACAAATTGCAAGAGCATCTGATGTCTGTAAGTGTCAGGAATTCTGTTTTGGATTTCATATGAAATCCAAAGCTTTTAGCAAGTCCTTGTCTGTTAGTATTGTATCAAGGGTCTTGGTATACAGTACTTAGAAGAATGATTTGCATCTATAGAGTCAGTACTACTTTCTTCAGCTGCAAGAATTACTTTGGGGATCCTCTATCCAAGCAGCGATCAGTTTGCATATTCAGTGTGCCTGAAATATTAAAATAATCCGTAGCAGTCAACAATTCTACTGTCTTAACTAACAGCTAACCAGCTTGAGCTAACCAGCCTTTTGCAGTCCTGTCTTTCTGAAGCTACGTGCTGCCCTGATCAGCAGTGCTGTGTTGATTGACTACAAGTGGTGCTCCATTTTATCTATGGAAGCTCACTGAAGAAAGCTGAGTTGCACAGAAGTAAACAGAAAGGGTTTACAGAAATATGTAGATTCTAGGATGACTTTATAAGTGAAATAATGGCATAACTGAGGAGGGACAAAAGCAATGATCCATAGCTCATGACAAGAGCAAAATTTGATAGTGAGTCTTGAATAAATTATGTGTGTGTGTGTGTGTGTGTGTGTGTGTGTGTGTGTGCATGTGTGTAAATACAAGGCCATTGTATAATTATTTTTAAATCTAATTTTAAAAACAAAACTATTAAGCAACCTTCACCACATGTTCTTTCTGAAGAAGTGCCTACCATGAGTGAATTAAATGCACTGGACTACATTTGTGCTAAACTCAGGCTATATTTGTGCTAAACTCAGAGTGATATATCTACCTTTTTTAAAATTGTTGTATGTTTCTGTGCAAATATGTGTATACAAACATATAAAATAAAATTAAAAAATAAAAACAAGATAGAATCCTTTCTTTCATCCCATGCTGGAGAAAAGTAGGCTATGTGACTCACTAAAAAATTAAATAGAAGTTACTCTACTTAAGTATTTATTAAAACAATTGTGCCTTTTTATTTTCCTCCTCCAGTTTACAAGACAGACTTCTTTCAGTCCAGAAAAAACAAACAAAAAAACTGATTTGTGCTTGTTACCTCAGCTAGCCAAAATACATAACAAACTGAGATCGCACTGTTCAAAGGAGATTAGGATAATGATTTTTAAACTTAAAAATCAGGAGTTTTGCTGATAAAATTCTGGATTTTTTTTCTCTCAGCCATCTGTCTGTCTCTGAATCAGCGTGTACTGGCAAGTTATTAGGGCTGTTCTGTGAGTCATCCTGCTCTTTAAGAAAACCTCTCTGGGATGAGCATATAGTATCCAATTATCTTTCACCGAACATATATGTCATTACATCCAAAAAAGAACAACTGTGATAAAAAATAGAAACTCTGCAGAGCCAACTCATAGTAGTTAGGAAATGCCAAGAATACAGCTTTTTGTTGAACCCTTGCTTGTCTCCAGCCAGTGCGTCTTGTGATACAGCCTTTAGTTATATGTTCACACATTGGCTATTCTGAATTATCCAGTGATCATGGGACCTGGACCCCTGCTAGAAACACAGCACCATGACATAGCCTACATGTAACCACTTCTGGTTCTTTTCACAGGGTACTTGCTTCATTCAGTCATTGCACAGGTCAGACATTTTTTTCTACCCTGCCCTTTATCTTGCTAATAATTTCCGATTTCTTTTAAAGCCTACACCAACTGTAGTCTTCCCTTACTTTTCTGTTCCAAGCATTGCCTTCATCCTCTCTTTCTGTCCCGCCAGCATTTTTCCTCAATTGTCTTTCTTTTATCTGCCTATATTCTTAGCTTTCACTCCTCAATTCCCTCCTTTCACCTAGCAGGGAAAGCCTTAAAAACACAACAGAAATTGTCCACCTTACTTTAATCCCTAGGCTGGTGCCATAATGGTCTCTCAGGAGCAAGCAGAGGTGCTGTTGTTTACTGCTTTCCCTTTTTGCCGCTTATTCGCTGGGTTTGGAGGTGGACAGTCAGTCGTTCAGCAGGGATTGCACTTGCACAGTCTGCATATAGGAGACATAATGGGCAGGCATATGCTTCGTGCAGACAGAATCTTATTCAAATTTACCTGTGAGATGCCAATGACTCTCTTCTGAGGTGCTGAGATTCAGGCAAGGGCATATTTTCACAAAGGTGGGGAAAGCCACTTTTCAAGCCATATGGGATTCAAAGCCTGTAGATAATGGAGATGGTAACATTTCATGACAAAACAGTTCTCAGTTTTCCTTACTATTTTTGCCTAGTCAAAACTATATTCCTTTTCCCTATGGTCATTCCTGGAAGCAAAAGATGAGTAGTTTCAGTAAATGAGGATGAAATGGTCTATGTGGATGATTCTCCACATAATTTCCCTTGCAGACACACAACAGTGAATGTTTCAGACCAAATAAGTCAAGTCTAGCAGAAATACAACCAATTGAAAGCAAGTTCTTATAAGGGTACGTTAACAAGCAACCTAGAAAGTAATCAGTAAGCGCTTCCTCAGTCACCTTTGGTATCCCATATGCACAGAGAATTTCCATGGTGAAGACAACTCTGACTATCTGTTCTAATCTCCTCTAATCCGTCATCACTTTGCCACTTACGTATAATTAACAATATTCATTTCATGCCAATAAAAGCTCTAGACCACATCATAACACTTTATTCTCTATATATTGATATAGAGATTGACAGATAGCAGGCTTAAGTTTTTTCACTGTAATAATTCTTATTTTAGGCATAAATCTTTAACCTATTTTTGTCTACTGGTCCTAGTGTAAACTATTAAGCCTGAACAGTTCTCTTTAGATTATACTTTTCATGAGCATGTAGGAATTTGAAACATGTAGGTCCCCTTTACCTTCAGTGAAAATGAATTGCTGTCAATGGGCAGAAGCCCAGCAAACTTGACTCCCTCTTGAAAGAAAAATATTGTTCTGCTCAGTTAAAAACAACAACCTGTGTTCACAGAATCCATAGCTAAAATATAACTGTTTAATTTTCTATAGGTAACTATTGACCTTCCATAGTATTTGATCTTCAGAATGCAAAACTTTATCTCTGATGATATATACTTTCAACAGTAGAAACATTAGCTAATTAAAAGGCATATATTGAAAACTGCTTACCTGAATAATGTTCTAAAATTCTTACTAGTGGAATACAAATATGAATTTAATTACTATATTACTCACTTTTATCATACTCTTTCACTTTTTGTTGTAGCCATTTTCACTTTCACAAATATTAGAACAATGTAAGAACAAAAACAAAATAAAATTATAATTTTTGCTCTGGTTACAAATCTTTTTCTATCCTTTTAACTTTCTCAGTATTTGTCCAATAATTACTCAATGAAATCTTTTGTAGGAGAGATTGCAATATTTATTGGTACCTTGCACATAAATCATTGAAGTGAGGTTTCACTGTTTATACTGGAAACAGTCCTCTGAAGTCAACAGCACATCTTCTATTGATTTTGATGGGAGCAAAACTGATCCCATGCTTAGTGACTTGCATCAGAAAATTATCAAGATTGTACCACAACACTGCTACCTTGTGGCATGACATAGAGCAAAATCATTATTGCTTATGTGACATGACTCTCACTTCACTAAAGGGGATGCCATATGTCACAAAATGCTAAAACCTCAACTTATATTTGAATGTACAATTTCCTTTCCATTGTAAGTCTTTACATGATAATTAGCGGGAAGCTATGCCTATTTTACTCATGTTAAGACTACAGAGTTTTAAAAGATGATGCCAAATTACTTTTCCATTACAGTTCCAATTCATAATGTATTCATTCTTAGAGCTGCTAACTATCTTGCAAAATTTTGTAATGCTGATGTTAGGAAAATGGATATAGTTTTCCATTATTAACCTGAGCAAATTTGGAGCTGGTTTGTGTATCACAGATAAAAATACCCTTCCCTACTCCACTATATTTATGTCTCATTAGTTTATGGACCTAAAGCCCGCCAGGGATTGTCACTCACAAATCCACCAAATGTTTACGAGCTCTAGATTTTGCATTTGGATCTCTAATTTAGCCAACAGATATGGAAAATCATATATAGGCAGAAAACTCCCTGGTGACTACCGAGTTGTAGGTTTTAACAGAGAGGGCAGAAATAGTATAAGCATAATGCTTAGTTTATGCATAATACTTAGCACATTAATGGTAAGCTAAGTGCATCACGTAGGAGAAAGGCACTCACTCTATTTCAGATAAATATAACACTGTTCCTGCCAAAACTGTTGGCTTCTACTGATAAGTGTTTAATATGGTAGTGTGTTAATGCCTTCCAGTTTCTGTTAAAGAAGCTGTTTTAATGGAATATTTTCAACACAAACGTAGACAAGTGAGGGCCAGCTATTTTCTGAACCAGTAGCTCTAAACTTCAGGTCCCAACAGACCGTCACTTCTCCTCAGTTCTCACAGGCCACCATACAGTCTCTATCAGTATTTTATCTGCAAACACTTTACAAGCAGCCCTGTCATAAATATACATTAATTGCAGGATTTAAGCGCATAATTCCAAAATTCAAGGCTGCATAGGACAGTGAAAATATTGTACAATTTTAGTATTCTCTGAAGCTTCTATTAAACATATATAAATTTAACTGTTTTTTCTTTACACATGCAATGGTTAATGGATACTAACGCGCATATAGAGTATTACCCTCCTTCCCACTGGTTATACTGGGCATATAGCCTCAAAACAACTATTGATGTACCTATTAAAATGTAATGTAAATGTAAAAAATAGAATTGAGGTTTTCATCCAAAAAGCCTAATGGAATTCATGTGATTAAAATGTACAGTTTGAAAAACTGAACTGGAAATGTGGGATTTTCCTGAGAAAAGATTTGGGAAATGATAAGGAGGAGATATGGGGTAGATATTTAACAAAACATTTTGAAAAGGTGAAATGTCAGCAGCAGTGTCTTAGTAGTCAATGTTAAATGAAAATATCCTGATGGCCACTACAAATCTAAAATTTGAGTAAACAAATAGCGCACAGTTTTATATTTATATCAACCTGTCCCAGACAAATGGAATGTAGTGAGATAGTAATGCCTCTGCCTCATGCTTACATTGGCATTAACTGCATATAGGTTGTTTTTTGCACATCAGGTAAAATGTTCAAAATAAATGGCAGGACCTCATAGAAACTCTTTTTTTAATGGAGTGGTTTTTTACTCTGTAAATGATATGTATCTGTTATGTACGTATTTAGTTGTATTTAAAGACATTTTTCCCAACTAAGGTCTCTTTTCTCTATGTATATGTTTAAAATCACAAAATTTTATTACACTTTCCTTTATCCCCAAAGATATAACTGAATAGATATTTCCTTGATGACTAAAATTCAGTTATTATACAGGGATTATTTTATTCACCTAGAAATTCTGAGATGGAAATGATATGCCTGGTAAACTACAATGGATCACTTGTATTCACAGTTCAGCCCTGTGAACCAGAAGATAGATACTTACATTATTGTTCTGCCTGCTCTGCGTTAAGATGAATTCAAATATAATATTACTGCTCTGATAAATATATTTGAGTTACATACCATGCATAATATACACATCTATACCATAATTCTTTGAAACTAATACTGAAGCTAGTGGATTAGGTGTTTTATAAAAGTAATATTTGTAATAAAACTTGCTGGCACTAGCAACCTAACAGCTGACGGGGTTTTATAGAGAGCATATAATGATGATTCATTGCAATAATTACACATGGATCCCTCAGATCTTCTTTCAGTTTAGCTCTTTCTTTGGTTAAAACAGTGATTACCTGGTTAAATAAGTATTTTAAAAAAAATCAAGCACAAATGATGGCAGTCATCTGCTAAATGATTAGTAGATATAAGCAGGCTTTATCTTCCCAGGGCAGATTCTTTTCTGTAATGCCACTTACTGATGTGAAATTAAATATCCCTAGTTAAAATGCTTCACCTGATATGCTCTCCATTGTTAAGCTGGCAAGTGATCCTTAACTGATAAAATACATTTCAGAAATGTATCAGTGGGGAAGGGAAGAAGATGAAAATAAAATAATTGAATTGAGTTTGAAAGTCCAGGGCTGGTTATTCACAAGCTCCCTATGTGTTCCTTAACACACGTATCTCTATGTCTCAGCTGCTCTGGCATGGAAGTAAGGCCAATACTGCTCTGTGTCACAGAAATACTGTGAAGAAAAAAATACATGACTAATTGATAGACACTTTAACCTTCAATAAACTATACTTTTACTGTGTTGATCCCACTGTATCTCCTGATTCAAATGAGTAAATTGGCTCTGTTTAATTACCTGCAACTGCTTATCTAGAGGGGATCAGTAAGAAGAGTATTTCAACCTGTTACAGCGAGCAAGTGTTTACTTGCAGTCTGCAACCAGACCACCCCGTTCTTGACACTTGCTTTTAACTGCTGAAGCAACTGAATGCTTCCTGCGGAGCCTCAGCCCCGCAAAGCCTGCTGCGGGGACGCTCCCGGGCTGCTCGTCAGCCACTGCCAACCTGCAGGAGATGCTGTCAGTTTTGTGGAAATAAAAGCAAAGAGAACAAACTACCCAAGAAACGCATGATCTCAACAGCGCAGATCTGAGTTTAGACTGTCTTCCTGTTGATCAGTTTTCAGCCCAATCACACTGGCAGTTTCCCCACAGCAGCTTACAGATCCCCAAAATATCTCAAGAAGTCACCTATAGAAGACCAACTATGACTGGCAGGACAAGCTGAACCGTGCATTGTTTTTCTGCATTCTGTTTTTCAAAAGTGGAAGATTCTAAACCTGGGCTTTTTGCAGACACTTGTTTCATTTCAGTAAGAGGTCAGTTTTAAAAAGGAAGAAAATTTCAATTCTGTTCATAACAACAGTTACTTTCCAAATATGCTAGCTACAGATGCTAGCATTTTTAGTTTTAAAGCATACTTTTTTGTCCTGAGTGAAACAAACATATAATGATCACGTGTTTCCGATATCAAAGTTTTTGACACAAAAATCCTGATAACCCTGCTTCATTTGATCCCTGGTCTTGCAATATATCCCCCTTTATTATACCATACTGAGCCCACTTAAGTCAGAATTATTGCCAACTTTTCAAGGTGAATTAGTCAGAGGTTGAGTGCATATAGTATTTACCCCTTCAAAATTACTTGCTATTTGATATAGAGGATGCCTATAAATGGATCCAGTATAAATACAAACTAATAGATTGCATCTGTTGCATATGAAAACTTTACAGTCAAAACCACATACAGTATACAGAGCTAACATAAAAACAGAACTAGCAAAGTGACTCCAGCATGATGGTTAAATTGTCAGGTTAATACCACATTAAATTATTTATATGTTTATTTTTGTGCGAGTCTGCTTCAGGAGGAACAAGAAAAAGAGACGTTAAGCTGAGGAGGGAGGAGAATAACAGATGAAGGTGTAGAATGAAACTGAAGTAAATTATCTGTGTGGAGGGGAATTGAAGGGAAAGGATCTGAGAAAGTAGTGTCAGCCGGCACAGGTCACAGAAATCTAGTTAAAGCTATTGAGAAATCTGAGTGAATTCCTCACAGGGTCTCTGGGCAAGTGTCTCTGGCTGACACTGCAGTTTCTACTCAGAAGACTAAGTATCAGCTGGCTCTACAGCTCTTAAAACCTCTCCTATATATCTCTGCATCTATAAACAGTGTGGTCAAGTGGAGAAAAGGCAGCCCTGGAATACAGAGACCAGCATTATGTTATTGGTCAATCACTTAGTGCATAAAGACTTGGACACAATCCTTCCTAATTGTGTCTAGCTTACCTAGCTGTAAAGAGAAAAGCCGGTACCATCACCTGACGTGCATGGAAAAAAAGTTACTAGTGTTAAATGTTACCACTGTACATAAATAGGCAAAAGAAAAGACAAGCAGCACCAAAATTAAGAGGGTGAGACTAATGCAAAAAGCTTTTTAGTGTTCCGTATTAGCAAAAACTTGTTGATCAAGTCTAATTAATTTTCACAGTAATCTTCCAGACTCCGCTTCAGAACTCCTTTGCCTCGTGGACTGAATGTTAGGGTAAACAAGACTCATAAATATACAGCAGTGCTGCCTCAACTCCAAACATTCAAAATCCTAAATAGCTAAAATCATGAGATCAACTGAATAATTACTGGCATAAAAAAACAGAGTAAACTTTTATTTATGTGGGAGGGTGTTCACCGTGTTTATTTCTTAAACAAATATCTCATCTTCCTACAGAAGGCTCCACTAACTTCTTTTGTTGATTGACTTCATAACTATGTGGGAGCTGCAAGGTCACCGAGAACTTGGAGCAGGGTGGGATTTTTATTATTCTAGGAATACAAACCTTCTCCATTAGAAGCTAGTCAGTAGCTGTCTGTAAAAGCAGTATTCCCCTGTTCTCCCAGTTTCTAGCCTCAGAAGAGAAACTGATGACAAAATTAGCAGAAGGGAAGGGCCAGACCAGCACGTGTAAGTTCACAAACTTTAGCACATAAAGCTTCGGTGCCCCCACTCAGCCAGGCAAGCCACATTAAGTGAATTGCTAAAGTTTCTCATGGAGCCAAAACCCAGAGGCTGATGTTAAGGAATTTTCTGGGGGGGAATCCAAACTACTGCGTGTTTATGCTCTCTGAAACTACTATGAATCCTGTAAATGCCTATTACACTGTTTTAATCTCCACTTTCTTCAAACTAGAAGTTTTGCCTAAACTGAGCTCTCAGTTCAGTTCATTCTTATAAGTCTCAATCCTTTAAAAAACATTAACATATGCAGTTAAAAAAAAGTATCTAAGCAACAGGCCACCATAAAAAGTAGCATTTTTCCATATAGGAATCACCTGAAAATGTTGCATAGCATTGTCTTTGCAACTAGCGTGTTACTGCAAAAAGTTTTATTTCAATAGCTCCACAAATTCCAGAAAAATAATGATCAGTGATTCAAAGTCCATATCACACAAAGTGACTGTATGTTTAAAGTTTTACTTTGTATTTTGGTATGACTTTATACTACGTCTTCCCATGAGACGAGCATTTCTGTGAGATAAACCTATAATAGTCCAGCTGCACACTACTATTTGCAGAACATCTTTTACCTTAGAAAAAGATAATTCAAGAGTAAATCAGATTTAATAATCCAATAGTAATAACATACATTTCTTAAATATTGAAAATTGTGCATAATTGCTTTTTATCATTTGCTATTTTGTTTCTGGACTGAGAACTATATAATGTAGCATACACATTTATGAAAAAAGAATTTGCTTTTTTCTTCATAAAATAAAATCTTTAGAAACTTTTTAAAGAATCTGCCTACAGGGAAATGTGACTTCTGTAGTAATAATTAAAAAAAAAACCTGTTTGTTTAAGCTGCTTTGAGTATTTTTAGTAGTATGCCTTTATATTTACTAATAAGAAAATTTCATACAAAAGTACCAGCAGAGCTGATGCCAGCTAATCACAGATTAAAAGCTTTACATTTCAGTATTTCAGGGAGTAGCAACATTTTCTTTAAAACTGTATTTATATTTGGAAGTGATAATAATGTTCCCATTTCCTGTTCTTTATGGAAAGCAACTGATGATGCATTCTTACTTGCTGCTTCAGAAGATTCATGTCTAGTGAGCACAATCCATTCTGACAGAGGAATAATGGAGTTTTTATATCCCTTTCAAACACTGAATTTTGTGTCCTTCTGAGTAGCTATTGCAACATTCTCACTCTATTTGACTAATGGAGATGTGTTCTTTGCTGTACATAACGCCTGAGTTGAGAAACGGAAATATGAAATTTCTGTTTATGAGGAGATATGTTACAATTTCTAGCAGAAAAGTCAGCAGTAGCAAAAGGATACCATTCTATTTCAAAAAATTGTGTGCGGTACATAAAAGTCCATTAGAATGTTTGATTCTTCTTTTTTTCCTTTTGACAGATGCAATTTTCATTGAGAAAATGATCCCCTGAAGAAAAGAGATGGAGATGAATCCAGTGATTCAAGAAGGTTTAGGAAATGTCTTGTGCAATGGGAGTAATTCATATAGATAGGTCCTTAAAAATGTCCATATGTTTAGAAAGATAGCATAAACACATGTTATTACCAAAGTTAGGAATTTTTTCTATAGTTACAGCTTGTATTCTTGTAAAGAGAAGTTCCAGACCATTTCAGACCACTCCTGTGCTCTCTTGCCACRTGTTTAGAGTCTACTCTCAGCCAGACTACATGAGTAGGGAAAGTTCCCTATATAGTTAAAAGAGAAAATCTGATGTTCTCAGGAGTTAAAGTTAGCGCACCTGTGTTTGGTGCTTTCCTCCCTCCATCCTCCTTTTGTTCAGGTAAGCTTTAAGGCACTCTAGATAAAACTCCTTGTGAATATAGATGCTCTATCACCTCCTACATTGTCGAACATTCAATAGCTTTGAAAAAATGAGTGAGAGATATAGTAAATACTTATAGAACCTATTGTTCAGAAGGAGTCTAGCTCCCATAGAGATCACTGCAAGTTAAGAATTTAAGTATCTTTTTTGCCTCAGGTCCCATGAGTTAAATTCTGACCTCAATGAACTCTTAGGGAATTTTGCCAAAAATTTACTCCATCTAAGAATGGAAATCACCAGACACTGAAAGATAACCATCTCTTTCTCAACTGCAGCAGCTATTCTTCCTGAAGTCATACCTTTTATTTTTATTTTATCTTACTCTTTGTCTACATTGTACATTGTTTATAAAGTAGACATTTCTAACATTGTAATTTTTTAAAAAACAGGTAAGACAAGCATCTGTCATGAATGAATTAGGTAGGATTGATCCTGATTTGGAGGAGGAAGAGAGACGTATTGACTGAATAGCCACTTGATGTCTCTACTCTTTCTATTTTTCTGTGATTTTTATGAAAATGATTGTGTGAAGCAAGCTTTAATCAGCTGCTTGCAGTCATAATAATACTTCTCTACATCTTCAGCAGCAGCTGTTCTAGTATTTGAATTACCATCATAAGGCACGTGTTTTAAAGAAAACGTAATAAAAAAGTCATCAAAAGTCACTCATAACACAGAGGTTTTCTCTGGGAAAATCTGTTCCCATTACATAAGATATATTGCTCTTTAGTGTGTGTATATTAAGGTGTTTATATTCACTGAACGTGAAATCTTTTCTAATTGTATGCCCAGAATACATTAGGGGAATGTTAAGGTTGCAAACACAACATTAACTTTGCTTTCTTTAATGTTTGCAAACAAATATAGGCCGAATTTTGGATTTCTTGTAAAGTGACATAATTTAATTTTCATAGTGCCAGAGTAATCCTCTCAAACAGGGACTCTAGCCAACAGCTGTTGCATCCCTTGTTATGTGTCACTTAGAGTAGAATAAAGCTATAGATAAATATCTCTTTTATTTTGAAATATTTTTAAAGATTATTCACTTAAAACAGCTTAATTGCGTGAATATTCTATTCTGTTTGCCTAAGGTGCTAGCAATATCATTACCCACAATATACAATGAGTTTTCTTAACCACAAACACAATTTAACAGCCAATGTTAGTCTGAAAGGGATAGTTTGAAAAGTTTGAGTGTCAGATTCAGAGCTCCTTATCAGTAGTTAAGGACATACAGGGTTAGAAGTTAACATCTGCTTCTTTTCTAGTCACTCCATTGCTGGAGCAAGCCAGTCTAGAGGGTGACGTGACATCCCAGCAGATCGTCAGAAACTTTAAATCAGTCACCTAGTGCAATTCAGGACCGCAGGAGGAAAGCTTCTGCATTCGTTGTACCAAACTATTTCTTTCTCTGGCTGTTTCACAGGAAATAAGGAACAGGACCTCACCAGCCCTGCTCTAATATGGGCCAACAACCTTCAGCACAGGTTAAGTGTAAGCAAATCAGCTCTCTCTCTGATTGCACATTTTTTATTTCTTCCAGAATTAGCAATAGCCTGAAGGATCTTACAAAAAGAAAATGTGCAGGCAGAGTCTTGTCAAGCATGGGAAAGGCAAAGGGAACCTGCTACCAATTAGCTCTGTGGATTGCACATTATATAATCAATATGTAGTTTGCAAATGCGTTAGGGAAATACAGTTATCAACGTATTTTAATGCATATTAGCGTAATTACTTATTTCATGCACATGAATTTCATGGACTAGGTTTGCTTGTCTTACACAATTTATCAAAAAAAATACAGTACCTACTATATACAACAGTTACAATATTTGTTTATAAAGTTGAATATTTTCTGTTAATTTAAATGAAGAAGAAATTRGTGATATACAGCAGCACAACTTCACATTTCCCCTAACACTCATTTTCCTATCAATAGAGTTCTTAAATCAAAGATCATGTTTTGTTATAAATATTAGTGTAAATGAGGTAGTACATCAGACTAAAAATTCTCTATTTTTCTTTTATTACTAAAACACACAAACATGAGTATGTATGAACTGTCAAATAAATTCCTACCAAAAGTACCTGAAATGCATATTTTAAAAGGGCAGCCTATAAGGAAAAATGCTAAGAAAGAATAAATATTTGTTCAGTGTCTTTTGTGTTAGAGGATTTTCCAGAGCCTGTAGGAAACTGATGCAGTATTTCTTTTGTATTTTGTATAATTATTCTGTATTTTCATAGTCTCACACACAGAAATGTGGAGAAAATAATAATAAAAAAAAGACCAAATATTAGTGCATAATGTGCAGATCTGCACATTATACAAAACATTACAACTATGCTGGATATAGCATGACACTTTTTATCCTTTTCTTTGGATCTTTTTGGTCATTTTCCTTGGATTTGACTGTCCTTCCCCCACTGCTGTCTAACATGCACTTATCTTCCTATGTTCATTTTACTGTGCAGAAAACTTTCTACCATATAGATATTAAAAGGCATTTTAAACAATCAATAATAATTGCTAAATAGGTCTAAATAAAATGTTTCACTTTGTCGGTAGACAATGTAAGAAGCTCTGATACTTCAGAGGTGGTTAGTCGTTTACGTTATAAATATCATAAAACCAACAAAAATGTTTCTGTGGTTTGAATTTACTCTGCAAAGATTTAACCTTTCATAAAGCACTATAACAATTTTTGGAAACCATGCATTTAAACATCCAATGGCTATCTTCGTAATATCTTTGTAATACAATGAAAAATATTCATTTATTACAAATGAGTATCGAATTCATTTATAGAATGAATTGAGAACTAATCAACTGCACAATGTAAAGAATTGCCCAGGATGTTTCCCTGAGGATTTTCCTACACTATCCTACAAAATTTTGGGAAACTTGATAAGATATAAACAGTGGTGCAACAAGTAGGGTATCTCATGAACCTTATTCCATGTCACTTCAAACTTCTGATCTTTGGAAGGATATGTTTCTTTTGTTCATTGTAGTGACTCTGAAGCTCTTGAAATGCCTCTAAATAGGCACATATGCTAACTTTGCAGATCACTAGACAAAATTTTGTTATCATTATCCTTTAAGTTGATACAAAAAAGACAAAGCAGAGGTCTCTTGGTAGACTTTGCATCACTCTGTTAACGCCATTAGTACTTTTCATTACAGCTTTAATTATGCATGCATTTACAAAATAATTGCTTAGTTTTTGTACACAGAGCACACATTTTAGTATCTTACAAAACCATAAAAAATGCAGTATAGGTTACTATTTCACAAATATCAGCTTTCTACTCCAAGTTCTTTTCACGGTGAACTGTAAAAAAAAGCTACAAAACTGTATTGCACTATGAGAAGTATTTTTCTTCACTTAATTTGAACTCAAAATCATCTGAACCGTTGTTAAGCAAAATGTCACCAGGGCTAGCAAACATCTTAATTTCTGAGTAAAAGTGAAGCATGCCAAAAACATCCCCAAAGATTTAGTCATATGCGACAAAAAACATGAGCTGGAAAGAAAGTTCTTGGGCAAGGATGTGTTTCCAGATCTAATTTACAGGATATCGTTTGATTATATTAAAATTCTTATCGAATTAAATTAGACACTATATAGTATCTGCATGATAGTGAAAGTGATGTACTTTATTTTATATATGTTAAATGAAGGGAGCTGTGTTTTGTAAGAACTGTGTGCAGTTATGCAGTATTTCAGGCTAATCTTCAGTGGCACTGATTAGGTAATTGCAGAGTGAAAGAACCCATGTTCTGCTTCTGACTCCAAATGAAATTTTCTTACTAGACGGAGAGAAAGTTTTTCCAAGAGCCTGAAACCTCTCCTAATGATTTTTCCTTAGAGGTCACTTGAAAAGTTTTTGTCCTTGAAAAGGTAACAAAGCCGATATTTTTCTTATTTAAAAAAACTGATTGTGCTCTCCGGTACTTTAGCTATCAGTGGTTTTTTTGTGTCATGTTAAAAGGCTCTCATGGAAATTCTAATCCATCCAGTACAATATCACATAGAAATAGTGTATAATCTATTATTTTCCCCCAAAGGGTATTTTGATTCTATTGAATGATGACGGTAGTCTTTTAAACATTTAGCATCTGTCTGGACATATTTTGCCACATAGTGTAAACAAAGCGATTATAGATAAGCTTAGAAAGAGCACAAGAAGGAAATGGTAAAAAACATTAAATTCTGTTGTATTATTTTGAGGATAATGGGGAAAGCTAAAAGCCTTGGCTATGTTTATGCTTTTTCATAAAGCAACAGGAAAAGGCAGAAAATCACATAGCCCCACTGGAGATTCAGAGTAAGCACGTTAAAATGGGGAGACAGGAGACGAGGGAATCGTTTTGAAGGGCACAACAGTTCAGGCAGCAATCGGGGCAAAGTCAGGGAACTGCGGACCCCGGGTTCAGGTCTTAGAATAGTTGAAAGCAGCTACTGTTGTGCCTGCGATAAAGGCGCTTCCACACACAGGCTCTTGATGCTAAGCGGAGATCATTAGGATGGCAGAGAGAGGGACAGAGGGAGCAGAAAGGCCCGAACCCTTCAGCGATCTGCCCCTTAACAAGCCACTCGTTCTTCAGGGTGGCAATAGTCAGAATGGCTTTGCAGGGACATACTCCACTGCAACAGGGTAGTTCCCACAAGAAGAAAAGTAATCAGAAACTGATTTGACTTAACGAACCAAATCCTTTCCTGAGGTAACGTCAAACCACTGGGCTTTTCCAAACGCAATAAACTAGAAATTCATGTTCTACCTCTGTCAAGTAAGTAGTCTAGCTGCAGAAGAAATTTCAAAGCAATATCTCAAAAATAATTGAGTACTAACTTCATACCAAAGAGTGCAGTTTTGTTTTACCAGAACAGAATTTTAGACAACTTCCTCCTCTTTTAGATGGCATCCTCTCTTTCTGCATGATAAGAAATAAAGCAATTCCGGTCTTGTTTATGATGACGAGGACAAGGGAGGAGGAGGCCAGACTGGTGACGTCACTGAACACCCGTCAGAACCCTACTTAAGCACACCAGGAAGACTGATGTTCTGCTGTTCTTAATGGAACTGACTGCTTGTGCGCTCAAATTTGCATTTTTACCTGCTGAATTGAATGTAAAGGTCCAATCATTACATAACTGAAAATAATAGAAAATTTGCAAATACCTGACCAACACTAACTTTTAAGATACTTAATGTAAGTTAGAGTGCTTTGATTTGGGATGGATATAAACACATGCTTACATGTGAGCATATTCCTTAGTGTCAGCTGAAATGAAGACATTATGAAGCGTTGTATGTTTACAGGAAGTTACCCAGAGTGCTATAATTCTGTGTATGAGACAATCAAGTGCTGTTAGATATTGCTAATATTTTGCCATATATCAAAACTCCTCAGCTTTTCATTTGCAACACCCAGACAGTGAGAGCAAAGGGCAGTGCAATTACAATGCAGCGTGCTTAATACAGGGTATTGAATATAGGAAACAAACCAGAAAGCCAGTTCTAGATATTTCCCATGAAATTTTTCTCTTAGAAAACCAGATAAAATACTTCAGATTCTTTAGAATTCTCCAATATTTTCAAAATTACTAAAGATATATATATGTACTCCATTCATCTGGTTATGTATTTACAGTATATATCTACTTTATATAAATATACATACAGGTGAAATATATATTTAAAGCCGTATACATAGGTTTATATGTGTACATATGCATACATGCATATATTTACATATATAGCTTTTAATAAATATTTATATACTTTTACATTTTGAATCACTTGGTTTTAACAGTTTTTTACTTACTATTTCTTCTTCTACTTAAGTTACTGATTTCCATCCCTAATTTTAAATCTAGTTTAGTCTAGTGCACTTATGAATGGCAGTGGTTAGAGAATTTTAGAACTGAGTCTTTGTTCTCTTAATGAGTGATCTGCTGACGAAGAATACAAAAAGCAATCCAAAGTGTTACATTAGCTAGAACACAGGCAAAGAATGCAATTTTTTAATGATGGATCAAAGCTTATTTCAAATCATTATTGACCTGTCAGGATACTGTTTGGAACAGAAATGATTTAATGCAACATTCAGCCTGAGATGGAAAAATATTAGTGGTCTCATAATCTCCATCATATAAAGAAATCACTCAGCAAACTATGACCATTCTGAGAAATAAACTTCTTGAAAAATACGGCACACTCAGTCTTTTAATCTATATCTTCAATTTTTGCACTATACCCTTACAAAAAATAATGGTGACTAAGCAAGTATGATAAAGAAGGTAAAATCTCCCTCCCTTCTTGACTGATAAACAAATGAATCATGAGGCCCCAAAAGAGCCCCTTCACAGCCTTTTACCACATGTAGGTGTGCTTAGGGATACTAGCTACAGCTGACAAGTCACCAGTTACTTTCTCTGCCTCACTTTAAGATGTTTCTGTGAGGCCAGATAAGCTTTGAAACCTCTTTCATTTTCTCCAGGTGTAGTAGTCCAGGCTTGAAACAGCTGCCCCTGTCAAATGTCAAGCCGGCCACCCCATGTCTGGTAACTACAAGGTTACAACAAGATCCTAAAATAAATGTTTCATCTTTCTGTTTTTCTTTGCAAGTAATACTCATTTTAATTTTATTTCATTTTTGAGAAGTTAGCTTATCAGTAATAGCAAATTCATTTCATGTTCCTTCCTGAAGTTATTCCCAATGATTTGTTTGGGATCCTTATTCAGTAAGGACTGCCAAGACTAAGCTGTATTTGACAAACTGGTTAAATCATTTTTGACAGTCATCGTTAACCAATTCTCTTGCTTAGGAACTACTTTCCAACTCATATGACAAACATTTTATATGTGTGGTCATTCCTCAGAACAATTTTCAGTCCAGGGCTTAACTGTGATCTGCTTAGTGTAACTATTCATTATTCATGGTCACTTAAGTTGCAGGGATTTAATCTCATTCCTAATGAAAAGGGAACAACAAAAAAAACAAACATTCATGTTCATGCAAGAACAGTGTGCTTTAAAATCATTTGGGTATATAGGCAAAAGACAGATCACTGGAGCCATAGGTCACAGAGAGCTGGGACAGTATGCAGGAAAAGTATCAATATATTTTTTTCCTACTTTTACATATTCTCCAGACATCCATAAATGACCACTGTCAGAAATAGGATACTGGACTAAATGGACTTTTGGTTTCACATTACAGATATTTTTGTTGTGTTTGTAAGATCACCCATTCCCAATCTTTGCATGAACACATGCCTATGAGATAAAAGTCTGTATCCATAAGCATTCCTGGAAAGCAAGTAATGACTGAACATAGACAAACTAAGCTACAGTTAAAAAAATAAGTACAGAACAGTGTTCAGCAAAATATCCCCACAATTTTAAACATTTTTATCCTTTCCTTTGAATTCAAATAATTAATATTACAAATGAAATAGTTGTAATGTTAGCATTCTGATGGGAGAGGTGCATTAGCTGCTGCAGAAGAAGTGAAAGTTATACTGATTTCAAATTGTTAAAGATATTCACTAAAAAAGCCAGAAAACAGAATTTTAATATTGCAAAAAAAAATTTAGATAAAATGTTTGTTATTATCCTCTGGGTGGTATTTCTGTAGCTTTTGTTTTGATATTAAAGTTATTAAACTTGCTTTTTTTATTCTCCTTACCAGAATATTTTATGGGTAAATCCACTTAAGAAACCTATTGTGCTTTCTGATCAAAGTGGAAAATGAAGCCAGGTTATAATAAGCAATTTAATTTTTAATGAGCTGATTGAGGCCCAAGGTCATAACAAAGGGCACAAAAACAAAAAAACACAAACAACAACAAAATTTCTAGCACAGAACACTAATGAGAGTGCCCTAAACATGACCTGGGCAAAATAATATTTGGCAGAGTGTATTTAAAAGCTGTCCCACTTGTATTTTTTATTTTGTTTCAGAACTCTGACTAAATCTAAGTAAGGTGTAGCATATTAAATAATACAGAAGCACATAAAAATGCAGGATACTTGTTTTCTGAAAAGAAGTTAGCCAGGATGTTTATTGAATTTAAATTTCCCAAGCTCAAGTTTAAATGCTACAACTACAAGCTGAGTATTTAACCCTCTAAAATCTCTTCTAAAAACTTAGAAGGTAGTTAACTATTATTCTGGAGTGTAATTCTGCTGTCAGAAGGTGTGTGAACCTCCACTGAAGTCCTTGGGATTTGGCCTATCAGTCTTCAGAAATAACAAATCAAATGCAAGTAGAAACTTTTCGTAAACATGGTGTCCTTGCTTTCTTTGCAGTTTGTAAGTTAAGTCATCAGACTTTACTATATTGAATACAGAACCGTTTAAGATCTTATTGATCATATTCTTTGATTTTTACTAGTGGACTTTCTTACAGCTTTCCCTGACACTAGAAGTACTTATCACTAAGCCCTCTAGGAAGCACTTTATGTCCAAAATGTATCAGTTTACCCTGACAAAACTGCTATATGTATTTTAAGTAATTCCCTTATGAAACACTGTTTCATGAAAGAAATACAAAACTGAAAATTAAATTGCATGTGCTTTTACATGTAGCAGAATATAAGCAATATAGGAGATGCTGATGAGTTCTGCAGATTGTACAGGTAATCATGGACCAAGTCCAGCCCACAGGATGCTTTCATCTGGTTTTACTGGCTTTTCCCTAGAGAATAGAAGCAACTGTTTGAGCAGCTTATTGCTGCTGGCCTGGCCATCATTTCTTCATGGTGCTGTCACTGCCTCTCCTCTCTCAATGAGAGGGGAGAGAGAAAGAAAAGGGGGCAGACATATCTTTTGTGTTCTGCCAGCCAAAGGTGGTTGGCAGAACAAAAAACTGCCCCCTCTCAAAGAGGAGGAGAAATGGTGTTCCTGCAGAGCTCCAGAAAGCTGTTCTTTCTAAGTGACAGCAGCATGAAATACAGAAGGAGGCATGCTCCTATACTCGTCTGACCCAGTAGAGCCATGAGCTGTAATTTTTACGAAAGTCACAGGGTCTGAAGGGAAAAATTGATGTCCAATCCCTATGTTTGGGGCAGTGACACTAACCCTACTTGGAAGGCTTACACACTTCCTGAAAACACATTTTTCTTAATAAACTATATTTTAACCCCTCCATTTCTTCCCATTCAACATTGGACATCTCAGTTCAATTAAGAGTTGGAAAATATAACTATAAGAGCTAATTTTCTGATAAAGTATTACTAAAAAAGTATCTAATGTATTTCAGCTGTTTTTTAATTCAAGATATCATTTGGGGGAAAAGAGACAGTACTACATGACAAAGACTTTCTATAGACCACAGAACACAATTTGGGAACCACTGACTTGTGTCATTTAAACACATACTAATCCAGAAAACATTAAAATATATGTCGTATTATGTTCCAGTTACGGCTAAATTATGCCTAATCAGTGTGTTGCTGGAGTGCAACCCCACTTGTTAGCTATACAGGAACTGTACAGGGCCCTTATGTTTCCTGATAATAAAAACAACTAGTCATAACATGCATATACTCTGAATTTTATCAAAAAGAACGCTGTTTGCTGTTTCTCAGAGTGTTCCTTTCAGTTTCCTTTAAACACCTACAGATCTCTGAGATTTTCTCTCTATAGAATTTCTTATTTCCACAAAAATGGGAAGGAGAAGGAGAAGGAGAAAGAAGGAGAAGGGGCAGGGCAAGGAGAAGGAGAAAGAAGGAAGAGGGAGGAGGGGAAGAAGGGAGGAAGGGAGGGAAGGAGGAAGGAAAGGAGGAAGGCAGGAAGGTAAGTAGATAGGGGGAAGGGAGACTGAAGTGAAATGTGAAGATGCTTGGTTTCTGGAAAGAATGTAAAAGAATGAAGACAGAAGGAGTGGAAACGGTAGAAAAAAGAAAAGTAGGTAAGAGAGTAATACAGCTCAGGACTCAGAGCGTCTGGAGATGATACTGAGTTAACCATTGTCTTCAAACTATTATTATTTTAATAGAAAGGGTACTGTACAAAGAGGCATTGGAATATCATTTAAATAGGATGTGCATATGCATATTACCCCATCAGTAACAGTGCAAGCTTCTTACTGTATTTTATCTATATATTATTGTCATAATGTACAGAAGAGAACTGTACAAGGAAGAGGCAGGGCCATCAGCACCTCACCAGCAATCCAGCAACTAGATTGTCAGACTGCTTTCATTCTTCTGAAGGTGCACAGCATTGGACACATTGCTTCAAACCTTTGGGGGAAAAACAATACTGATCAGACAACTCCAATAAGTCCATAAATGGATTTTTTTTGCCAAACTGTTTTTACAAATAAGTAAGGAAAATCTTAATTTTTCTTTAGTGTATTTCTAAAAGCATTAAAAGAAAATCAAAATTAATCACTTTGTTCTGAATTGATTAATGTAATTCAATTTATGTGAATGACATATTTTTGCTTACTTTTAAGTTGTGCTAAATATTTTCTGATTTCTTTTTTTTCTTCAGACTGAATTAAAATTATATTTTGCTTTATTTTTGGGGACTTCAAATCAACAGCTCTCTTTCCCCGTTTGTTCAGATAGCTATGTGATTGTGGGGAAAACAGATTGCTTCCTCACTCTAGAAATCAGTAAATATCCCAATACACTGCCTACTGCTTTTTTCCCCTCTAATTCAATCTCTSTAAGTTACCCTGAGCTTTGTCAATTTTCAGGAACTTTGCCTTTGTTTTCAAGCATTGCCATGAATTTTGGATTGTCAGCTGAGAACACAAACAGGAAAACAGCAGCTTCAGATAATAAGATTTGACAGTAGTACAAACTGGGTATAGGACAGATGCCCAAGATTGTATTGGACATGATGGAAGTAGGTGTCCATTAGAAAAGAATGTAGCCATATAAATGACATAGATACACTTTAAATTAACACACAGACATCTTTCCTGAAAGAACTCTGAAATGGCACTTAAACCAGAGAAATCAATAACATTTACTAGAAAACAGATTTTCAAAACTCAACCTGTATTTGTCATTATCAGCCTACTCAGTGCAGTCTCTGCACCAGTGTTATACACTTCTTGCATGGGCAAGAGAGTTAGAATGATGCTGCAACTGCCTTCCCACCTATTATAATATATAAACTGGAGACTCAATAAGCTCAACACAATACTTTGACAAAGCCCTTTGGCAATGGAGGAATAAAGAAAAAATCCTTAATCACAGTTCTGGGAGTGATAGAAATTTGTCATAGCCTGAAGTTTGTAGTCTCCTGTATTCAAAAGGCAAAGAAGACTTGTTTAATTTTTCAGTCTGGAATGTTCAAACATGCTTTTACAAAGTCTTGACATTGAAGTAGAACACTCGGTGGAGTATTGGCCTCGTACGACACAGGTATAGAAAAGACCTGATAGCAAATCACACTTTGAAAAGTGACATTAAAGCTACATTCTCCTTCCACAGTATCTGAAAGCAAGAGTTAATTTAGCAGCAATTCAGTGATGTCAACAATGTCTATTACAAATAATCAGGATGCAAACTGTGATATTATTGCAGCATTTCTGCTCTTTGATGCTAGGAAAATCCTAGCATAGGTAAGCTGAACAACTCAAATTCAATTTTGTGTAATCTGTCTTCCCAAAACTTCAGTGTGGAGTTAAGTAAGGAAGCAATGCTAAACATGTGACCTCTAGAGCCTGTAAACTTTAGAAATAGTATCAAGTCAAATGACAGTCTTTGCTTGCTGACCATTGACCTAACTTTGACAACTAGCTTTTGATGACATAAATGATAAAGGACTCATGAAGCTTCTGCAAACTTGTGAATGCACTGCAAATTTTATTTGACATATATAAGTTTTCAGTAATAAGATGATGGTTAGAGTGGTGGAAAACGGTAAGATCTCTTCAATATCATAAATGGTTTCCATACTCTTTTCCATCTTTTCTCTGTTGTGCAGATGGAAGCATTTTGTGCCATTGACAGAGCTATATTTATTCAGTGTCTTAGTGATGCAAGTTGTTCGGTCTGCAGACACATGAGGCTGATTTGTTCATTAGTGAGCTTCTTTTTGCTGATGACTGTGAGTTGGTAGCTCACTCAGTCAACACCATTCAATTTACTATTGATGACTTTCCTTGGGCAACCTATCCCTTTATTTTTTCTGTGAACTTAAGACAATAGAAGTACCGTACCAACCCACATGGTGGGGCAAGTACATACACTCACATTGTTGCACTTAGGAAAATTTTCTCAAGTTTGTGGAATGTTTTTTCTACTTAGACATCATTTAGATTCAAACTCATTGTGAAATTGCCTCCACATTGCTAATTTTAACTCTTAAATTGAAGTGTTATCATACTGACTGTGCAGCAGTAAGAAGCTAAATCCCATACATATACTAGGCAGTTCACTAGAAAAAAGTACCAGGAAAAAGTATGCTTGGGTATGCTGATGAGACATAGACATAGACAATTTTTTTGGTCTACATGGTAAACTCAGTTTCATATGTACCACCTTTAGTATATCTGGAAAATCAAATGACCACGTTTCTAACACCAAATCCTTAAATAACAACAGACTTTTGGAACTGATGTCCTGATCCCCAAAACTTGGCTGTGATGATGATCAGACAACATGGCCAAACTCTCAGATTTCTATGATCAGTAATTGATGCCGTCTTCCAAGATAGTGAGCTGAAACTAAAAATAGGCCTTGCAATGTAGTGAAAGTATACTACGAAAATCTGAAGAAGGCAGTTGATGGCAGTTTACAGGGCAGCAGATTTGGTATATTCTAGCTAATTCCAATTAGCCTATGATGCCTTTCTAAAGTCTCATAATGACATTTTGTATTGCAATGCCATAGGCTTTCTTTGTCCTCAAATGGAATTGGATAAAATTTTCTGCATTCACTGGGTGAGGAGAGGGAAAAGATATTAATTTGCTTGCTGGCCTTTCAGTCATCCTGCAGAAAAGTCCAGTCCTTCTTCCAAACGAAGGGAGCTGTGCAGAAGCCTGCACTGTGTCCTGCCCTTGCATGATTCTCTTCTGCCATGATACTTTTCTTGTAACATCAGTGCAACTTACAGACAGGTTGGGGGGGCGGTTTTGGAACTGCTGAGATAGCCCAAGGGATCCTAGTAACCATCAGCCAGAGTCCAAATCATACATGCAAGATGCTTGAAACCGTGTAGAAATGCAACACAACATTCAGCAATTTTTGTGCAGCTTTTCTCCCTCCACAGATCAACCCCTAAGTAATAAACCTTTCTGCTAAGGACAACAGAGCTAATGAGCTTTGCTACACCATATGTCCATCAGTTAGGCCATAACTGCTTCTCCTGTCTCCTGATATTAGTGGCTACAAAGCAAGAAGGAACATCGTTACATTCTTTTAACAGGTTAAAGATTTTATTTTCCGTGGATTAGCTCAGCTAAAATCCATACACATTCTTCTGAAGCCTGTGAGAAAACTTTTGGAGTCTAAATGGGTAAAGTAATTGTTTTTTAAAGACACCTCTTGGAAGCTTATGATAAAGAATTTTTATCCATGTTTATTTCATATCTCTTGTCTGAGTGATTCAATAATATCCATGTCTAATGGCTGTCTTTTCTTTTTTAATTAAGAGCTGCCTATAYGTTCGCTTCTATTGTATGAGTTGTCAAACCAACGTAGTGGTTGAAAAACTAAATTTTTCTTGCAAGGAATCAAAGCTTGCGTGGCAGTGCTTTTAACTGTAATTTGACCCATTGACTTCAGTGGAGTTAAGCTACGTAGGAAAGCAATCTTCCTTTATACGAGAAATGTCAGGTGCCTGAAAATTCCTCAACAAAAAGACACTGATACGTTGAAATTTTAACATTAATATTTCTATATCAAATATTGTATATCTTATCAACTCCTACTTGTTCAGACTTTTAAATCGAGTATTTACTGGATACTTCTCAAGAGTCATTGCAATGCCTTTGAGTACTGTTTTACAGCACTTCACAATTTGCAACACATTACATAAAATGAAACATAATAGGTACAGAATTTATATCTTTTTCAGCTTTTGAAACTTAGAGAGACTACAGCTTTCATTTTGCAAACAGAAGGTATAACGAGGTGAGGAGCATGTGAGGAGCAGGGCTGCCCTCACTGTAGAGCTGATGCAAAAACACGCAGGAAATCAATAGAAAATCCAGAAATAGAATTCTTAGTTCCTAGTTTCATGTCAGTTTTAAAAACATTTTTACAGTACTTCGAGTAAAGGTAATTGTTACTATCATGTATATGTTCTTTAGTTTGTATTGACTACTGTCGACTATTTAACTAAGTGGATTACAAAAACATGTCAACTAATGAAAAAAGAATTTATAAAACATTTCCCTCCAATAAAACAAATTACATCTTAAATTGCACAAGGAAGAGAAATAAATTTTGTAAGTTGTAGTTTATGATACCTCATTTTTAGGAAAGGAATTCTGCACTTTATTAGCTCTGTTCTGTGAAAGACTCTGCTGAACAATTCCTGACTGATATTTATAACAGGCCTTACTCATAAGTACAAATTTGAGTCTGTGCATCAATATTGATGTTATTTATAAAAATAAGATGCTGTTAAAATAAACAAGTTTTTATAATTATATAGTTGTATATTTCTTTTTTTAAAAAAAGAGATATTCTGACTTCGAGTTTATGGAGAAAATGCTTTCTGAATGTGAAGCTACACTTTGGGAAAAGTTACTTTCAGGAATTGAAAGTAGTGTTACATATAAATGATCTCAAGAGGAAGGATAACCCTTATTTTTCTGTATTATATCACATCACACACAGCATTACCACATCACACAGACAATAATAGATTATAAAATATTAACCACAAAGGAATAAAAAAAAAGATATCGCAGGAGATATTTTAGACAAACCTTTGGAAACAGCCTTCACTTTCCAGTTCTACCGTCAGCAAATTCTTTTTCAGAACCATACCCTAATAGTTTCCCTTTACCTTCTGAATATATTTCCACTTGGAAACAGAAGAAAAAAAGCAATGGAGAGGGAATTCCTTAATCTGATACCACTTCATAAATACAAACTAAAATGGTCAAAAGAAACTCCATAATTCTTCCCTTTGAGCTCAGACTCATGGCTGGTGAAACTGTAAGATTTAGACAGGTTTGCTTTTATACAATCCCTCAGAATTTTGTTTTCTGGTAGTATATTTTGGTTGGGGGGGGTTGTTTCGTTTTGCTAAAATTTTTACTTCCTTTTTCCTATCCTTGCAGTCTGTGACAAGAAGCAATACTTTGCTGAAGGGAGAAGTTGAGGGAAAAAAAAGTAAGAAATTAGGGAAGAATCTGTTCCATCCCAAAGGTAAGTTTTCTTGTTGCCATTAACTTTCCTGACAGCAATTTCAGCACCCTGGAGCAAGCAAGCTGCACTTCTTTCTGGGCTGCTCCCCCGGGCTCATTGTAGGCCACTGCCAGCTTCTCTGAAGATTTCTGAAGTTTCACTTAAATTAACAGCTGTCTGTGAATCTCTCTGAAGCAGCTCGACATTTATAAGGAAAGAAGGCAGGTGTGGATAAAGCAGAATCGGGATCAATAGGCAGAATGTTTGGGAATATTTTGATGCCGCCTAGGGATGCTTAGTGAAAAAAAAATCTTTCTGATCCTTTGGTGTTTTCTAGTAAGGAAGGGAAGCAATTAAATTGCCAGTGGAGGGCAGTTTTAAAACAGAGCCTTGATATTTAGGGACAAAAAAATCATTCCTCCAAATAGCGTGAATAAAAAAATGAAACCTATTAAAACAGAAAAATAGAATCTAAAATAATCTTTCTTACAATCTGCAAAGCGATGGCATCAGAAAGCAGACAAGCAATTAAACAACATGATCCTTCACAGCATGATGTCGAGATCCAAACTGAACAGAGGATCTGTAAACTTTTGTTTCAGAACTGATCTGCTTCTTAAATACATACCCTCATGCATACAAACATATATATTACTATTACATTTTGATACCCTTTCAAATCTAAGCACCATGATCTACTTTTTTTCCAAAAGATATTCTATAACCTCTTTAATTGTCTTCTTCACTTTCTGTAGGTAGTCCAAAATTCTAAACGTGAAGATGTCTTCTATTCTTGTCAGTCTTTCTCTGTTTTATGTCAAATTCTTCCAAAAAATCTTTTATTCTTAGTCATTAAGAGAAAACCATGGCTCAGTGAAAATACTGTTGAGAAAGCAGGACATAAATAAGAAAATATAAATAAATGGATGATAAACTTTTTCCTAATGAACTTACTCACAGATCTGTACCTCCACCTTATTTCAGTTACCATTTTGGATTACAAAGATGCTTTGAGAATCGTGATTAAATATCCTAAAGCCAGAAGGAAAAGGAGAAAAGGAGAAAAGGAGAAAGGACACATTTAAAATGGCAAACAGGCATGCATAACTTGAAGAGGTGCCTCACTGTTGATCTCAAATATGGCAAACTGATGTTCAAGTTTATTTGGCAGGAAATCAAGAGCAGCAAAGCCCATCTAACTTGAATCAATTAACAAAGTTTCAAAAGGAAAAGAAATCTTTCCAATCTTAAGGTTTTTCCTTGCAGTGGATCACTTCTAGAAACAGTAAAACACACGGATCTGTGTCCTTCAGAATTCTTAAATACTGTCTTTAAAAGCCCTAAGGAACTTCAAATGGATCACAAAGAACTTCAAAATCTTTTAATAGAAAATGAGGTCAGCTTATGCATAATAGAGTACACCTTCAAAGATTCCTTTGTTTCCTTGTAACTTGGGGAAAACTAGGATAAGAAGAACCCCTCTTCACTCCTTCTAACATATCACACTCTCCTAGGAGTCTTGAAATGTGGAATACCTGAGCTTGTTGTCAACCTGTAAATGCTAATTTTAACTATACATTTTTCCTCCAGTTGTGTATTGTTCCCTGTTCTTTGAGTGAGAGAAGGAAGAAACATTCTGACAAACACCAATTTCAGTGGGGAAAAAAACTCTTTCACATAAATCTTAAGCATGGTTTCCAAATTCTTAAATTTTCTTAATGAAGAGATTCTTATATACATATTGAAAAATAAGTGCTGCAAAATTGGGCCTAAAATCTTATTTAAAAGTAAGCTATGAAGGTTTTTTCTCAATAGCACTTTATCTATTGATTTTCATTTTTATACGACTTTGCCCTTTAGCCAGTTTTAAAATGGAAAATGTAATATGTAAAATATATACACTTGTTTTGACATAAAGACAAATTATCTCATTTCTGTAATCTATCTCAGCCTTGAACTGATGCAGGAAAATTTCTGGGAGGCAGACACCAGGTCTTTGAGGCAACAGGCAACATTTTGAAAGTCAGAACACAAATAACCTTGATATGAGAAACAATAAAGGTCTCTGCCAATTTATTAAATTGCATCTCCCTTTCTATTCACATAGCTTCATTGGCCTGGGTTAAGCTTGAAGCAGCTCTTCCCCCAAGTTCTCATCGCTCTAGCTCACTGGGACAGCTAGCGACAGCTTTGTCTCTTCTTAACAAGAAACACAGAGCTGGGTATCAATATATGGATTTAATAGGAACCTCTTTTTTATGGTATCTTGGAGAGGTCTAAAACATTTTTTGAATAGGAAAATAGACAGGTTCAATCAACATGTGGCAGGTTTTGAAAGGGCTAATACTTTCTTATCACAGTCTTTAAAAAACAAAATAAGAAATAAAGAAGCAAAAAAGCATATGGAATATTATGCCGAAAACGAGTCAGTTAAAAGCATCAGCATGTAGGACAATCAATAGCAACTAGTGAATGTGGTAGCTTTAAAATTAATATACATATGATGATTTGAAAAAAAAATGCATAAGCATGATTGTTCTTTACGTTCCGCACTATTGTTTGCATCAGTAGGATTTTGTAGTATTTGTTTTTTAGTACATTTGAGAATTGTCTTAACAATATGCCAAACAGTACTGGGCACCGCAATGCTCCCCGTCATGTCAGAGTATAACTAAGCTTTGCAATTTTAATTTTTTGTTCCTTTTGCTCATGACAGATTTTGTTGGAGACTTCAACATAGTGGAAGGGTGGCAAGGGCAGGAGGGGACAAGAAGCAATTAACTTACTGAAATAAAATAATCAACACAAGACCAAACAGCTAGAGGATTCCCATGCAGCTAAAGTGTTACCAGTACCCAAGTGAGGAACTTCTCAGTTACACATTGCCACACTGTCAAAGCACTGATCGTATTAAAGATGCATCCCAGGTGCTTCGTGCTCTGCTGACACAAAGCAGTCATATGGAACAGTGTAAAGCAACTGGAACGCACACCTGAAATGAGATCTCCCAGAGTTTATACATAAATTCCCTATTTGATAATAGTACTAGGTACAGCATAATCACAGTCATTGTCATTACTTCTAAACCAGTATCAGCTCATTTATTTCAGCTACTAACATGATTTCCCTACAAGCTTTCCCTTCGCACTATCTATAAATACTATCAGAGAGCCTGCTTCTGCAGAACAATGCAAACCAACAGGCGTACCGGTATATCTACACTTCTGACTAGTTAGTCTTAATAGCATATGTGAACATTAATAAGGGAAGAACATAACAATGCTGCGGATGATATACACACAAACACTCCTGCATTTTAAATATTGCATGTTTGTACTGATGGATTTTGCAGTGATGCTGGGAATCCTAAATTGGATTTGGAGACTTGGCTTATTTATTTGAATGATAATACACTTTTTTCCTATATGACCATTTTCAATAGCAATACTATGGTAACGGAGCCAACCAAAAGCTTTGGGTATATTTTAGATGAACTTTCTGCTTTGATTTAATTGAAATTTCCTGCAAGAAAACAAAGCAAAAAATAAACAGAAATATAACTAAAAATATAGAAACATAAATACACATCTCAGAAGACCCCAATAGTGGTGATTGTTTAAGTCATTCTCATTCATAAAGAGATCTTACTATGTGAGTACAGTCATTCCTGCAGAAAAATGCTGGTATGCGCACAGAAAATGTCTTTTGTTTATARACCACTTAAGTAAGAAGGATTCTACTCATGATTTATGCACAAATTATACAATTTATGCACAAATAATATTCATAATATTATCATCTTTTTGCACTTTTCTGTGACTAGAGAATGCTGGCTTTGGTCTGAAGTACATAAGCAATTCATTAATTCAGTTTAATATATGGCATTATATATTGTATATTCCCTGATTCTAAGGAATATATAGGGTCTTATATATTTCTTATGGGCTATAAGGCATAGTCCTTGAGTATGAACTATATTATGTTGATATTTTCTAGAAAGAATATTATCACTAGCATAATTTCCACTTTATAGGTTCCTCTTAAGTATACTAAAATGTTCTTTCATTCCTGTTTTCTTGTACATCAAGTACAATCCTACAGATGGAGAACAGCTCAGTGGAAAAGACTTGTGTGCACAAAAAAGAGACTGATGGAGGAGAGTTGAAAGAAGAAATCATTTTTATCCCATAAATGAGGAAAAGTCACGATATTACTGATTTACAGGTGCTTTTCCTCATAAATAGGAGACTTACTTTACATTCTATTTGCTATTGCAATTGCAAATATCTCATTTTTTTTTATATAATAGGCAGACATTTTTCATTTTTGTTTTTGAAGTCTTACAACAGGGCTTTATAAAGCCAGTAAAATGATCTGGGGCTGACTGTTTAAGGACTAGACCTGCACATGAGATCTTAAGGTATCTTACGAATTTTACTATGATGATATTATATTGGATAATATTACCTTCTTAACACAAGTAAAGATGAATTTACCACACTTTTACTCTTTTGACTTTATAAAAATCCCAAGCAAGAGCTGGCTGACCGAAGTGCATGGAATTACAAAGAAGCAACACAAATTCCTCTGATGCCTTCTGGAAAAGTCATATTAGATTATGTTCCCCAGACAGATCCCACACACACATGCTTAATGTAAAGTAAGTTTAGAAAATTATTGAGTTCTTGACATGACCTAAGAAGACTTTAGTACCATAAATCAATGAATAAATATACTGATTCCTATGCTATAAGGCATAAATAAACTATTTTCCTCTGTCAGTGACATATACAATCTTTATCCTGTATTATTCAATCCTTCTACCCTAGAAAGGAGCATAATTTCTGACAGGTTAAAAATGTAAGATGTAAATTAGGAGGAACGTAAAGCAGACTGAAAAGTACCACAGACATAAACAATTCTTGAAAGCGTAAATAAAAGAAGGAGCTTAAGAAAGAACTGGTGGTATGGCCTGATTTTAAAAGGCAATACCAACATCACAAGAAGTTAATTTCTTTATTTTGTCACTCTTCTCCAGAAGATGAAATTAGACATATACAAATGTTCTGAACATAAGTAGTAAAAAAAAAAATACTGGAACAAACTGATAAATTGAAAAGCCGTACTTCATTAAGCCTATACAGATTTATCCAGGAGCTCTGAAGGAGCCTAGGAGTCAGCTGGCCAAAGTGTGAGGTTTATGCAGGAGTTAACTGAAAACCAAGGAGACTACAAAGTAGCAAATCTATTTATCCCATGCTAGCTATGACTAATAAAAGCATGGATATCAGGAGAACTGAATTTAGTCAAAGCAAGTACTTTAAAAGGATATGATAAAGGAAAGTATTAAAAGCCACTAATGAATTTTTGCCTAATTTGTACAGCATTAGTACAACAGGAGTATCTTCTGCTAAGGACAACTAAATTCTGTACATTATTTTGATTTTCAAAAGCTCTTGACAGTAAAACCAACTGCTCATGTGACAAGAGGAAAAGTTTTGTCATGAATTAAGCCTTGGTTAATTGGAAAGAGACAGAAAATAGAAAACAGAAATTAAATGATCAGTTTTCATTATCTCCAGTGGTTAGCCTGTTAATTAATGTGTTACTTAATATATTTATTCATTTAATTGGTCAAGCAGTCAGAGACTGAAATTTGCAGAAGACTGTAATGTCCAGAGAACCTAAAATGGTAGATAAGCGGGGAAAGCAAATGAAATTCAGTGTTAAAGTATGAATTAATGAATATTAGAAGCAGTATTTTAAGCTACCTGCAAACAATGAATGGTTGTAATTACAGTGACTCAGCTGAACAAAACACATCACATTTCTGGCTAGAGACATGTAAACCTTTGCAAAACCCTGCAACATTCAAAAAAGCAAGAACAAATATCTCTAGAGAAGCAATGGAAGATAATTTATTAAAAAAACTTACAGTGAGGTTACATGTCATTCTTCCCTCAGAATGTGAATTTCAGTTCTGATTATCCCATCTTGCAAAAGATGCAGCACAAACAGAAGGGGATTAGAACTGAAGGATGCATATTGAAACCTTCTGTTTAAAGAGACAGCATAAGGACTGTAAGTAAGAGGGCATATAATGAAACCATATAAAATGACAGATATCACACAGGCAGAGCAGCGTTTCCAAATATACTTATGTGACTTAAGCCTTTTAAGTTTCATTTTCAAAAGTGTCTAAGGCAAGGGAAAGCAAGATTTTAGACTGCTAATTTTCTTTGATGCTCTTACAAACTATACACAAGAAATGAGGCATTTTTTCTAGAACAGGAAGGTTCAAGGAAATTGAAAGACAGCAAAATGAAAACACACAGAGATAATTATATAAATATATCTACATTTATATACGTTTGTGCCTAAACAAAATGCACAATCAACCTATGTAATTCCGTCCTGTACAATTTCATAGAGTAGAAGAGTAGGAATTGAAAAAAAGGATAAAACTAGGAAGATGTGACAATGTATAATGATATTTGTCAGAGTTACCTTAATGAGGATTAAAAAATATTATGCAGCAACCTGGTAATCTATGCAGTGGTGAGCTTGCCCAAGCAAGCAGAATCCTCTGACAAGGAACAGGGGCAGAAACTCAGCAGACAACAAAATCAGGTACCTTCAGGGAAGGGTTTACAGAGGCTTCCTTTCTCCCAGGCAAGTCAGGTTGTTGTCCCTCAGAGGTCACTGCCAGAAATTCCTTCTTCCTATCAATGCATAATCTTACATAGAATAAATAAGTCCTGAAATGTGTTATCATAAATTCATTACTATATAACATTTCACTTAAACATGGTGTGCATTTCTTTTGGTAGCAAGACCTCAGCCTGCTAAAACTCATGGAAAATATAACTGGAAAATTAATATTAAAAGCTTGTATTAGAAATACGAGCTTTTAATGTTGGATTAGAAAACAAAATATAAAAAACCAAAGCACTGCAGATTAGCCATAGGAGCTGGAGATCAGAGCTGGTTTGGTTTAGGCAAGGACCCTGGGTAGAATCCTGTTTTTCACTGCTTATCTCAGACCGGTTAGGATAGCTACTATTCAACTGGGTGACATGAAAAGCAGAAATAGGGATAACATGGGGCAAAGGTATTTCGATGGGAGGAAGGAAGAAATACAAGAGGCAATACAAACCATAATTTTACATGTGGTTAATGGACATCCTCAGTTGTTGACTGGTGAAGGTGAGGTATCAGCAGAATAAATAGCTTTCATAAAGCAAAACTTACTTTGCGACAATCTAGTATGATATTTGTTGGAAAATGACAGAGAAAAAATTCCTTCTGGATCTGATCTAATACTGTGATTTTTGCTTTCATATTATTAAAGGGGAAATTATAATCCTCTAATGCAGGTCCTCACTCTAAAATTCCAAAATGTAATAAAGTACCTCTCAATTTAAAACCTTTAACATATCTATAAAATAATTTAGTATCTGTTCTAATTTAATATTAGAATACTTCATATCTATTCTAATTTAATATCGGAGTATATGGGCATAACGTTGACCAGTTTTATATATAGGAAAGGTATAAAATCTTTTAAACCCTTTCACAGTTAGTTAAGGGAACATTGGAAGGGAAAAGGAGAATGTAATATAGAAATGCTCCTATCATGCATATCAGGAAGGGGAAGGTGTGTTAAATGCCAATTTTGAGGCTAAAAAATAGGAATTAAAATGTTGTTCCACAAGGCTGATTCACATGGACTTATTTTAAAATAATTAAAAATGTATACCTAAAACTCACATTGGAGTGAGAGTATTCAAGGTGAGAGAGAACCAGGTATATCATAGGCCATTATATTTTATCCAGTTTCTTTGGACTAAAATTTAAATACTCTATTTGGTTAAAGCACAGTTTGCATTCAGTTAAAAGATATGTCTCAGAGAGGATACAAATTTTATTTGAGTACCTGAAGAGATGTGGAATTTATCATTCCTTTTGGAAGTTTGCTCTAATAGTTGGCCTCACTGTGAGAAATAGGTACTGTATTCACATTTTGAAGAGCTCTGATTGCCATCTCCAGAAAGAAAGATTATAGAGTCTTTCTCCACTAGATTAAAAAGTTCACTAGTATCTGATATTTCCCATTCTTATAAACTAAACAATCTCTTTAAATACTCAATATTACACATTTTCTCTTGTCTGCAAAGTACTTTTCTGAAAGTTTTCTAATTTTTCAGCTTCCTTTTTAAAGTGTGGGCAAAAGAAATTGATATAACATTATTTTATCAGCCTTAGCTATACTCTACATGCAAACAATTTAATCTCTCTCTTCTCCTAACCACTACTTATTGCCCCACATACCAAAGAAAAACCCTTTTAAACACAGTGAGGGGGTGATAGTATGACCTTTTAATTATTTTTGGAATTATTTTCAAGGGTACAGTCCCAATTTTGAAAGTGTGGCTTGTATGTCTAGTTTCTAAGCATATAACTTTCCAGCAAGCTCTACAGAAGCACTTACTTTTATCAGCTAAACTTCCAACATTCTCAAAGAAAGAAATGACATTTGCTTGACAAGAGTTTATCTTCCAGAAAACTTCTGCCTTGAATCCTAGCAGTAATGCTCTGTACCGTGAGCTTTTGAACTGTTATGTATAGAATCCCACCTCACCATTCTCTGCCTTCTCTGGATTTACAACATGGGTCATGTTGCTTGATCATTTGTTTTGTTTGTTTGTTGGTTGTTTTTTTAGCTTTAATATAACAATTCACTATTTCCTGGAGTTTTCAGGCTATTCGAAGATGCCTTTAAAATTAATACAGTACATATCTACCTCTGAGTTCAGTTCATTTGAATCATCTGCTTTTCAAATACTCAGCGTAAAAATATTGCATAATACTCTCGTTAGATACTGAGTGCTTGGAAAATACTTCAGCACCCTCATTGAATACAAGTATACTCTCCTACTTCTTTCCAGAAACAAAACAAAAATACATATTGAAGACTCTTTTTTTCTGTGTCATTAGTAACAATTTGATTTCCTTGATCTGTTAATGGTTCTGCTTCTATATATAAACGTCTATTTTTTCCCCTAATATAATGTAATATATATGTTATTTTCTTTAGTACGACCATGGCTTGTTCCCTGATATGCCTCATTCCATTATACTTCATAGCTTCTAGTTCACATCAATTTATATTTGCTTCCCAGTTTTTATATTGTGATATTATATACATATTTTTTTCTAATTGGTGTCTTCACGCTACCACCAAAACAAGATGTTACTTTTCTCAATGATGGTACAGTGGCTATTTGGCTATCTAATAAGCTTCTTCTTAATTCAGCTTTCAGTCATAACCTCATACCTACATACATCTTTATCTCCAAAGAATGTCATTGAAAATATTTTTAACTTTGAGAAACTAGCTTCTTTGAGGTACCAGGTTTCCATGTTATTGCTAAGGACTTTATTCTGTTTACCAATAGTGAGTATAATCAACTCATAGCCGCTGGTCCCTAGGCAACTGTAAGCTTCCATTACAGTGATTAATTCATCTTTATCTATCACAGTAAAGTCCAAAGTGGAATGAGTACATGTAGAGTATCTAGCTATGTATCTCCTAAATTGAATTCCCAAATAGCAATTCAGTTTTTCTTGGAATGGAAAGAAGGAAATTCTAAGGAAAAAAAGAACCATGTATTTCTGGTTTACAAGAGTAAATATTCTAGCTATCTTTTTTCCTCATAGGTATATATGAATTGCCTGAAGAACAAAATATTAAATTTATACATGAGTGCTGTGTATGTAATTCTCAAACAGTTCATTTAAGCAGCTATTTGACTGCAGAACTGCATAGTGAAGCACTACAGACCACAAGTCTGAGAAATGTATTAGATTCAGATCAAAAGTTGCTGTATGTAAAAAGTGTAACAGGTAGTTTCATTCCTTGATATGAAGACAAAAGGTACAACAATTTCAGAAGGCAAAACAAAATAAAATGAAAATTATAAACTCTATTTGAAAACTGGTAGAAAGCCAAACATTTCTGTTCCAGCTATAAATGTAAAATATCTATCATTATATCACAATACCACTTGTAAAATATATTACTTCAGACAAGAAATTTTAACAGTTACAGTTTATTTAAATTAATTTATACAGATATCTATTCCAGACATCTCTACATAAAGCTATATATGAGTTTTCATCTTTAAATGTTGTTTTTTAATGTCAGTTCTTACTATTAGAGTGACAAGAAGTCTCCACTGCAACTTAAGTTCATAATTCTGTGAAACCTCGAAGCTAACTTTTTCTAAATGTCATTTCTTTCTCAAGAATTATTATAAAGCATTCAGCAGGACCATTGCAATGAAAGAGCATGTTTATTTTCCAGTATGAGCAGTAGAAGTGGTTCCAAAACTGTGTAAGAGCAGCCAAACTGGATCAAACCAAAGATACATCTCACCCACTATCCTTCCTCTGTCAAAGGGCACTAGCTATAGCACATAAGGAAAGGTCTAAGTTTAGACAAGCATATAGTGATGATTACCTTGAAAACTCTCCCAACATCTGGCACTACATGGCTCAAACAAGAGAACAAGAACTCAAGTCAAAGGTGTTGTCTATGTATTTCACACCCTTCACTGATTTCTTCTTCCATGAACTTGTCCGAAACTTTTAAGAGCAGATACACTGTCAACATTCACCATGTCCTATTCCTTAGTTTAACCCAGAAGTGTCTTTCACTTTTGGTCACTTCACTATTCCAGGCAACTAGAAAGGGTATCTTCATCTTCTCTTAGACTTGGGAAAACTAAACTATTAGCCACAGGGTCAGCATGGTTTCTATCAAGACTGTCTTTTCAGGTACAAGATGCTTTTTGTGTTTTGCTTAAGAGGATGCATACCTTTTGTCACTATGTACATGGCCAACACGAAGCACCTGAGGTACCCACTGAATTAAAAGTACCACTACAAGAAGGTACTGTCATTTAGAAGATCCTGTTATTTAGAACCTCTATAGTACCAAATATTTTTAAAAGACAACATATGGTGCTAATGTTCCAACCGGTAAGACACAGTATAAATATCAGCCCTTTGTAGACAACTGCCTGATCAGAGGCAAGTCATGACAGAAATGACTGAATAAACTTGGTCCCCACTGAACTGTCTCTTTAAAAAATGGAGAGAATAGATACTCTATTACAGAGAAGATTATAAGCACTGACTCACTCCAAATCAGAAAAAGCATGCTGCCCAGGTTCAGTACAAACATTTCTAATCCAGCTCACATCTGTTTCGACTCCAGCAGTGTAGACAAGTTTTGCAGCAGCAGGCCACCTACCAACATGCTCATACACACGTCACTTTGAAAGCTTTTTGGTTCAGCTCTACAACTCTGACTCGGGATTAGACTATTCTCTGCACAAATGCCAGAGAATCATGACAACTACAACATGGCATCACCGAAGTGGATTAGTAGTCAGCGTCCTCAAAATATACAAAGCAGCACTCTTTTCTGCTCCCTTTTTGACATACACAACAACTTAACAATGCATCTGACACAGATAAAGAAGATCACCCTGGTTTCCTAGTGATGCAGATGACATAGGGCCATGTGTGAATATTTTAGAGTCACAGTAAAGATATATGACATGCTTATATGACATTCTTCCCTATTTTCCACAAGGAGCAGATCTTCATAGTTGCCATCACAGAAATGGACTATTAAAACCACCCCCAAAGGACAGCTGCTCTTTTTCTTTTATCTGGAAGCCATCAGCTTCACAAATGGTTGTATRTCTCTGCAGGAGGAAAACTCTTACCCTAGCCAAACAGGAAAAATAAGTGGTAGTCAGGCCAAAAACTTATTATTCAATTTCAAATGCATTTATATTACCGTGACTTAATGGCTTAATTTACAAGGAAACAAATCACTTTCCTCCCACACAAGAGCCTGACAGTATCAATGTTTTCATAACAGGTCAAAGAGTTTCCTTCTCTTTTCTAGTCTTTATAATGGCTTTCCCCTTTTCCAGATCTTTCAGTTTATTGACATGCCTTTCTTTTAAAGTATGCAACATTAGCATACTTTTTGTAATCAATCAGTTATATTTATTCATCTTTGTTTTCAAAAACTGGAGAGCAGGTCAAAGACTGACCTTCCTCTAGTAGCCCTTGGATGGGCTAAGGTAAATGAGGTGTTTTGCTTATTTGATATGAAAAAGGGAGAATTCTGACCTTGCTCTTACCTTCGAAAACCTCACAGTAGCAAAATTTCCCAAATCCTGGCTGGCTGAAAAGCCTATTCACTAAATCTTTAGAACATTAATAATTAGACAAGGTTACATAATATATTACATGATAATGTGATTTCATCCATAATTTTAACATGCATCCACATAGAATTCTTGATTCTTTACAACATATGCCAACATACGATGTGTGACAGTTAAGTTTAATGCTCAAACTGTTCAATATATTCTTGCTAGTTTACTCAGAGCTTTGCCTGACATATTTATAAATTGTGACCAAAAGCATTTCAGCCACCTGAAAAGAAATTGAAAAAGAAGTGGAAACTTGCCTGTTCAATTGTGGAAGAAAAATCCATCTTTTTTGTAAAAAGCTTCCTGCACAGATGAAATGGCTGAGGGTAGAACATATCATTTGTTTTGGAAAAACTTCTTACTGATGAGCTGTGTCTGTTCTTATTTAAACAGAACTTGCTCAGATATGACTGATTTGAATAAGCATTTGAAAATATTAATACATACATTTCATTTTCTGCTGAGATCATTTGGTGCCTTTCTGAAATACAGCATATTGCACACGATGTGTGTCAGCAGTTACATGTAATATTACCAGCTTTTTAAAACAGTTATAAGTAGGCTTATAAGGGCTGTAGTCCAGACAGAAAACAGGGAGATAGAAAATAGCAGAAGAAAGCTAGTTTTAAAGTTGTATCAGTGTTTGTTGGTGGGGGTGGGGGCGTTGCATCGTTTTTTATTTAATAATCTCAATTTGAAACACTGAAAAATTGAAATGCTAAGCATAAGATCACAGGGATTTAAATGATGTAGGAGGCCAAATAAAATCAAGCAAACTAAATAAGAGTAAGTTTTAAAAAAATCATAAATTTGCCTTTTCTTTCTTGCTCCTTTTACTTTCTGCAGTCTATGCCCTTTTTTCTCCTGGTTTTCTCTATTTTAGCTAATTATTCTTAGCCTTCCTCCACTATCACTCAGGTGAACAGTCCTGCAGTAGAATWAGTCACTAATTTCATTGCTAGCTTGATTTAAGTTAAGTCAAAATCCTGTTGAAGTGGATCCAGTTACCTAAGGAATTCATTTTAACGAAAGTGGATATATTTTTTTTAGGTTATGATCTGTCTTGTTGGGAGTTTTGTTGTTTTTAGACTGTTTCCTTTATTTAGTGTCCATATAAAAATCAATGCCATATAAAATAATAAATCAAAGTATAAGCGTCAATCTAAATTTAACTAAAATCACTGGAGGACTTTTCATTGACTTTGACAGGTATTGAGATAGGCCTATCATTAGAAAAGTAGTATCTTCATTAACCTCCTCATATTTTGAAAAATCAATGGTTTATTCCAGTGAAAGACACTTTGTGCTCTTCTGACCACTGAAAGTTCACAGATTAAAATGGCAGTCAGAAAGTCAACTTTTTGAACGTTGGCCACAAAACATTACATAAAGTTGGTGGCATCCTTTCAGACATGGAATACATCTATCATTTGAATTGAACTGACCTTGAAGCTTACTGGTTTGAGATGAGGCTTCACCTGTTTAAGGAAAGATGTTTTAAAAGATTCAAATAAATGTGTTTTTAAAGTGCATCTCCCTTTTTAATTTCCTGCTGTTCTTTTTCAACTGAGAAAGCACACTGTCTGAACCCAATGGGATTTCCATGTCTAGCTTTCATGCTTTTTGTTGCTACATAGCAGTGACCGCTAGATTGGCAAATAGAATAATTGCCTTTGAAAGATTTCTTTAAGGAYGTTAAGAGCATGAACTTCATTCTTTTTAACAACCTTCTTAAACAGATGCTTCAAAACAAAGTCAGCTATTGATTCAATCTCTTGAATAAAAAGTTCTCCCCATTTGACAATAGGATTTGCTACTGAAAATATACATTAATCTTTCTAGTTTATTGTCTTCAGTTGACAAAGGTAGAATTACAGAGTTGCTGCACAAAGAAAGATTTGTACCCTCTGTTTGAAATGGCAATACATAAATTCATAAATTCTCCATAAATTCATTGACTGACTTAGGATAAAAGCAATCTTTACACCCTCAGTCTTGTCAGCTGAAGAGAACCAGGGATATAATTTATGCTTTATTGCCTAGCAATATTGTTAAATAACTGTTTATTCTCTCAGCACATTTGCAATTTCCTTGTTTGTGTCTTGTAGTGCTGTGAACAACTTTTCCTCCTGCAAGTGAAAAAGAGCARTCAAAATGCTTATTTACTGCCAGGGGAGAGGGTGGGAATTTTATCGGGGGGGGGGGCGAGAACCCCCACCAGAATATCTGGAAGAGTTTGTACCAACTTAGCAGATTTGACGTTTCTGCCTTCTGCCGCTGGGACACGGAACGCGAGCCCGAACCTCCGCGAGGAGGGAAGGGAGAGCGGAGCAGGATGTCGATATTCCGTCACGTGAACGCGCGGCGGCATAAAAGCAGCCGCTCGGGGACGCGGCCGGTGCCCCCGGCGGCTGCAGCGAGGCCGGGGCTGGCAGGCCGCCGCCGCGCGCCCGGGCCCCTCCGCGGCGGCACCGCCGCCCGCTCACGGGTGCGGCGCTGCCCCTTGGGGGGCACAGGCGAGACTGGCCGCCTGCGGGCGGCGGGAGCAGACAAAGGTGCGGCAGTCTGTGCGCCCGCGGTGAAATAAAGCGGGCTCTGCGCTGGTCTCGCACACGCCACAGCGAAACGTAGAAGCGGTGCACGCAGAGCACACTGCGGCTGGCGCGCCTGGAGTCTCCTTGAGCACGAGCTCACGCGCCACCAGCACACACGTGTACGCGCGTTTCAGCGACAGGCAGCACACGCGCGAAGGCGCACACGGAGCAGCATAGCGGCGCGCCCCGCCCGCTCCC
>NW_020450797.1:163993-301174 GCF_003343035.1 Apteryx rowi | reverse complement strand
GGGGGAAGAAATCAAATAAATAAATAACCTCCGCACCAATAAGAGAGGCAGCGGCTGCCGAGCAGGCTGGGATCGGATGGGAGAGGTCCTTCCCGGGCTGTATTTGTTTGTTTGTGACTGGAGCGGCAAAGTTCAGAGCCAAACGTGTTGCTTTCTGGCGGCTGCGGCGGCCGCCCGGCTTCAGCCGCTGCGCCGGCGGGGGGCGGCTGCCCGGCCCGGCGGCAGCCCCGCGGGCCGCCTCGCCGGCCGCCCGCCTCCGTGCTGCTGTGACTGAAGGAGCGGAGCGCCGCGCCGCGCCGCGCCGGGGCACCTCCTGCCTGCCCGCCCTTGCCGCCGCCGCTGCTGGAGAGGCTGCGGACAGGTAAGTGGCTTTTCTGCACTTCTGCCTAGCGCGCTGCGGAGGATGCCTCTGCTCCACAGTTATGTGTCACTGCAGGAGCTGCTCATTTATCAAACTTTGCCTCCTGTTGGCTGCCGCGCATCCCTTCCCCCCCCCCCCAAACCTTGCCTCTTCCAGGAGGGTGAGTGCTTGGGGTTAATTGGTTTTGCGCAGAGCGCAGTTCAGCTCTTATCTGGAGAGGGGGCTTGTCCCCGGCTCGGCCGCTCGCTGCCGGAGTTGGCAGGGGCAGGCGGGAGGCCGAGGCGCGGGGGCGCCCGGCGAGGGAAGTTTTCGCCCGCCGCCGCTCGGCGCCCGCGCAACAGGCACTGTCCGGCGGAGGGTCGGCGGGAGGAGGCACACCGTCCCGCACCCGGCCTCTTTGGGTAATTTCGCTTGGTTTTTCAGCACCTCTGCGAGGTTGCCCTTGTGGGAGCCGCTGCGTGAGCGCGTGTTTACACACCCGCATCGAGCAGTCGCTGGAGGCACGCCTCCTGGGGCTTGGGGTTTTAAAAAAGAAACTTGGCGATTCTGATGCGGGATGGAGCATTTTACCGCGCAGCGCGGGAGATGCGCGCTGGGCGCAGGGCGGCTCTGCCCCGCGCTGCGGGGGCGCCCCCTGGGGAGGGCGGCGGGCAGGCCGGGGCGCTGCGCGGGGCTGCGCGGCGCGGGCGGCGGGGCGCGGGCGCCCGGCAGGTGGAGCAGTGGGGAGCGCCGGCAGTGATCTCTCCCGGCTTAAGCCGCGCTGGAGGAAAAGCGCTGCGAGCGCGCTGCTGCGCGGCGCGGTGGCCCCAGGCGCCCGCTCGGCGGCCGGAGCGGCCCGCGGTCCCCGAGCGGGGTGGTGCGGACGCGGCCGTCCCGCGGCCGGGCGGCGGGCGCTTTCCGGCGGGGGCTGCGCGAGTCAGGTGGCGGCGGCGCACTCCCGGGTGCAGTCTATCCCGCTCGCACGGCTCTTTCTGCTAGGGGTTGTCTTTCTGGTAGTCACCGTGTGCTGGAGAAAGATGAGATTCTAAGGGTAGTCTGTCTCAATTACCCCACGACATATAAAAGCGTAATTGCTAGAATTGCTGAATAGTGACTAACAATTAAAAGATTATCCCAGGACTGTGCAGCGAGCAAGGAGCAGACTGTACTAATTGGATAGTTAATGACATTTAAATAGGCAGGCTTTCTTAAAATAGTAATCTGTGCTCTTTCAGGGAACCGAAAGGGTGTTAGAATATTTAATAATTATATTGCAGTGATGGTAACAGTTCTGCAAGGACTATGTTAATTAGTTGCTAGCTTGGCCAGTCGCACTGGAACACGCTGTGGACAGTTTTAGAGCATCAGCTAACAGAAGGCTGAATGTTCATTGGTTTCTCTTTAATAGGTAAATATAGCTAAATACCTTAGAATTTGTGTGAAGCTAAATTGAAGGGGAGGCAATTTTTACAGTTTTGTTCAGTGAAATCCTCTTCCATCTTTTACTAGCATCGTTTGACTGAACTGATAATTGAACTTGAGTTTTATGTCACTTACCATTTACCGCTTGAGTTCTATGTCACTTTATGCCACTTACATAGATTAGAAATAGTTACAGTTTAATGTTGTGAGGACCGGATCAGAGAGGGTGTAATACTGTTCTTTGCATCATCCTTTAAGCAGCTAACGTAGTATGTTTTTATAGCAATAACATACTGGGTTAACATTGTGCTTCAGTGACAGTGATATGCAAATCAGCTTCTCTGTGGTTAAAGTTTATTTTGTAAACTCGCTTTCTTTGTCCTCCAAATCGCACATAACTTGAAAAGGTTCTATGAGAAACTTGCGCAATAACTACATAAACTTGTTGCATTTCATTTTAAAAGTTTTCTCAGTGTAACGTGTAATAAAGTTGATGTAAAAAGAGCAACAGAATGTAAACTTATGCTTGATTTATTTTTTTCCACAGAGAAAATGTATGCCACGTTCTTCACCAAAAACATGTGTTGAAGGAAAATGCCAGAAACTGAATTAAATTGAATATCTTATTTAATTTGCTAAATTTAATATCCTATTTCAAGGACTACTGTAGGGGCTAACATAATTAAAATTCTAATACACATATGGCTTCACTTAGACTAAGTTTTTTATTCAAAACAGTTTTGTTTTCTTAAAGTTAAAAACAAACAAACAACCCCCCAAAACACTGGTCTAAATAGGTGTGAAAGGGCTTGGAGCATATGTCTCCCAGACTCCCATGGAAGTCAGTGAAAATACTGAGCTTCAGAAAAGTTATACTCAAATTGGTAAAACTAGTCGATTTTGTTCTTATGTCAGATACTGCAGTTCTCACATGGGGTCATTTTGTGTTGTATCCCAGTCTCTGTTCACTATTCCTGATACGCTTGTTAAATACTTTCTTATATATTCTTGCATGCCACAGTATTTGAATAATTCTTTTAAGTGTTGCTTCTGTCTTCTGAATCTGAGTTTGATTCTCTGCTTTCCCAAATGAGGGTTTGTAAAAATCAGAATAAAGGAGCTTTTGTTTTTTTCTCAGTCCCCGTAAAAATGTTAGCTTGAATGAAGATGGAGTTTAATGTTAAGGTTGGATTTGCTCCAAAACAAAAAGTATGACTTTGCACACAGCTGATAAATACATAGCTGAATGTGTTATCAAAGATTTACAAAACACTGTTGTCTTGACATCTGGATTTGTGCAGTGCCTTTGATACAGCATGGAGTGTGAGAAAATGCCGAAGACGGTTTTGAGGGGAAAAAAGCAACAGAAAGAATACTAAAAATGCCAGCAGTTAAATACTCAGTTGTATAAAACTGTTTTGGGGAGTTCTGTTTGTATGTTTTCTATATACTGTCTTTTAATGATATCAAGACAAGTTTTACAAGAAAATGAACTCTGCTTGAAAAAATCCTCCTAATGAAATGTGCAGATACGTTTCTTCTATAACGTCTGCATATTTTTCTTACTCTGACATTTCCCACCTCTTTATCAGTAAATCTGCGCAGGAAGATTCCCCCAAATTATTACCCCTATTTGTCTGTATTGCTTCCAAATTACACCACCTGAAATCTTTCTTTCATGCCAACATTGCAATAATAATATTAAACTTATGTCCTTACCAGGTTAATAGTACCTCTCTGCTCTTGTGTCTCCTTTAAGATTTTTTAATAATGCTTTACACCCAGTATATCTAGGAAAGTTGTATTTACTAGGCTCACAGCTCAATATGGGTAGAACTGAAAACTTCAAAATCTTGGAAAATGCAGTTTTACTATTGGAGGGGGGGAGGAAAGAAGTTCTTAAAAACTGTATAGTTACCATATTGATATTGCTGGTTAGGTGAGGGAATGTCAGCTTCTGGGCACCTGCTTCTGATTGTGTCATAACAATAAGAGACCCTACAGTTGACTTTGAAGCTTCAGGATACATTACACATCATTTCAGGTTGAAATAGTAATAAAGAACTAGAGGTGCAAAATATTTAATGCAGTTAAGTGAACAGGCTATGAAATTTAGTATCTGAAAACATACAAAAACATTTCCAGTGTAGCTAATAAAGTAATAATTGTTACTTGTGATAACTATCGGAATAAGAGTTCTGGAAACCAGTACCTCTGATTTTTAAAAACTAAGTTGGCTTCATAGATTAATAGATTTTTTTTTCCAATTTTATAATAGTCTGTTACTGAATTAAAGATAGCAAGTTAGGTTATAAACTGATGATTTCTGTAGGCTCAGCAAAGTCATGGTCTGCAAATTATCACAATGACTAAAGCATTAAATTACACTTTTATTTGTGCATTAAAGATTATTTCCTACAAGACCACTAGCATCTCTGTTATGAATACATTCATAGTTATACAATTACCTTGTTTCAGACAAGTCAGTAAAGAAACTAAATTTTAGATACGGACCTGTTACTTTCTGACTACTAATTTAGTGGTTTAATGATGACTAGCAGTAGTGGTTTTGATAAATAACGATTTGTTACACAGAGAAGACTGAACTTGGTTTTAGTCACACGTGCACTGATATGTGTATAAATATGTAGCTATATATGCTCACTGTGTGAAAAATGATCCTGTTTGATTCAAAAAATCTTAGCAAGAGAAATAACCTACCTGCTTTAAAATTGCTTTATACATTTAATTTGTTATTTTATACCTTCTACCTCCCAAAACAGACTTAGAAAGAATTTGCAAAGATTCTTGTAGTGTTGAAAGTGTTTTAACTGCAGCGTGTAGAAAGATCAGTGTGGAGTATTTGCAAATACTATTTGTCTAGAAACATGAATGAGTCAAAGATATTGGTTTTGTTAATTCAAATTGCATCTCTGATCTTAAACTGCTGCAATATAATGCCTAAAGACAGTTTGCCTGTGAGTTCTGCTGAAATCTAGAACTCTTGAGAATGTCTCTTCTAATAGCTGCTAAATGTTCCAGTGTTAATTAAGAGCTAATTAATGTAAGTGGAATAGAATGTTATGACAGCGTGATGGTCTCCTGTTGAATATAAGTTCCATGGCTAAGCAGACACACTTTCAGAAAATAAATATATTATTTCAGCATTGTCTGTACAATAGGAACTGCTTCTGCAAAAGCCTTAAATATTGCCCGTAGAGAAATCTGCTCATCATGTTGCTTTTGTAGTACACTAACGAAAGCAGCATGGCTTTGCCTTTGTTTGTTGACTACAGGGCTAGTTTCCAGAAATCTATAAGGTCACACACATAGTTCTCTACTCCAGTGCTGGTCTGCACTGGTACACAAGACTTCGGCTAGCTGAAGCTTTTGCTCCTTCCTAGGGGAAGGGAATGCAGAAAAGGTAATCATATTCCAGAATATGCTGTCATTATGGTTTGACAGCGCAGAACAGCAGGGGGCGGACTCACAGCCTTCCCACTGTGTATGATCTTGACCCATATGGAGTTTTTTGGAGTAGGAGCAGTTTGAATATTAAAAGGAAGTGGTCAAGTCACTCTTCCATCCTGAGAGATACCTAGGTATAGACAGTCATTCTGTTTATTCAGGAATCATTCTGTCTTTAAAGTAGTGATAAAATCACATTGATGTAATCTCTGCTGAAGAAATAAGTGACAAATCATTCTGGTTGAAGTGTTGTTCCCACATTGATCTCTACTTTAATTTTATTTTCAACCTGTTATCTCTTGGGACAGGGTAACATTGATATGTAGCCATAATGATGTTCAAAAGAACATCAACCATTTCCAAGGGCAGGGAGCAGGGCACAACCAGGGGAAGCGAGCCAGCCAGCAGGGATTGAGCTCATGTTTATCCACTTGCCTGAGCAAGTGGGGTGAGGAAGAAACAAGAATGAAGCATGTGCTAATTGGCAATGGGCAGCGCCCCCTAGGTCACAGCAGGAGTGAAGCTTGTCAAAGTTTGGACTGAAACACCTCCAACTTGGCTCTGAGAGACAGTATCTTGGCAGCTAATACCCTTCATGGTAGACTGACCATTATTTGTATGGTTTCAGATAAAAGCATTTGAACTGTTAACAAAAATTATCTGAAATTGCGCTGATTTATGCAGTGATAACCATCCAACATTATGACTGATAAAACCCATTTAGGCCCTGTTCCTGCAGACACTACATACATGTTTAATCTGATGATGAGTCCTGCTCATATTTTTAGGGCTACGACTTGATATAACAAGAGATATAAAGTGTAATCTTTTCTTGGAAGCAAAATCTGTTTAATACTTTTCTTTCTGGAAACCAACAACTTTGATTTTCCTTTTGGCAGATCTGTTACTGGCAATGAGTCATACCTCAGCAGTAAAGTATATAATACAGTTTAAGTTATATGTGCTAACCCCAGCAAATCATTGGGATAGAATTTGTTCTTGGACAACAGAGATTACTAAAGCTAATTTTATGTTATATTGACATAAAAGAGTACATTTAAAGGAACATACAAGTCTTGTAAAGGTAATTCTTTTTAACATTTCTAACTAGTTATTGCAATGAAGAGGATAAAATTCAGGGATGAGAATCTAAATGGACTAGCTGATTGTCTGAGGGGAGATCACACATTGGATGGAAGAGATGATAGTTAATATGGATTCATCCTTTGTTTTGTATTTCACAGATATCCTACTGATTTAGGGTGTGAGCAAAGGATAGCTTATCAATTAGAGTCAGTGAGAAGGTACTGTCCATTCACTTGAAAGCTACTGTTAATTTAATTGGATTTTTAGCTGCCTTTCAGATTAAACTGCATGTGTATTCCTATTCCATTGCAGCAGGAAGTAAAATACATTAATTTGCAATGGCAAGACTAAACTAATTAGTTTTACTTCACTTTACAAAAGATTTATTGTGGCTTATGTGTTTCTGGGAAAAGGAGTAGTAGATTGTTGCAGGATGCTCTAGAATTTTTTTTTCTCTCTTTTTTTTTTAATAAAGCTTGGATAGTTAAGGTTTACTGCAGGGATAGCTAGGATTGGCAACACTGAGGCACAAGTGAGATAAGGGTAAGGTTTTTGCCATCCTTCCTCAGAGTCACAAGTAAGTACTTATGTAACTGGTGAGTATTCACTCAGACAAGTTCTTGGACTTCTCATGCAAAAATAGGGGAAGAAATCACACAAAGGAAGAGAATGAGAGGAGACTGCATGGGACTGATTGGCAACTAGCAACAGCTGTTAGAACAATCAAGGGGGAAGACAAGTAGTCATTCTTTAGTAAGAACTGAAAGAGTAAGGATTGGTTTTAATATAAAAAAGAAACAGGAAAAGAGTTAAAAAGGAAAAAAAACACTAAAGAAGAATTTAAAATACTATCTGGTTAGAACTTGTTAGGACGAAGTGGTCAGCCAACAAGGGGGAGGAGGAGAAAATGATATATTTTTTTAAAAAGCTCTTTTTGAGTAAGAGATGGTATGTTAGTATATATGAAGTTAGGTAAAGTTTGTGTCCTGACAAGCTTGTGATGTACTATTACAGGGCACTGAGCAAGTGCCTGAATCTCAAACAGTTCATTGATTCTTTAGGTTCTAAGCCAGGTGGGGAGAACTACTCTTTATATGCAGAGAGTTTACTTCATGCTGTGCGGAGTTGTGTTCCTGGAGGATTGGAAGAGCTTTTAGCAATTTCTAAAAATTTCTCTGCCCTTGTTTCCTTTTTACAGACTATTATCCTACTGTCTTTTCCTCTGTCTTTGTTTTCTTTACTTCTGTGATTCAAGAGCATGAGGATCTGAAGATAAAATTGACCTAAACTGAAAACTCCCTGAACCAGTAGAATTGACTAGGGCTGTGATCACACTCAATTTCACACTGCTGCTAGTGTCATGTTGAGTGATATTGTGAAGGATTCTGTCAATTTTTGGTTCAGCTGCTAGTTGTCATAATGGTAAAGAATCACAGGGAGACTCGCTATCTTCAGTCAATGAATGAGAAACTTTATTAGAGAAAGGAAAATGGTATTTTCTCTGAAGCTTTCTTTTTTCCTCATTATAAAGCTTTCACATAGAATCTTTTCATTTCCTGACTGAATATCTGCAGCTGATTTTTCAAAACAGCACATGGCATTTGAAGTCTTGGTTCCATAGATATTTTTCTTGATGGCAAAGTTAACTTAAATTCTTCCGACTCTTATTCTCTGGCTATTCATTTCTACTCCCTAACTACCTTCTCAGTTGAGTTATTTAGAGGACTATAAAGACAACCAATCTAGACTGAGTAATTCTGTGGCAAAAAAATAAGAAGGATTTGTAACCATTTTGAATATTCTCAAAACCCTAAAATATTTTTCGCTCTGCAGCTGAGGGTGCAGTGTAAGGGTGGGATTAAGTAATTTAGGAGGAAAGAAGAGGTGGGAACTGTTTTAGCCAGCCTTGCCACCAGAAGAAAAATTGTAGAACTTCTGTCTCACACTTGATATCATCTGTAGGCTGTTATGAGAAGGTTTTGTGATGGTTTTGTTACTGCCCTTAATCTTCTGTGCCATAACAACTAAAGACCTAGTTAGAGAGCAGGCCTCTCTAGTGCTGAATGGTATGTACTTTTAATGATTACAGCTTCTGCTTTGTCCTTGTAACGGACATATGATTCCATGTTCTTATCAAGATGTATCCACTTGCACATGCAGCACATCTAATAAAATGTGTAAGAATATATATTTAGAATTTTGGAAAATGTGGTTAAACTGTAAGCTTATCCACCTTTTCATCATTTTACTTTTACTCATATATGCACCTTTCTATCATGTGTTCCTCAGGGGAATTTCATAGCCTTCAGATCACATATTAAAGTCCCATATGCTATTTATGTATCAGCTGACTCCTGAATATAGCTTAAGTAGTGTGCAGCCATCTACTGTCAATAATTCTTTGTTAAGGAAGTTTTGTATTACAGTTTTTATTTACTCAGAGCTACACTCACATTTGCTTTTTTCGAGCAAGTCTTCACTCTTGCTCTCCTATTTTGGTCTCATCTGTTTCTCAGGTGCAACTGTACTTCTGCTATTATTGTAGTTAGCTGCATTTACAACTTGTGATTGAATTCACTGTGGTCAGCCCTGGCTGCTGTATCCTGAGCTTTGTGAGTAACTATCTTTCTCTCTGACTGACTCATTGTCTGACTGTGCCTCCTTACCCTCCGCCTCTTTATCCTCCACCTCCCCACAAAAATGTTCCTAAATTGATATTTTGGGAGTGAAATTTGAGCCCCAAACCATCCTTGTGAATAAGCCATAAGCCTGGGAAAAGATTTATTGTGAAATCAGCCTATCTTACTTTTATCTTGCTTAGAAAGAGGAAAGCATGAGGAAAAGATGTAGTTATACAGGTTTTTTTTTCAGATTAAAATACAATGTATTGCCTAAAAGTAAGTTTTCTAATTAGCACACAAACTGTGATCTGCTCTAGAGTTGTGCTCAGCTTTCATACTTGCCCAGAATAACACAAGAACTGTATTGTATTTTTTGCAAGTTAGCTTGATGTCAGCGAAAGAGGTGTTAGCTTCATGAAAAGCTTTTCAATATACCCAGGGAAAAGATGCACATTGGGTACACAGGTATCAAGGCTATATTTTATATTTCTTGATCACTGTCATGGTATCTCCTCAAGCCTGCTTTTGAGACATCACTTCTAAATTTAATGTCGATTTACATTTCAGTGAATACCTTGTTTCTATTTCCACCGTGAGTGAAGCTGTCCTTACTTTTTAGATGATAGCATTTTCAAAATGCCTATCCATGTTTGTAAAATATCTACAATGACAAAACATACACAGTAAAATGTAAGCTGTACAGAATAATACTGCATATTGAACTGCCTGTAATTTCAACCCTAATAAAAGAAAAACATTTCCGAAGTTATCCTACATTTCCCAAACATTCCTTCGCTACTCCAAGATRATGAATGAATGGATGGATGTCTTCACGTTTTTAAGCCTTCTGAATCTGGACTCTGAGGGACCCACAAATAGAGATTTGTCTATCAGTAGGTGATTTCTTGTTTAAATGTCCTCAATAACCTCAGAAGAAATATTGTTTCATCGGGGAAAAAATAAAGTCATGTAACAAGATAGTAAGATATTTCAGAAACTGTTCATTCAAACCAGTATCATGAGCTTCATTTAAAAAAAAAAAAAAGTTTTCATTATTCAGTGGATACAGTAAGATACTAGTAGCTTGTGCCATCTACAGAGAACAATACCTCACCTGGATGGCCACGTTCTGCATTAAGTCCATCTTCTAAATGCTCAAAGGCATTACCTCGTGTAAGGTATGTAAATAATATACTGTATTATACCTGTACTTTCTTAAAATTAGCTATCAGTCTGTTATATACTAAAATAAGTTTTGCAGGGAGATAGAAGGAAAATGTGTTCTACTTTAAGTAGAAATTATATATACTTTGCTTTCTGTTATTTAGCTACTGCAAATTGCTTTCTGTTCCTCAGAATTTTGCTTCTGACAAATACTACCAAATATACTGCATATTGTAAATATTACAGTGATAGATCCTTTCTATGTTTTAATACTTTCTTCTTGTCACTGCAGTGAAAATTGCTAAACACAAGTAGCTTTTTGAGAGAAATTTATTTAAGTCATTGATAACTTAAGGGTTTACATGATTTAAAGGCTGTTAACATGTATGGCACAGCCCTTAGTACTTTGGCTATGTTGTCTGCTGGTGTAAAACTATGTTGAAAATATTCTTTTCTTCACTGTCAGTGGTGCGTTTGACATACTTATCACATGTTGCTCTCTTCAGTATCTTTATCTCTAGACTTTTCTTCATGATGCTACCTCTAGTTAAGAGAAACACTACATTYGCTCCAGGTAGATGTTCCTTCTTTTCTACTTAGGCAATGAGAATAGGGTAGCTGATTTTATTTGCCTTAATTTTCAATGAGCTCTTGTTCTTCTGGTTCTCAGAGCAGGATGAGGTAAACAGTGCAAAAAAAACCAACCCCCCCACCCCCCTATATTCCTATTCCCTATTGAAAATACTGTCTATATTTAGAAAATCTTTATCCCTCTTTTCCCAGGGGAGTATATAGAAAACACTTAGAAAAACTGTAAAATTTGCATGAAACTTTTCTAAGTTCTAAATTTCAATTCCTAATTGAAATAACTGTATTAGTTTAAAGATCAGCACCATTGCAGTACATCAACAGTTTGTTTTGCACAAAAAATGTTCTATGTTTTTAAAACAAATTCTCCCAGCTTCTCCTACTTTCATTTTGTGGTTTATAAATTTGGCATTCTTCAATTCTACTTGCCTATTTTTGTATCACCTGTCAGTGAGTATCAACCCTCTTAAAAAAAAAAAAAATCTTGGGACCCAATCTTGCTAATATTCATGCATATGCATATTCAAGCCAGAGTTTAAAATATGCAAATCAGAGCATGTATAGAATAACTTTCAATATTGCAGCTATAGCATCAGTCTAAAAATGAATCATTTTGAGAAGTCTGAAAAATCAGGTATTTGGAAAAAAACGGTATGATGATAATTTATTTTCTTTTACATACTTCAGTTCATTCTCACCTCTTTTGATAGTGCATTTGGTTTTGCTGTTAAACTATTATTTAATAATTCGGGTGAGAGATTTCTTATGACATATTTGAGTAAATTTAATTCAGGCTCCTCCAGGATTATTACTGGTTTTGAGCGTAGTCTTGTCCACACAGAAATTATAACCTGCTCTATTTGTGCCAACAAATATTATGACTTGTGCAAATACTAGCTGACAAATTAGAAAATGTGAAAATCAGTCTCCACTTTAAAACTCCCTATATAAAGAAAAATTTGGAAAACAATAACACTCCAGTTTTCCACTGAAAAGTGGCTTTAAGGCATGCACTATTGAGTAGATCATATAACCCACTGTATATTGAAGAATTATGTAATACTTTGTATTTGTATAGAGAATGGTGATAAAATTGATGTGGCAACTCACAGTGCAAGAATAGCTGATAAAGTGTGAACAATGATAAATTTAACCAAATTTCCTCATTTGTTAGCATACGCCTTCTCATATGCAAGGGAATTCACTACTCTTATAAAATAGGACTACAATACCCTAGGCTATATGTTTTTGTGAAACATATCAGTAGTTTCCTACTGCTTGGTCTAATCTGGATTTGAATTCAAGACCTTTGTATAGTTTCAAGGTGATAAGTATCTTAAAACCTGTTTTTGAGATTCAGTTTTCTGATTGTCTTATTGTTCCATTTATCCTCCATAATATAATTTCATGTAATAAAGTTGGTAAAAATTCCAAGGAAATAATTCATAATGGTCTTTAAATTGGTGGAAAAGAGGATTTCTTCTTTTCATAATTTCATTTGAGAGAATTTTATTTCTGATTTATTTTTACAGTTAACTTGGCAGAAATTAGTGTATTCATTTCTTATTACTTCAGTGAATTTTGAGTCTTCACTAATGTTAAATCTTTATGCTTTAAAGTACATGTGTAGTCAGTAAGAAAAGTAATACTGTCAGTAAATTTCAGATTCAACTAATTTTCTTTCCAGTACACTTCTCTGGAAATTACCTTTTTGACAGAATGTGAAAAGCTAAGGAACGAGTTTTATCATTCCCTAATTTTTTTCCCATTGTCTGATGATTTGATAAACAGGAGGCCAGTGGAAGTCTCATTCTCTTTTACTATATGTTAAAAAAGCTAAATGTAGCCTTTGTCACTGGCTCAGGGGAGCTCTTATACAAAGTCATTTTCTACTAAATTGAAAGCTTCTCATAGTCAATAATCACTTTATATAATAGTCATATATCTTATCTGGTGGTTCAGTTATCACATAAAGGTGCTTTATTGCAAGGAATTTTCTTAGGTAGGCCAGTTATTTGGTTGAAATCCAGCAATGTAGTGAATCAATTTCTTTATATCTACATTAAAAAAAAGTATAAACTGTAGTCAGGTGGTGACTGGCTCTAAGAGTGTTACTGTATTGGTTTGAGAAGCTAATTTAATCTGCTTTGCAATCTGAATGGCTCTGCCTCTTGTTTACTAGGTGCCCTTTTCCCCTGTTATAATGTCACTCACTGTTAATATTGTTTTACAAGACGTTTTTCTTTCTGTCTTTCTTCACTTTTCTTATCTGATAGTGTGCTGAAGCCATAGCACACGCTTGAACTGAAGATGTCATCTGTTCCTGATTATTATATRTTTTGTCACCGGCTGCCTGTGCTGTAGATGGTTTGGATTTTTCTGGATTTGCTGAGTGCATTCAGACACATGTTTTAATTCTCTGAAATTCAGCAGAACAATCCAGTTTGCTTAATTTGAGCACTTCAGCCTTCACTGTACTTCATAGAGAAAGCTGGCTGTCCTTTGAGGTATGGTCAAAAGGACTACATCCTCATTGAGAAGATGTACTGAGCTAGTTAACAGAAAATGCTAGTTACAGTGGTTCCCATCTCTCTGGGGGCTTGAAAGGCTGACTCAAAACTACATTAGAAGTCTCTCTACATTCAGGAGCCAGAAATCTGGCATATTTTTCTAGGGGTAAACACCTAAATGAGAGGAGCTTATTCTCTTTAGAAGGATGGTAATAGTGATCATAGACAAGCATAGTGCTTCAGGTAGTCACCCAGACAGCAGAAACACTAATCTTCTGGTCTGCCATCTTTTGAAGGGAAGTCAACTCCTGTATCCTATAGAAAGAACAGGTTATGTAGTTTTATTATTGTGCAATAAGTAATTTTGTGAGTTAAGTGAAAAAATGGAAAGATCATTACTCTGAGACTTAGTATCAGAAGAGTTCTTGGGTGTGCTACTGAATTGCTTTTGCATTTCTTCCCCTAGATGGTTATTGGGTAAACAGAACCAATCCAATCAGTAGGAACCAGAATCCAGGTCTTAAATCAATGAACTAAAGCTGTGGATCATTAAGCTCAGATGCACAGGTATTGCAGTCAGAGGTGGCTATAAAAGATCTGGCATTTAGTCACGGTTAGCAGTACATGAAGAATGAATAGCTTTAGAAATACGTTTATTGAAGTATATAAGCTACTTCTGTATTATCACACCGTTCTTATATACTTTATAAAAATATAATGTCTTTTAATATATATTGGAGAGTGTCACAGTTATATTTTGACTAGTGGAGAACTTTGAATTGGATCCCTAAGTTAGTGTGGAATTTCAGGGTTCAAACAACCATGTAGATCAAACAGCCACATTTTACCAAACAAACAAACATCAGGTGAAAGACTTGTGTGATGTTTTATTGTTGAACAGTAAAGTCTGACAATCTGCTAACAAGAAGTAAGAAAATTAAAATTCTGTTTGGGACCGTGTAGTGTGGGAGTACCATCAAAGGCCTGGCCTCTAACTTATCAATGAAATTATCTTTTTCAAGTAAAAAAAAAAAAAAAAAAGTTGAAAAGAAAGCATAAATCTGAAGTTCATGAAGCTAATGTGTCCGTACTAAAATAGTGTTTAATGAATCCCTTTTGCATTTTAGAAAGGTGCATGTGGGGGTAATGTCTTCAGTCATTCCTTTCATAGTCATGAAACATACAGTAGAGTGGAAGCAAGAATATCTTACCCAATTTACTATGATGAATTGCTCAGTTATTAGTAATATATTCTTTATATAGTTATAATTTTTATAAGTCTTAAATTGTAAGCTCCTTAGGGCATGAAGAATGGCTTTCTGCATCTGAGTGTAATGATTCTCTCATGATGCCAATATAGTTGTTTACAATAATATTCCAGTGACAAACAGTAAATTAAATGGCCAGCTGTCTTATTCTGTACATTTTTTCCTTATTTTATGTACTTTAAATATTCATAGAGCTTCCAGATTCATTGTTTACTCAAACTGCTTAACCTGAGACTACAGAAGTTTTTAGTTCACTAAAAGCTTATTTATATTTCTTATTTGAAAAGAGTGGTGGCATGGCAAAAGACTGGAATAATTACTTGTGCTGTATTTCTTCGTAGTCTAAAAATCTAGACATTTGTATGTTCTTAAGCTTCATATATAAAGACGATTTTGTCTAATTACCAAAACAAGAAAGAAGTTCAGCTCATAAGCCATAACAAAAATGCTAAGTACTGTTTATTTCTCTTTATAAGAATAATGGGCTGAACTGTGCTTTAAAGATGAATGAGCGTACTCTTCATAAAATTCATCTGTCTCACTACAGCAGTATTCATGTGAAGTAAAATGATGACTTGCATTTGTGTAGGGAGCAGTATTAAAGCAGGCTTTTGAGGCATTATTATGTTCTAATCAGAATTAGAAGTATTCATACAGAAAGCAGGAAAAGAATTTTAAAGAATCAAATTTGGTATTTCTGTTTCTCTTGCTGGCTAGTTGTGACTTATAATAAATGGAGAATGTAAGTGCAGTTCTGTTACATTGTGGTGAAAAACATCACTGAGTCTAATAAAGGAGTTAGTGTGACAAATATCAGTTGCCTTGCAGAAGTACCCTGAAGTCATTTATTTTATATTTTTAAGTTATTAGCCATATCCACAATGATTTTGTTACATGCTTATAATTTTACTGTTTGAATACAAGCCACTGAAGTTTGGACTTGCAGATACTTGTCTCATTCCACATCATGCATCATTTTGGGAAGGTATTCAGTAGAAAGGTTTACACCTGAGGAAATTAATGGGTAGCTCTACATTACAGACTGGGTGCAAAAGAAGAAAGGACTGGGTTTTCATTTCATTTTCATTGTGAGCTGTTATGTTTCAAGGACAGTATATCAACATTGCATCCTTACTATGTCAGAATGAAGTTTGTGCTAGTTGTGGGTTTAGCCATGCACTGTGCATGCAGGGTCCTGCAGTAGAGAGCTAACTATAGGAGGACTTCACATCTACAAAGCAAATAAAGCTCTCTAGATTACACCCAGGGACATGCCTTCAACTGGGTTTCCAGCAGGAGAGAAACCATTTTGTGTGCGTCAGTGGTGAGTTGAGTGTATACTGCAAGACTTCAAGTTTAGACTTGAGACAAACTTCTACCAAAAATGTGCACAACCTTGCTAATGCAGCTGTACTCAACGAGCACCCTGTCCTCAGGGAGGAGGCAATGTTAAAAAATCAGAAAAATGAAGACGAGAAGGAAGACCTTGCTGGGTACACTAACTCCATTGATTCTCAAAATCTTTGAGGTGGAGGGTGACTGATTATTTAGTGGTTCTGACTCAAGAGCCTAAATGAGAGACAAGTCTGGAGCAGGCCATAGTTTTAACAGAACTGAAGTACTCAATTTAAAGAGAGGTGTTGAAGGAATTTTTTTTTTTTCCAGCCTAGAAGAGAAGAGGTTCACATCCCCACAAAGGGGATCTAATCAGTCTTCCAATACCTAAAAACTGGTTACAGAGATAGTGAAGGTGCTGTTCTCACAAGGATGCACGGTGACAGGACAAGTCAATGGGCACATGTTGCTTCAGGGGAAACTGTGTCTGGATATGAATAAAAGATGCTTCACCATGAGAACAATTAAATTTTGGAATAGGTTGCCCACAGAAGTGGTGGAATCCCCTCAATGGAAATGAATTTCAAGACTTAGCTTGACAGGGCCCTGGATAACCTAGTCTAAGACTCTGCTTTCAACAGAAGTTGGACCAGATGAGCTCCAGGGTTGCTTACAACCTGTTTTTGTGTTTCAAGCCTGTGGTAAGAGCCTTATGTGTTCTTCCATCTTGCTGCCTAAGGGGAATGGGGAAGTTGCCTCCTTAATACAAATGGAGAAAACACTGAACAGTAGCTGAGTTTGGAATATCCTTTTATCTGCTTTTCAGTAATTCATACTGATCATTGCTGAATCTGTACACTGTATGATGTGTGATCATGGCAAACTGAAAAATGAATGAATGTTGGATATTTGGATATAGTCCATAATTATCCACTATATGTCAATACCCTACCGTACATTCTTTATCATTATTTGGATACTTTTTATGAGCTTATGGAGGGGGGACTAGAGGGGGACATAAGACAATCCTTGATCATTTCAAGTACTAGTTGCAGTAGAAGAAGCAGAGGTAGCAGATAGGCTTATAGTCAGGTATTTTCTTATCCATTGAGGAAAAATGTGTATCTTCATTTTATCCTGCACATGAAAGAGTTAAGCAATTGCATGATGTACCTCAGAGCTGGTATTTAGCCTTTGGTTAAAACTGATTGGTTACTCTCAGTTTACAAGGTATGTATTTTATGTAACCATACAGACTTGTGTCTACACTGTGAAATACTCTAAAGAAAGACTGATGTCCCCGAGCAAGTTGGTGTGGACTGACTCTATATGGCATTCCTGTGACTGAGACAAAATTATTATTGTTTTTTAACAGTTCACTTCTTTTGGGGGGGGGGGGTAAAGAGTTTGCACTGCTTGAATTAATGGGAGGATACAATCTGCCAGAATACTGTTTTGTAGCATGGGTTATGTGTTGCATGTTCTGGGACGCAGCAGGAGGGTTTGTGAGGTATTTGAAGGTTAAAGGACTGCAGAGACTGCCAGGATTCCATGTTCCCTTGGCTGTCTAAGGTGGTGCATGCTAAGGTTGGTGTGGTGCATGTATCCACATCATTTGTCTACAGGGACTATGGAGGAAAATCTCTTGATAACGGTTCCTGGAAGTCCTCTTAGAAGGTAATAAATACCCCATGGTAGAAAGGAAGCCACAAGTGAACTAACCTGCATGCATGTACTGGCCAGGCACTGGAACAGAAAAGGGAGTGAACCAAACTGATCAGGCAGATGGAATTATGGCTGAAAATGATTAAACAAAAAGTAACACCCACACATATGTAGAGAGACTGCAAGCAATCTGTACATAAAACTAAAGTAAGCAATTGTTTAGTGGCTGACACACACAAAGTAGCTAGGATTTAACAAGCTACTAGGCTAAGCATTAGTATGCTCACCACACCTGATAAGATACCCAAAGAGTCCTTACTAGCCAGGCAGACCTCAGTCAGGAGGTTGTCAGTCTCAACAGCTTCCTAGAATGGATCTTCAGTGTTTATGAGTAGCCATCTTCCACTGACTTCTTTGACACTGATGACCCTACTGACTGACTGCTATCCTGATGACTCAAGGACTTGCAGCTAGATTCCCTGTTTTTTCCCGTAAAATTTCATACAATTGCATGTTGGTGCTTTTTTTTTTTAAATCTTGATTCCTTGATCAACTAACAATCTCATCTCAACAATTCCACTTTTGTATTTTTGCCTTATATTTCTACAGATGTTCTTACAACTCTTTCTCACAAATGAGAGATTTCTGCGGAAGCTTGAGTCATGGTTATGCAGCTGGGCCATAGCCAGGCTAGCTCTTGAATCCTTGGAATACAGACATTTGAACCCTAGGGTCATGGTGGGGAGGTTATAGAGGAATTACAGAGACATAGTGAGAGGGAGACAGAGAGAAGAGAGAAGGAGAGACAGTTATAGGAAATACCAGAGATGTACTGTGTGATAAAATTACTGCAAGGATAATGTCACTATTTCAATTCAAATCAGAACTAAAAGAGATAACGAAATTATGTTCTGAAGTTTTAGACAATATATAAGCATCCCATGATGGTATCAAAAAATTATGCCAGTTTTCATGACAGTTTTCAAGTATGGCCCTGCAACTCTGCCTTGAGTGTCTAGGCTAGCCTGAAGTGAACTCTATGAATATGAAGGTCGTTCTACCACAGTATATCATCAGAACTGACTTACTCTTTGACACTCAAACAAAATTTCAAATGTACTAAAAATATTATGGGTGCATGTTGCACAATTTGGGAAGTAAATGTGGACTACCTGTTGAGGTCCAAGTGGTGTGCAACTACATGTGGGTATCTGAAAAGTCAGAGTAGACCTGATGAGCTGTTTGTGATGACTTTAAAAACAAACAATATTTGTCTTCACAAGCAATTCAATAACCATGCACTGGAGAAACAAGCAAAAGAAGGCTCCTCTTCTCAATTCTCTCTGGAACTGATCAACTTGGGATTGTGGTGATGTGAACACAATAGTATTTATTAAAGATTCTTTCTCTTCCTAACTAAAGAGGGAAAGAAAATGGTAGTTGTATCTAATTTTATTAGTCAAATTCTAGAGACCAATATACAGATTCTTCCTAACTGACAAACAAGTAAACAGTTTCACTCAATGCATTAACATGAGAGATGACTGATCTTTTCTAAAGAAAAGATGAGCACATGTGTCTTTTGTGGGGCTTTGATAATCAGTAATTCCAATTTACTTTTACCTGGTCTTTATTTCTTTTGATAGCTAGTTCTTCTGATTTGGGGCGCTTGCTTTTCTTTGTTTTCCAACTCTGAAGAACTGGTAAAAACCTGATTTTTTTTTTTTTCCCCCAGTGGTTCTTGAATGGGTTAACTTAGTCAGGATTTAATAGTTTGCTTTTGTAGTTTGATGGTGTGATTGTGTTGGGATGTATGTGTATGAAGGTATGGTCCTCTCACTTCTTTGTTCTAAAATATTTATTTAGTGGCTGACTGAAATTATTCATTCTTCCTCTCTCTGCTTCTTATGTAAACATTCGAAGTCATCTTATATGAGAGGCTTAAATATTTACAGCAACATTGATCTCATTGCCTAGTACAATAGTTTTGTGTGCTCTAGTAAAAAAACCTACAGTATATAACAGCACATGGACTATATAAAGTTATGGTGATACACTGGTTGCTATATGTGTGTGTATAGTTATGCTTTTATATATATGCTTATATATTTATATGTTCTTAAACTAAAGCTGCAGTATAGTTTTATGTCATTTATGATTATTCCTAAGATAACTCAACAGTTTCTGCAACAAGTCAAAACTAGTAAAATCATGCCATAGGCTTTCACCAGCTTGTTCATAAATTATGCTGCTGAGACCCTTTAGTCAGTAACAAGTTACCATATTTCATGAGTATATATTCAATGGACACTGAGTAGTCCTTGCATAAAGCCAACTTGAGTGATTCCTATGATAAACTACTGCTGTGTATGCCTCCAACAAAACTCAGTTTTCTTCTACTGCCTCCTATGAGTTAGTATCATAAATCTCTAAAGCAGAGTAGAGTAATCCAGTATCTTTTGTCTGACACTGTGCAGCTTTGCTGGCAAGTTCAGGAGAGGCATACCATAATTTCGTTTTGCCAGAAACATCCTGAGGGTGCACAGTTAATCCACTGTAGTAAGAAATTGAAGTAACTGTTTCCTGAGAGATTGAAATCAGTATGGACTGCATTAATGTCCCTCAATTCCTACTTTTCTGCATCTTCAGGAACCTAGATGTCAGATTTTGACAGAGCTGTGTATTATGATCACTGGAGGAAAGCTTCAAGATAAGATGCATGTCCAGTCCTGGTAGACTTAGCAATGAAAAGCAAAAATTTGAGGTGAATGCTTACCTGTGGTGAGATCTAGATTAATAGTAGTATCTCAGCTAATTATTAAAAGATAGACAATTGTAAGACTTTTGTTGTTTAGTTGTTGATATTGTAACTTGTGGAAGAAGTAGGTTTATAGGAAAGGGTGCCTATTTTGTGTATAACAGAAAAATTTAAAAATTATTAATGAAAAATAAAGATAAACCTTGAAATCCCAGAGAACTGCTTGAAAATATCCTTTTGAAGATACAGATGATTTCATATTTCTAAAGAAGGAAGTGTCATATGAAAAAGGAAAGGAATTTGACCCAATTATATATGGACATGCATAGATTTCTTTAAAGCTGAAAAAGAATTGGAAATCTTGTTTAAACCATACTGCTTGGAATACAAAGCAAGAATAACAATTTGGCAAACATACATGTAACTTGCACCAGTAATTTTATTGATTTCAGAAGGAATTCTCAAAGGCTTATCTGCTTGGTTATCTGTTCCTTTTTAATGTAGAAATTGGAAGAAAGTTTTTTTGTGTTTTTTTTCTTCTTCTTTTTTTTTTTAAAAAGCAAATAGGCAGGAGAAATATAATTCTCTAGATAAATTAGGAGCAAGATCGACTGGCAGGTAGTTTAACTACCAAGATCTGAAGGGCTACTTAGAGTTGAATGAAACACCACATTCTCTACAGAATAACAGCTGGTTATTATCTATTGACAACATCTGAGGGCTTGAAATCAAAACACAGTGACACTTCTGCATAATTCTTTACTTAAAAATAGGAGTAACTTAAAAAAATAAAACAGGTTTGCAACAGTACTGAAGAGAATACCTAATGAATAAATCGATAATATAATCATTCTTGAGAATTGCTAATTTGGTGTTTCCTGAAAACGGTGTTTGGAATTACTGCTTGATAAATTAAATCTAGTTAGGACACAGCTCCTGTAGTTTCTCCCAGTGAATTTAGTGGCAGCCCTTAGTGTCATAGATAAAAGTGGGACATCAATAATTATAAACAGACACTTGTACAAAAACTGTTTGACTATTAGCTAACATCTACACAAGGAAGTTTTCTGAGAACTCTTAACGCTCTCAAGTTAAACTACTGAGATGCCTGCATTGGCATGCATTGGCAAAAACAGTTTAAATTCTGGCATATGATGATAATGCCTATGCTTCACTAACTCAGATATTGACAAGGATATGACTGTATGACCTAGTATGTCAGCTCAGTCTTTAGTAGCAGTTAATAGCTTTTACACTATTTCTGCTTCTAATGTTATATGCCAGCATGTCAGAAAGACAAAGTAAGTGTATGGGCCTAATTCTTCCCCCACTGAAGTCTACAGGAAGATTCATAGTAACTTCATTGAAGTTTGTGTCATGTGCTAACTATTTTTCTCATATGTCCAGTGTGCTCTCACCAAGAGTTATCAAAATATGGAGATAGAAGATGCCATACAGTTACATAATGGACTTAATATGGAGCACAGCTGGACTATTTTGATCCGTTCATATTAAAGCTACAACAGACACTGCTAAGTTATAGGGCATTTGATTGAGATACGCTAAATGGCAGTTATAGTGAGTAATATGCCTCTGTTCTCCAGCTCATCTATTTTACTTTCATCCTCTCCAGTTCCTGCTCTCCTTCCTTCCTCTTTCTTCATCTAAGAGTGTTGGCTTGCTCAAACAAATGACAATAAAGTTAGGACAAATCAAAGGAAATAATATTGTCTGTTCATTAGATAATGCCAATCCAGACATCTAGGATTATTTTTCATGTGCTTAGGCAAAGAGATCAATCAGTGGTTACCAATTTGCTGCCATAGGTCTTCCCTTCCCTTTCAGATTCTATCGGCTAATAACACAAATGCATATTGTTATTTTCTTTCTTTTGTTTATAGTAAAAAATAAAGTGTATGGAATGCTATTATAAGTTTTCTGATAACTTGGATTTTTTTTTTTTACAGAAGAGTTCTTTTGCCTAATTTTTTTTTTTTTTTTACAAGTTAACTGAGTAGGAAGAAGTCTTATCAGTTATCCATTAAAGGAGAAGAGATGACACTTATGACAAATGATGGATATTTTTGTCTAATAAAAGAATTTAGGAAGCATACTGAAGTTTTTCATATAATTTATATGAATAAAACTTTTCTCACTGAGGGAGAAAGGCAGGTGACAAATTTGATCAATCCTTTGTAAGTTTATATTCAGGAGAAAAGAATGGGAGGTGCCTAATGTTCCAGAGTTTTTTGATGGGGAGAAATGTTTGAGTCATAAATTGACATACACTCTTGCAAATATTTGTTCTAGAGCTAACTGTCTGATACAAAATCAAGATTCAAATCCTATGAAAGGCCAGTGCTATCCAAAGAAAGAAGACTGAAGAAGGCATAAATATATAGTAGAAGGAATAGTTAGAAAGCTTAAACCTTTTGCAAACAATTTAATTTAACCCTCATATATTGCACAAAGCAAACTTCTTAGGGTAACGATGCACTGATGATAAAAACTGCTCTATAAGGCAAATACTTAAGCCTTGACTGACTGTAAGTAAGGTCTGTCTCAAAGTATGTATCATGGCTTGTAGGTAAAGCCACACTTGCTGAGCTGATGGAATCCTAATCATAATGCACTGGTAACATTCCCACGCTTTTCCTATGTTCTCCCAGTTTTCACCTTTCCTCTACCTCTCCTCCCCACCCACATTCATACTATTAATAAATTTAGGAAACAAGAAAGAAAGGTAGAATTTATTAGTGAATATTTACAAATTCTGATCACAACAATCATTCATTCAAAAGAACATATCAAAGATCCTGTTTTTTCCTGTCAAAAAAGCCAGCAAGAGATGCAAGAATCTATTTTCCTTTTTTCTGGTTCACTGTTATGCAAATCTTTCTATGATAAAAGCTTTAAACAAAACAGAAAGGCAGAGAAGAAAAGCTCCTCATATTCATCATCTTAACAGTGAAGGTGGGATTTCTTTTCAGACTTGCACAAACTTTAAAATCACATATATGAGTCTGTCTCTATGTATAAAATAAAAAATATATATGAAATAAAAATTGATGTTTACAGGATTAGAACTGGTCAATGTCATTTATCTTTTTTTTTCTTTGGTGGCAAATGAAGATTTGGCAATAATGAAGTCCTTTCACATTGTCTAGATGAAATGTGGCTGATTTCATAGATTTAGTCCTGCTGGGAGATTTTTAACTCTTTGAGGTTTGAACTATTTTGAGGCAGCTTTGCTTTTTCCTGTTTTGTTTTGAATGTATTGCCCATAATTTTTTGACATTTCTTATTGGATTTTTTCCCTATTAATTACAGGCAAGAGAACTTTGCTTAGTATGCATTGTAATGTATAATACAAGGTAACATTGCTAATAAATGCAATCTTGTCTCTATAGAATTTTTAAAAACACATTCTGTGTAGTTTTGAAAGCTTTGTTCTTCTGCCTTTGGGAATAAATTGGAAAGTTCAGCCAGCAGAGCTTACTTTCTCAAAGGACACAGCAGGCATTGATAATGTACTGTAAACTGTAATTCTGTAGTGACAACATACTGCAGACTGACAGGAATCTCTTGGGTGCCAGTGACAGGGTTGTAATACTTTCTCAGTGAAGTGACTGATGTCTTTGAAAGGTTTGTTTGATTTCAAAGGACATCGCATTCTTCCTAAAGACAAAAGTGTTTTAGACATTTGTAATGAAAATGTATCACTATATAATAACAGTAAATAAAATTACTGTTTTTTATGAGAGATTTATTTCAATTTGGTTAAGTCCATCTTGATTTCCATCCAATTACTACATAATTAAATTGAGTTTTCTTAAATATAATAAGTTGTCTGTTTTTCTATTAATATGAATAGACAGCAAAACTATCAAATTTTCTGAGTTAGAACATTGAATTCTTTATTTTTATAGGGATTTTTTTATATGGTTAAACTACCCTATAAGCAACCTTTATTAAGATATGAAAGAAAGGTAAAATTTTCAGGTAATGTTTCATTATTGTTTTCTTCTTTATTGTCCCTATATAAAGGGTCATACTTTGCAGTAAACACAAACAAGAAAACCTTTTTTAGTCACAAATACTGTTCTTAGTTGTTAGAAATGTGGTGTAACACATAATCTGTTAATAAGCCTATACATGTAATACATAAACCTATTTAATAAATCCTTTCATAGATGAGCTCATTTGCAACTTATTTAAAAGAAAAATCCAGTCAAATCCAGTGAATTTGTTTGAACCCATAGAAACTACATGATATGCTGGACATTGCTTTAATTAAAATCTTAGTATTTGAGAAACAAGTCGCTCATTTGTCCTTTTTTCTCGTAACTGAGAGAGACGAAGCAAAAGACAAATCATAGTTTTACATAAACTTTCCAGGAATGGCTTTGACCTTTAGTGCCATAGTTCATGTTGATGAGCTCATTACAGTAGCATTCTCCCAGGACCTGTTTACAGATATATTTTTTTTTTTCCTCCAGAAAATAATAACCTCCTAGATTTCATTAGCCCTTTCTCTTAAATTATGTTCTTCTTTTGCCATGTAATTTGTCATCATATTTGCAAAGTAATGTGACAGCATTGCCTGTGTTTTGGTCTGTCTTGGAGACACCAAGCTCTGCATCAGGTCTTGAGCAACTTTTGCTAGGCTTTAGGCTTTGTTTACGATTTTTCATGAAGGTATTTTTCTTCCATAAGAAATAGTTGCATCTTCTTTTGCTTCAAAAATTTTCCCTCTTTTCATTTCCATATCTATTCCTCTCTTTCTTTGAAGCTAAAAAGCTTTTAAATGGAGTATCTGCTGGAACATATTCATCTCAATTCTCTATACTCTTTCTCAACTATTTTTTGATATTCAGCATCAAACTGTAGACAAAGCTTCTATGTATTTTGGTGGTATTTTGGCCTCCCCAGAGAAAAATAACCTAAGTCATAAAATAACCTAGTTCTCCTGGCTTTTGCTATTTTCTTTTTTGGATTTTAACTCAAATGGAGAAAATGCTGTGTTCTGGCTTGATTTGTCCAAATTTTGCTCATAAACTAATAATATTTACTGTTAGATTTCTGCTGGGCAACTACTCAAAACATTAACAGCAAGCAATAACAGGAAAAGCAGATGAAGTAAATGAATGAAACATTTATTGAATAAACATTCAATAGAAGAAAAGATCAGTGAATGAAGACTACTAAGCACTGGTTCTAATGTAAACTGCTAGAGTTTAAACATGTTCAGGTCTGAGGAAGAGAAATTTTCTCATATTTATAACATTTGTTTTAATCTCTCAGAACCACCTATCCAATTAGTGTTTTTTTCCTACTATCCTGAAAATGAAAAATTCCTGTGACAATTATACTGAACTTCTCTATTGCTTTGTTTATTTATGTGAAAATCTTTGGTGCTTGTAGGGACACCAATGCTCTCCCTGCTTAAAATATCTCATTTTAAGCTCGAGATATTTCCAGAAGCAGAGAAGAAATCAAAAGAGCTCGTCACTCTCAAAGTATAATGTATTGTCCTTTTCTTTTCTGAAAGATGATTTTCCTTAACATCGAGTCATACGGGAATGTATAGTATATGCAAGAAGAAATGAGAGCAAGAAGAAACCAGTGAAGTCTTATTTAAATGTGAAAATGGAGGAAAAATAGTGTGCTCAAGATATTTAAGTTGACTGAACTTTCATGTTACAAATTACTCTGACTTGCTAGGAAAAGTCTGAACAGATGGCATCTTGCCGGTTACTAAAATAATTGTTTACTACTTATTCTTAAATTAAGGTGGATATTTTTTGTTCCTGTCATTTGTGACTAAGTTTACTATTCCCTTATAAGACTAGAAGATCCTACTTCAGGCTCTAATCTTCAAGTTGATGGGTTGCAGCTACTTTGACTGATTTGTTTTTGTTTTTTTTCAATTAATCCTTTAAAATAGTTTACATTAATATTTTTAATATTATTAACATTTTTGGAATTCAGACCGGGCTGCTCTTCAGATGTGATGGATTGCACTGCTGGCGTTAGCATCTTTATAGAGATAAAAGTCAGTCAAACAGTCCTGGAAGCTGTAACAGCAAGTATGTTCCTGCCTTCACTGAAAGTATTATACTCTGGCAGATAATCTGTGTCTTTTGTCCTTATCAAGTGTGTGTCTGCTTTGGTTTGTATCTCCATGAAATGACTCAAAAGGAGAAAGCTTCAGCAGTGTAGGAATTGTGACAATTGAAAGGACAGGTGCTTACCAATACTTCTATAAAATCATATATATAATAAATTATTTCTATAATCTATATCTGCATATGAGCAAGCACCTTTCCTTTTGCATGTCAAAATTCCTCATGCATGCTCCTGTTCTGCAGTTCTAAAGAATTTAAAATAATTTTTCTTCCATTCAGAGACTTGTTTTCTGTAGTCATCCATGTTTATATATAGCTATCTTCTACTTATATACACCCCCTGAACAACATTCCATCAGCTTAGATTTACAGAAAGTGAAGAGATCCTTCATCTGCTTGTTTTCATTTATTTCACTGACCTGCAATCATTTATCTCTGAAAGTTTATATAGACTATATCAGCACTAGTCATTTTAGTCATTTCTAGATTTGTACTGAAGCATAGTAAATAACTGAAAGTACAATTATCTTCATATAATTTGTGTTGAATGTGTGTGTGTATGTTTTTTTTTTTCCTCAGTTACTATTTTCAGCCCTGTATCTTTTTTCTCTCAGTATATCTAACATACATTTTTCAGAGGGGAAAAATTGAAACAGTGCCTGACTATTTAACACTAAAAAATCATTACTGAATTGCAATAATCCACTTAAAGATTTTGAAGGAAGGAGGACTGAAATCTGAAACAGAATAAAAAGCTTAACATTTTAATAGTAGAAAACCATGAAGCAAAAACCTGGAAAGGATATGGAAAATGCTAATAAAAAACAGGACAATTAGGAAGTTATCCTTAAAGTTCATGGGGATCATATTATCTTGGTATATCTTGTACATGTTTATTAAATATTCAACATGCTAGAGTGATGGAACATAATAGATAGCTTTCAGGATATTAACTACATTCATTATGAATGCATTAATGGGCTGTCATACCTGGGGAAAAATAGTTTTTTGCACATGTAAATGACAGATCAGTTGAAATTTGTTATCTCATTCCATAAAAGAGTAATTTATGAAGTCAATATGCACTGCTTGTTGTATAACTTGATGCTAATTAGGATGATAAAGTATAAATATCCTTGCATTCTGCCAATGATTATTAAATCATTTTACATTTTCTTTTACTTTAAAAGATTTAGCTTTTTTTTTTCAGATGTAAAATAAACCTAAGTACAAAACAATTATATAGTGACGACAGTGTTAATTGGGCCACTTGAAAAATTACTGTATCTTTTAATAATGAATAATATTTTTATTTAATTTTATTTAATGATGAAAGCAAGCTTTATGGAGATTTTTGAAACGGGGAATGTCTTGATCAAAAAGCTCTCGGACAGGATAACCAGTCACCATCTGAGGGGGGTTGATGGAAGTCCTCTCTGCAAACATCCTCATGGAGACATATTAAGCAGGGTCAGGTGAGACTCCCTGCAAATGACCTGCACTGGTGATGCTTGTATATGACTGGCAATCTTACTGACCAAACCTTGGATATAGTCCCTTGCTCCCAGTCGCTAATTGTTTACATTCTGAAGTGTGTATTGTTGTGTTTAACCAAGCATACAAACTAGGGTCTCTTCCGCAGAAACAAGTTACAAGGTTGTATGAGTTCATTTAACAAGACTATGCAAGGCTATGTAGATACCTGCACGCCTGTTGCAGAGCTGTCATAAGGGAGATCAGGAGGTGAAATGCGGTCTTTAAGATACATAGAAGTAATTAGTGGAGAGTAGGCCAAGCAATACTGCAGTAATATAAGGATGCCTGTTGAAGCCAAATAGGGAAGTCTCTAATGTGATACAGACATAATTTTTGAATAACAGAACTTACAGAAAATTCGAACAAATGCTGTAAGAAATTATTGAATATTTGCCAGCAGTTAGCATTAATGGAGGAAATCTGATATCCACAACTTAATTTCACTCTCAAAGTAAGTAACACTGTAGTGCTTCATCTTTAAAATGGATAATGACTATCTGCTAGTGTACGAACATTGTCTCTCTACGTTTCTGGAATACAAGTAAATAGAATAATGAGCTTTGAGAGTTTCAGCAACTGAGATTGAAGTTCAAGGAGCAAAGATTTGTTCTTTGGGAAATCTGTGTTAGATTTCTAGATTTTTTTTTTTTATTGTTCTGTTCTTTTTGTTTTGATTTGGTTTGGTTTTGATCCTGGACTTGCAAGGATGAGATACATTTGTGAAGCCTGGAGGACTAAGTGTGAATAAGTCTCAAGTCATATGTCTGAAAGGCTGATTTGGAGTAGGTAATGGTTTCGTAACCATTACCATCTGAAATCCAGAAGCTATGGTTCAGCCCGGCTGTCCTTTTAAACCACGTTTTTGCCAGGGAAGATGATTCTGAATTGCCAGCTACTTTTATTCTGCATTCATTTTTGCTATTTTGTTTCTATCTTACAACCRCAAAATTGACCTGCTTAAGGTGTGCCCCCCAAAATTCCCATGCCCTATCAGTATGCTCCACTAACTTCAACAGCGTACAAAGAGTTGTCAATTTGTTCTTATATAAGTATTCCTTCAGGATACTGGAAAAAACATTCTTGTTTAAAGTGGCAGTATCTGAGATCAGAAAAATCATTCTGCTGCATCCAGATAATGACTATTTTTTATTTTAATGTAGGAGCACTTAGCAATTTAGACACTGATCTATAATTGAGGACTTTAGAGCACACTAATAATAGTAAAATAAACATCAGTTACTAGAAAGTACTGTTTCCTAAACATAACTATTAAACACTCTTGCAAAGAATAAAACAGGTAATTTTATGGGAGAGCAAATTACTTGTCAAACTGATAGATTAGTACAAAATATATTTATACAAATTACCTATACAGTATTTTCAAAATGTGTGTGTATATATACTAATAACTAACAAAGACTTTAAAWTTTTTTTTTCAAAAATTCATGTTAATTCCTGAGTGATTTGCTATGCTATCTTGATATGGGATATTGATTTAAGAGATATCTCAAACTTGGAAGAAAAATAAATGGTAAAACACTAAGACCATAGTACAAATTATATAGGTATGACAGGGTAGATTGCCCTTGTGGAGGAATGGCACTATATAAAATGAAAATTTAAAATGAAACAGAAAAAAAAATCTCTGTTAAGAAAGTAATGCAAATTGACTTGATTAAAATTCCATATTTAAACAAAATGTAATATTAGTGCCCTGCTGTCAAATGCGTGACCAGTATGTTAAGAATGCCATTTTTACATAGCCTCATCCAAGAAGTTGTGTGTGGAAAATAAAGAACTAATAGCTGAAAACCTCAGGTTAGTGCAGAAATAATGGCAAAAAATAATCCTGAGTCCTGATATAAGAAATTTATTTCTTGTAGGAGAATGGACAATATTAAGTTATAATAAGAGAATCAGAAAGCCTGGGATCTGACTTGGATAAAAGTAGTACCTGGACACCAGATCTTCCAGCCCCCTTATTCACATGTACAAAACTTTGCTTCTAGCCTGTCTCTTCCCAAATTTTTTGTAAGTCTGTTCTTCTTAAAAGTAGGCAGAGAGACCTGGCACCACTGTAGGGTTAATGTCTTCTTCTGTGGTAATAAAATAAAGCTCTGGCTGTGACTGGGGTTCTTAGACAAAATAATGAAGTCTCCAGGAATATTTCAACTTCAGTTGGAATGTACAATACTTACAGAGGAATGCTGTTTAGCAGAACCCTAAAACTGGGCTGACAATCACTTATACTTTTGGTATGTTCCCATTATTTCACAGGTGCAGCTGAGGTTAACAAAACATGATTCTGGCAATACATAAAATGACAGCACTGTGCTGACTGTAGTTTAAAGGACTTCTGGTTGAAATTTCATTGCAGTATTATCCAGCCCACTCCGTAGGCACGATTTTCCATTTAAAATTTCTTGGAATGAAGGTTTGTCACTCTGGGGTTTTGTTTTTGTTTTTTGTTTGACTTTTGCTGGATTTGAACCTTAGTCTGCAGTGAAAGAAACTCATGAATATTGGCCAAGTTCTGGTTCACTGTGCCTGAACTTAAGTTCTTAATACTGTGATAATTAATAATACTTACATTTAGATGGGGTTTAATGTCCTTAGGATCTCAAATTATTAGAGATACTGGAGGGAGTGCATCTGGTGTGGCTACATATGTAAGTGTGTAATCACTAGAGAATATAAAGCTGGACTAGCCAGCATGTAAAGAAAGAGGCTTGGGTGCCAAACAGTGGAGCAGCCATACGTCTAGGCCAGATACTGGAAAGACCAGAGGGTCTGAGAGTCAGCTATATCAGGCACCAGGAGGTCCAGGCCAGCAACTGGAGAGACCAAGGGGTCTGGGGGCTGGCTACTGGCAAGGTTGCAAGTCTGGACCAGTTGCTGGGGAGACCAGTTTATATGCGTGTGTGAGGCAACTGGGAGACTAGGGTATCCAGGGGCCAGCTGCTGGGTAGATGGGGTGTTTAAGGCCAGTTACTGGAGGAATCCATAGTGCGTGTGTCTGTGTGTGTGTGTAGGTCTGAGTACCAGCAACAGGAGTGGGGCTGCCCTCGGGGGATTGCATATCCAGGTGCCACCAACGGGGGAAAGCAAGGATCCAGGGCCAGCTACTGGATAGATCAAGTGTCTAAGACCAAATATCGGAGAGATCCATATCGTATATATGTGTATATATGTCCATATATTTTCCACTAACAGACTTGCATCCTGATCAGCAAGAAGGGGAATAGGTTCAGGCCATTAGTGCTGTCTGTGTTTGCACAAGTGCTGTGTTTTCTGTCTGTAGATTGAGGTGGCCAGCCATGTATATACATGTATCAGTATTATGTGGATGTGTGCTTAATGGGAATAAATGTCAGGCCTCGCTACTGGCTGGACCTGGGGACCTGGAGCTGCAGCAGCCTCATTTTTATCAGACTACCAGATTTGGCAACTCTTAATGAAAAGACTGTTCTGCTTGTAATTAAATACAAAAAGAAGATATTTGTTTATATTTTGGTTCTATGTTATCTTGTCTTTTTGGACATTCATGATGTGTAGGCCTTAAATATGAAGCTTTAAATGTAGATTAATTTGTTACCTGATAGCTTAAACAATCTACTTTTATAGCCACTAGAAGTAATATGACAAATTAATAATTCTAATCTTATGATACATTTGGAGAATGCCCATGTACAAATTAGGTGATTGCTGTCCTCTGGTTTAGTTTTTAAATAACAAAACTTAACAAATTCAGGAAAATGTCTGTGGTTTCATTGTATTTTCAATCAATAGACTGGCTGAGGTATGTAACTTTAATGCATGGCATTAAATACATGTGTGTAGGCACACAAAGTTTATACAAGTCAATAGAAATGAATACTATTAACGCACAGTACTTTATATCAATAAATAAATATATATAATGCCCACAGAGTACCTATATAAAATAGTCGTTTTGTTTTTGTAGTCAGTTTTATAAGTAGTTGCTTCCATTATGTATTTAGAAATTTCAGATCTTTTCTGGAGACAGCTGATGTACACAAAGTACAGCAAAATCATTTACAAAGTATGTTTGCATTTATACTTTTTCTCATATAATATTTACAGTAATATTACACAATATTATAGGATTAAAATTTACACAAAGCAAAGAGGAAAGGTGTGATATAAAACAGAATAAACAGCCTGAAATGCACAAATTGAGCTGAAAGGTTCTGTTGATGAAATGCTTGAGGGAATATTCATTTTCTCTGCATGCTTCTGTAAAATTCCATTTTTCACTGGCAGACACACATAAACAAAATGGTACTTTTAGCCAGTATCTGTACCTCCTCTCCCTGGCTCTCTTGACTTTGGCAAGTAAAAAGATGCATCTGAGCCAGGGATTTTGTAACACTGGGGCAATTGGAACCTCAAGAATCAGATATAATTAATCAATAAATATACCAAGTAACAAAACTGTTGTCATGCCAGTATTTTCATTGCTGTATATTTTCTCCCTGGCAAGTAGCCACTGTCATACTGAGTCCACTACTGTTGCATGGTAGGGAATAATAAAAGTATTTCTAGAGGTATTACTGTGACAAATGCCAATACTGGATAAGTAATGAGAGACTTGTATTAACCCTTTATGACCTTTTGTAATACAGCTTCAGTGTATATGAATTTATATTTTGTGATAAACATACTGTGGCATTTTGCAGAGAACAGAATCCAACCCATTCAGCATAGAAGCCAACTTGTAATAGTATTTAAATTTTACAGCACCGTTAGCAATTTTAATAGTACCTGTTGGATTGAAACAGTTACACATGGCTTCCTACAACAGGAATAGGCTTGTTTTAGTTCAGCCTACATAACATAGTACTCATGAAATTCAGGGAATATATATCCAAAATAGCTGTTTTAGAGAGGGCGTAGTTATGAGAATGACTGTCAGCCTTTATGTAATTCTGGGAGACATCCTGGTTCTGTACAGTTCCAGTGGAAAATTAGAGGAATTTAAGTAAAGATGGTGACTGAAAGAAGTGAGTATGTTTCTGACCTGCCATTACTTTCTGTTCCAAAATAGGGGAAAAAGAACTGTCTGTGCTAGTTTTGCTCTCAAGTAGATGAGTTGTTTGCTGATTATGTGTTGCCCCAAAAGTGATGGGATGAGTCATATTTGATCTGTATCTCTCCCTGCCCTCCTCCCCCATTGTGCCTGAGAAGTGATGAAAATGAGAACCCTTTTTTTTTTTGGTTGCATCTAAATACCWTTTTTTAAAAATAGTAAAATATCAGAATGTTGTTGGTCTGCTTATATTCTGAGACAATTGGATGTAGAATGATTTTAAACCAGAACCTCTAGACAGTGTAAATCTGTGCATCTCTTAGAGATTAGTATTTCTTGAAGGCGTAATAAGTTGAATTTTTTCTTAGATAACTTATCGGGACTGAATCAAATAAGTGGTATTTTATAGTATACAATAAGTGTCTTTCCATATCATTTAAGATTTTTGTTTTAAAAAAAAGATACTAAAAGACTAATGATGTATTTTTTGTCACATGGTGACATGCCTGAGTATGCCAAATCTTTCTGATTATGTAAATTGTATTGACTGGCTTTTTGATCATCTGTAATCTTTAAATGCCTTAATTCTAAATGCCTTAGAAGAAAACACCAGCTGCAGGCACTGTTGTATCAGTCACAGAAGAACGTAGTTACAATTATTGACTGTTAGTGATCAAAATTTGTCAAGGCAATTTGTTTCCTTCACAACTCAGATTTGAAATATCTTTTAGGCCTGAAATTTATCGTTCTTATTACACATCCTAAAATGCAGTATGGAGGGAAATTGAAAATTTATTCAGAATAACTGGCCAAACCAATATCTAAGGCCATTGTTAAGTGACCCAACCAATAAAAAAATCAATTATGGGAGTTTCTGGAAGCAACTGGGCTTCTTGATTATTTAAATTTCAAAAATAATTTGAAAATCAGTACCCCATGCTTAAAGCAATAGAATTGTTTAGCGAAGCACCTTCTGCACTGTATCTGAGAGCTCATTTCTGTTGAATGGGGAATTTTAAATTCTCTAAAAATCTTCATGTTTTCACAGATTTCCTAAAATGTGACATTTGTGGTAAGGTTTTATAATGGCTAAAGAGAATGAAAAAGACAGGACTGAAATGGTGACCTCGAAACGAGGTAGGGGGAGCACATACTGAGGTAGGGAAATAAACACAAATGCTTTGGGGATAAACATTACATGCTTAACATTACTGCAGTTACCTGGATTTTAGGTTACTTTTGTAATATTATTAACTGTGTCAAACTGCAGACTCCAAAACCACTTAATGTGCCACCATTCTCTCTATTTCTCTATAATAAAATTTATAAGAGAAGAGAGAAACACTTAAGTCAGGCTTACCCTTACCCTTATTAACACATTAGCGTGGTAACAGCTAATAACAGCTACCTAAGTTAACAATATTTCATAGAGCTCACAGATATGGAAATCCAATAGCAGAAGTATACTTCTTGCTGTTGTTTCCAAACGAAAAACAGAATTGAGGTTAACCAGTGAGATCTTGTAGTCTTCCAAGACATCAATTTTTAGCAAAACTGACACTTCAGGAGAAAAGGAAATACAAAATTTAAGTGGATGACCACTCAACTCTAATTTTGCTTTCTGAGACTCATTGCACACAAACACAAATCTCGTATTTGTCTTTAGCCTGTAAAGAGTAAAAGCAACATACAAATGAGGTACAGTCAAATTACAGGCTGCTAAATTATATAACTATTATGTTGCATTTACAGCCTTTCACTTTTACACACTTAGTATCATCCAGAATGATTCATTTATTTTTCACTTGACTGCTGACAATCCTTATGGCAAGCTGTGTTTCACTAATGACATATACAATGAAAGGAGCTGAGAATATTTTGGCATTCTTGAAGCACAGTTGCATCTTTTTCCTGTGATCAGACTCACAGGAATCAGGCTGAGGGAATGCAACCTAACTTAAGCAGTCCAGCCTGTTCAGATTTCCTCCTAATATAAACTTTATGAAGTTGCTCCAACAAATCTTCCATTGTTTGCTTTAAAACAGAAAACATATAGTGCTTGTAAATAATTTCCATTGTGCCTGTCAAACTCAGAAATATGAGCTTGAAATTTACTAGCTCTTCATATTTCTGGTTTTCATAGATCTGAAGCCAGATCGAAATTTTATTGAACTTTTACCTAAACTTTTATTGAACTTGGCATTGTTGCAAGGGCATAATATACTACTGAGAAATTGTAAGCCTGTGGTTTTTTTTGTTTTGTTTTGGTTTTTTTTTTTTGAGTACCACCATATGGATTTGTGTCTGCTGTCGTGTACCTATGTTGAATATGTTTGGTACTTATAAATACTATAAACCAAACAGAAACAAGAAAAGTCAATGTAAACTAATAAAATAAAGGTATTTAGGAAACTTTGATCATCTAGGACCTCCAATAAAACTTATAAATGTCAGTGGAAAGACTGCCGTTTTTACCAGGAGTCTTTTATGTAGCTTTTATTATAAATTTGGATTAAAGAGTTTCCAAAATTGTAATATTTGATGAATAGTTGCTGTGGGTTTATGTATCATAATCCAATTTCCAGAGTATTGTGCTAAAATTCTGTACATAACCAGAGTATTCTCTTCTTGGCGTTTTTAAACATTTTGAGAGCTTGTATTTGCAATAATTTCATTATTTTTCCCAGTATTTTTATAGGTTGCTGGCTCATCTTTAGTGGAATACACTTTGACATACTTTCAACCTAAATATTTTTTCAAACAAATGTACACAGTTGAAATTGACAGCAAATGGAGCAGCGTTTTGTATTTTTTCTGATGCTTTTGATTCCTTCAATATAAGTTTTCTGTTGCATTTAATTCACAGTGATTGATTGATTTTTAGTATAGAAAGACATTAAAGTTTATTCACTATAGACTGGCCATAATTTTGGTATAATTAACATTAAGTGGCGTTCCCTGAATTTTATAAGAGCTAAACCGTAACACTGACAACAATAATTTCTGTTGTCATTATTGCTTCTTGTCTCAAATAATATATAGTTATCCAATGTATATGATACATAAATACCCATACATTGCAATATATTAATTGAAACTCAATACAGCAATATACTTTCTGCTATGTATCATTTTGAAAAAAAATTAACTTGTTATGCATATCATCTTGCTGTTAATAAAATATAGCTGTTTATATATTTCAGTTGAGTTGTAGTTGTAGAATACGTACTAAAGAATGAGGCAGGGAAATAATTAGTGGGAAAAGTAGTATTTTGGACAGAATATGTAAAACTCTGTAATGATTTTTGGGCCTAGGGGAGTGATCAGGAGTCCAGGAAAGTACATCAGTGTAAAAAGAAAAACTGTTAGGGCATAGAAAGCAATTAGGAACTTGGATACAAATGTTGCAGCCTGGGGAAGATCATTTGTCTTTCATGGTGGATTAAAAGAGCTTCAGCCATTCATATGCTTCTATGTTGTGTCTGTGAATGTAGAAACTGATTGCATATCACAAACAATGTACTGTGCACTGAAAATAAATACTCAGTGTACACAGGGATGATAATACATAGTATAAAATAAAATGTGAGATTTCTTGTAATTGTTTGAGTGCCTTATTTTCTCCTCTGTCAACATTGGAAGAGTACACTCTCCTTTGTTGCATTTATTCTGCAAGTAAAATAAGTCTTCCTTTTACAGTACTGTCAATTTGGAATATATCACTAAACATGAAAGAAAAAATTAAATGTGTATTGTCAGCTAATTTGATCTTGTGACTTATTGTGAAATGCTTTATAAAGTTCAGTGAGTGAATTGTTAGCATTTGTGTGTGCCAACTGGCATGTTTTGTGGAGTTTATTCAACTTAAAATAATTAAATATGTAATTAAAAAAATAAAATCTACATAAAAATACGTCTTCTACAATTGAAAAGAAAACACAGATTTTATTGAAGAAGCAGCATTAAGTTGCTTTAAATTATATACTTTAAATTGTATTCCTAAATCTCCTGTGTTGTTCCAAGTGACTGTCTGATCAAATAGAACAGATTTCAGGAAGGTATTTCCTGACTCATTGGACAATGAGTCTAAATACCACAGTTGAGAAGAGCTTAAGTAAGGGTTTTGCTGTATCTTCTAAGTTTCACGATCAAAAGTTTTTAAAAAAATTGTATTAATAAAAAGATTTTAAACTGATCTGTGATGCACAATTCTTAGTCTGTTTCCTGAAACTTTGGTCGGTGGTATTTCAGTTTGACACAACAAAATCAATCAGTTTTGAAATCATGACCATGCTTAAAATAAAGACAGAACTTTGCCTTTATATTTCATCATACAGTTGGGGTTTAGGCAGAATTTTTCAGTGACTTACATTTTGATCAGTTTAGCAATGCTTCTGAAGTGTAGAATTAAATGCATATCCTAAACCATATCCAAAATGAATACACTGGCTTAAGATGTAAATTATTCCTTAATTTATTACAGCATTTTTATTAAGCAGCTGTAGACTTGAGTATAAACATGGCTAGAGTGATTTACTAGCAATACATCTATTTTGAAAAAAAATTTTTTTTTAAGATGAATTGTCTAGTTATTATAACAACCTAAAGAAACTACAGACTGATACAGAAAATGTGAGATTATAGATCACTTTATATTTTGTTGTGTCATTTTGTTTTAACTTCTGCCATTAGAACGTGCGAATATACAATAAATTGAGAAGAGTGCACTTGGTATCTGGTGACTGTCTCTTCAGATGATTTAGGAATAATGGGAGTCTTTAAGACTCCTAGCTAATCCAAGAGGCTGGACCTTTTTCTACAATACTTCTCAGTATTTTGTGATCTAAAGTAGAGAAAATATTCAAAAATAGGAAACTTCAGAAATGCTGCAGTACTCAGGTAATAAAAACACTTGAAAAACCCAACTTTCCTGCTGAAGAGCATAGTTAAAAATGTACTGATGTATCACAGTGCAACTTGCTATGGTGCTACCTAAGCCTGGATTCATCTCAGCCAGCTTTAGCCACCTAAAGCTCACATGTCTARTTTCAGTTCTTCAATGGGAAAACACAGGCACTTCTAAAGACTGTTTTCTCTCCCCTTGAGAAATGCATGAAGGAATTCCAAAGCTACTTGCTGCTTGATGACATTGGAGCAATTGTCAGGGCCCTGAGTGCACGCCCAGGCTCTGTACCCTCCCACCCGGACTCCCTCGGGCCTGGTGGCCTGTGCTCAGGCCAGCTCAAGTTCACCAATATTTTTCAGGTTCTTAAAGGAATGAATAAATTGTAATGTGCTTCTTGGAACTTAAGCGCTGCTATAGAACTTCCTTATGTAGCCATGGCAAGCTAGCAACCCCAGCTCCATAATTTCTTTTTTCTGTCAATGCAAACATTCTTTCTTTTATTCTGCAGGATAGGGGATGGATGTCTAGCATGATCCTTCTTGTTTTATGAAGGTCTGTGTARCAAGGTGGTTTTCTTTGTCTCTAAGGTGTATTTATTGAAGGGAGGAGGAGGCGGCCTGTTCCTGTTAAGTAGCTGAATGTAGCTGAAAAAACATTCACATAAAACACACTCTGCCTTTTTGTTTTCAAATTACAGTATCTAGAAAATATTGCTTGTTCTTGTTATGTCAGGGCCTCTGCCAAAGTTGCTACAGAGGAACGAGCCTTTGAAATGCTCTATGAATTCTGATACTGCTTTTAATAAATGACAAATAGCTATCAGTAATGCATTAGTGTGTTATAGGACTTTCAAGTCACTGCATCCAGAGTATGATGAATCGCAGTATGAAGGGAGGATAGATATGATGAAAAACGAGTCTGTTTCTACCATGTTAATTTCAAGTGAAAATAGTGTTTTAGAAACACCTATCTAAATTTTCAGGATGTAATACTGAAAGGGAGTCTTAAGTCAATGAATCTAGTATTCCACTACAATGAGCAACTGTTTCCTCTTATACATATCATATATATCTCTTATATATATCATAAATTGATCAGATTCTACCTTAAAATTATTTATTTATTTTTATTTATAAAATTATTTATAGCTTTAATACTGAAACCTTTCCATTATGTATGCATGTTTAAAGTATCTTTTTAATTATAGATTCACTTGTGTACTACAAACTGTTGTGGTCACAGTATGTCAATGAGAGTGCTAGGAATTTTTTTCAGTTGCAATAGCAATCAGTAAAGGGAGAAACTACAGAAGAGTATGCTTTCCTGATCATGCTGAAAACCTTTTGCCTCTCAAGTTCATAGTAAACTCCATAGAAGTAGGATTGGGATATATTCTTCTTAATTCTGAGTCAAGTCATTAACTGATCAAGAGAGTTATGAGTGATTCTGATTCACTAGCAAAGATAGCACTCTCACTAGATTGTCATTTGCACAAATTGGAACAAGCTCTCATCTGGAAAAAATACTTTATTTTGGATGCTGTTATGAAAAGAAATAGCTCGTAGAACACACGTATCACGTATGAACCTTTACAAGAAACTGATTTTCTATTGTCAGAAGCCTGGTTAAATACTTAAGAATAAAATAGTAGTTAAGTTTAATGGTAAACAGATGACTAACATTGCATCATCTATTGATACTGCACACACCAGTATAAAAATATATTCATATTGATTTCACTATGTCATGTCAGTGATCAGGTCATAAAAAATAATTGTTCTATACACCATAACTAATAAAAATTACAAATTCATAGTGGAATGTATTTTCTACATCCTTGAGTGTAACTGATTGTCTTCCTATATCCCTGATTATCTAATAGTGGGAAACCATTTACTGAATTTAACGAAGTAATTTATTTAAAGCAGGCAAATTGCATTTTTATGGGAATCCTATCTCAATAGTATTGTGGAAGTATCAGTGCTACCACTAAGATTCTGTCCATGAAACAAAATATTATATGCTGAGCATATAAAATTGACTTTATCGTGTAGTTTAACTTGGACAAACTTTTTATTTAGGGACCAATTCTTTCTGAGCACAAAAAGTCAATCTAATGAATTGTTTTCTGGGTGACATTAGAAGTAGTTTTGTAGTTCTTAGTTTAAAAAATATTGGGTATACAAAAAGCAATGACAAGATAAATAAGTCTGGTATAGAAATGACTGAACTTTAGAATATCAAAACTAATGATAACATGAAAACATGTTCCTCAAAGGGAAAAAAAAAGAAAAAAAAGAGAAATTAATTAAGAATATGAGACCATTGTAAGGAATATGAATTGTATTAGATTTACTATGGGTTATACTACTCTATATACACTGATTTTTCAACTCCTTGTTTCTAAAATTTTGGAAAAAAACCTCCTAATAGTTAGATTACAAAAAGATTCTTGAGCTGTTTCTTTACTCTGAAAAAATATAAAAATTCCACAGAATGGGGTATTTTCTTTTGCCCCAAAACATATATTACACTTCCATCAGAATGTTTGGACAGCTGGTGTGCAAAATGTTCTTTCCTAGTTAACCTGCCAACAGTGGCACATTCTGTAGAAACTACTTGATGATGATGTCAAAGCAAAAGCACTTTGATGTAAAGAGCATCCAATTTATGATCTACTCTTTCATTTTACAAAATCTCTTGCCAAGTCCARAGAAAATGCCTCTTTGGATAAGATTTGCTAATAGTAGAAATACAAAATCCTGTAGTATCTTGTCTTCCCTGTTAATGCAGATCAAACCTCTTCCCAGCATATCTTAGCTCAATATTGGTCTAACCAAAAGTATATGGGCTATTGTAGGGCTAAAAGAGGAGCTGAGGGCAGGGATTCTTATTTTAGGTTCAAACGTAGAGGCCAAGAAAACAATTTCAGAATAGATAAAGCACATCTATATAGCCAGTTCTCTTGTTACAAACATCAATTAGACATTTAAGATTTTTACCAGAGACTGAAATAGTTTTCTTTATTTCAGGTGCATGGATTTACTGTAACTGTATAGAATTAACTAATATTGAATGCAAATAAACTGTCAAATATAGGTATCTTTTGTAATTTGTTCTATATTCAGCAAGATAGGAAAAATGGGTACTTATAACCTGACATCTCATTAAGCTTGCATAGATTAATACTTAGATTTCTAATTTTCATAATTTAATTGTGGAGAAGTAATTATGCTGGAAGAAAAATAAATACACCAAAAATGTGGAATAAGAAGCCATTAAAATATTTTTGAAAAGCTGCACCAAATTTTACTACTGTTATAATTTTAAAGGTTGTGACTGCCATAGAAAGCTAAGCTCTGTTACACAAAATTGGAATTTGTACCACGTGTGGGTCTTTTTTTCAGCATAGAAATAAAATTCAGAGGTATCATTCAGCACTTTAGAATCAAAGGAAAAATACATGTATCAGGCAATTATATCTCTGTAGCCACTTATGCTTGTGACTAAGAATTTCCTATGCTTTCAGATTTTGAAATGAAAGATTTGTAATAGACCTGCTAAATTTTTTCTTTAAAAACACTTTGTCGGTATGTCAACATGTATAATCGTGTTTTATATTTAATATAAGTGAAGTTCTCTAATACAATACAGGTGTGAATGTGTGTACTTTCCCTGAACTACTGATTTCTTAAAAATATAAAGAAAATTACTGGCTTATTTGTCTGGCCTGTTAGTTGCACATTGCTCTGGGGGAAGCCATTAGCATATATCCATGTTTCTTATCTATGTGTTCTTAGGTCATATGTATAGCTTATGAGTCCTAAATAAGAAATTATTGAGTATAGATGAAAAAGTAAGATACAAGACACAGGTGTCTCTTATCACATCTTCAAATATCTCCGAAATAAACAATATGAGCTCATAAGTGACTGATTTTTGGAAATACAATAAAATAAAAATATAATTGCAATGAAAGACTAATTTGGCTTTAAATGAAGGAAATAGTTTCACTCTTAAATTTTCATCATGGTGTGACTAAACCATTTTCTCTACATGGATTAACTATACAGATTTTAATTCTCATACCGTACATTGACAAGCAGATTTTGACTTATCTTTTCATAGGAAGGAGTAGGTTTTTGAGGCTCTGTTTTCTAAAGCTTCTCCTAACAGTCTGTTTTATTTTCACTYGGAAGTAAAAGTAGTATGTTGAAATAGTGGTTTTTTTGGATCAATATTTTGAGGATTTTTCTCCTGCAGCAACTAATTTGAACAGGGCGCTATCATGAAGAAGTGGAGAACTCAGGGCACCAGACTGTTCAAGAAAATAGTTTATAGTAATGCTATTTTTTTTAGCATAAAAAGTGCTTAAAGGTCCTTAAAGTAATTTTTAAAATCTATTTTATATTTCCTTTAGTATTCATCTTTGCACTCATAATAACTGAAAAAGTAAATTATTTCACTTTGTGGGATTTTGTATAATTTTATGTTCTTCATTCAGCTTCTTGGAATCTTTATTTCAGTCTGCTTTCTTTTTAATTAAAACAAGTATACAGGAAAATATTTTTAAAAAGTGCTTCTGCAATCTCTATTTACAATGGTTAAAGTAAGATTCAACTGTAATCATTTCTTCTCTATAGCTCTTGCAGATCAACTTTCCTTATGTTCACATAGGTATTGTTAACAGCATTGTCACAGAGGAGTGCAACTATAGTTAGTAGTCACGGTCAGAAATTTGTGTTATGCCCTGCTGTATGCCCAGAGCTATCAGTAGATAGCTCTGTAGATCACACCGAGTTATAAATTAATAAGGAATTAAAATTTGGAATGAGTGACAAAGAAGGGTGTTCTGTTTTTCACATGAAAATATTCTGTGTGGTCTCACTATTTCTCTCAATTATGTTTGTTCACTTCATAATCTCTTGTTTCATGTAAAGCATTTAACTCATGGTTGAAATAAAATCCAATCCTTCATTGGAAAAAAAAAAAAAAGACTATTTCAAATCATAGAGCAACTAGAGCAAAACCAGTTTGCAGAAAAATGCTGCCAGTATTTTGGTAAGCACAAAAATTTCTTCACAAGTACAATGAACCTTTGTTCTTGAAGAAATTATATCCTTTTAGGTAGGAGATTGAAAGATACGTATGAGACACTCATTTGTTTTAGTGATGTGTAATGTAATGATGTGTAATGTGATTTGACAGAGAAACCTGCATAGTAAGAGTATTTGGGATGGGGGAAACATTAATATTTTGCCTTTAGAAGACTAGACTGAGTGTTCAGATAGCAGAGGGAAATTGTAATTTGACAACAGGAAACGTCAGTGAGCTTGAATACTTTGTGAGAAGCATTAGATGTAATAGTCTAAGGAAGTACTCTGGAATACCTGAAATGTCATGTTTTCTGGGACATTAATTTCATGGTTTTATTAGCAGATGAAGGTAGGGAATGAGCATTTAATTGGGGGAGGGGTTTTTTGGACTTAAAGACCTCATTCTTTTCAAATATAAGTATCAATTTTCAAAATGTGTGTGTATACCTATATGTACAAAATGTGTATGTATTTTGAAAATCAGTTGTTACAATTCCCAAATCACAGGAAAGGTATCAGAGATGCTTGAGAGAATGAATGCAGAGAGCAGATAATGTTAGTCTCAGAGACTACTCCCTCTCTCCCCAACTCTTTCTGAATGATTAAGTGCCAGATCCTAAAGTATTCTTACATGGCTGAACAGTGACAGAGGAAAAAACATTTCTTCTCACATTCGGAAAACATCACTGTGGTGAGAGGAAAGTACAACGTATTTATTCAAGATACCACATTAGTAGAAACAAAGCTAGTTCAGGTCCACAAGCAGAAGAGTCCATTTAGTAGATGCTGTATACATCCTAGAATCACGTAGATTTGTGCCTACCTTTCTATTAATGTAGATTAATAGGACAGTTAGACATTAATATTTTTTTTCAAAACAATCATTTAATCAATCTGTAAATTACAGATTAAGTCTTTTTTCTCATCAAGATATTCTGTAGGATCAAAGAGCGAGAGAAGAAAGAACTGCTTCTTGTGTTTCTTTATAACCTGACTGGAACAATGACCTGCTTATGTTTGGTGTAACATGACAATTATACCAACTGCCCATTATTTGGATATCTTTTGGTGGGTATCTTTGCTATGAAGTATAAGGTTGCCTCAAATTTAGTTTTGATGTCAAAACCAGTTATCAGAATTTCATGGTTGTCTCTAAACTTTAAAGACTGGATATTTTTATTATCCACATTAATGTGAAATCCTTCTGTTGAATATTCCTTCCCTCAAACTACCTGTAGCAGTATTAAACTACCTACAGTTTAGTAACACAGAAGTATATAGGGCAGTCTTATATCTACCTAACAGGGACAGAATAAACTTCAGTCTATTCACATCTGCCTGTATAGACAAACTTCTTGTTTTTCCTCTCTAACACTGGAATATTTGAGTGGAGGTGACAAGTAGTATTGTGTACTAGATTCCTGAAAGGCCCATACCAGTGATCCATGGTGTGACACCATAACATTTTCTGTATAATCTTCCATCTCATTCTGTATGCATTCTAGTATTCTGTTTGCTTTCTTAATCATATTTGCACACAGAACAATTAATAGAACAATCTATAATAATTCTCAGCTTTTTAGTCAGTTAATTTAGGTGCCTTCAAATGAGTAGTTTAAACTTTTCCTCCACTAATTTTCAATAGACTTTGCATCAGTGTCTGATTTTAACACAAAATAGACCGATTTAACGCTGAACTGACATTGTCAGTTTGGGGGAAATGCCAGTATCAGCACATTGACTTCTCCTCTGCTTCTGCTGTGAAGCTGTATGTCATACTACAAGCATTTTAAATAATTTGGAAGAAAAATAGTATCCCAGAAAAGAAGGGTAAGGTGAAGAAATTTTTATTTTATTTTTTTTAATATTTTGTTGAGTGCTGGCAAATATAGGCTTATCTTTCATATCCTGTGATAAAATCCATTTAGAATTTTAGCTTTCATTTTATACTAAATAACATCCCTATTTAAGTAATGATGTTCTTTCTTTAAAAAAAATTAACCCATCTTGAGATCACTGTTGGTAAAATAATATGATACTAAATGTCCATTGTTACTTTTCATGTAGATTACCTGCCTAAAATAAATATAGCTACTTCATCACTTAGGAAAAATCACAAGTATCTAACTTCTGTGAACCAATATATGAGATGCTTGAATATGTTAATCCAACCACACTTGAGAGCCATGTTAGTAAATTCAGATTGTTACATTTAGGTCCATTAGACTATTTCTTCTTCCTTTGGGAACAAAGGCTGGGTTATTTGGTATTAAGACCTATTCTTTTTTTTCCCCAAAGTATTCAGAGTGAGCTGGCCTTCAGAAAGGGACTGCTCTGAAAATAGTCTCTGCTGAAGTACTTCCATAATCAGTGTACTTATAGATTTTCTATATACAAGCCAGTTAATTCTCCAATGTAGAACTTGGAAACACCCCCTTTTAGTGAAAACAGACGAAGAAGAATAAAATATGTGTAGAACTCTCCGTTATTTAAGAAAGCGTCACCTGCAAATGAATTTGGGCTGTTTCTATTTTACATCTCCAAAGCTCTTATCATGTGATTTCTGTTTGCTTTCCAGTGTTTACCTAAGAACACTCTTCCTAGGGTGAATGTAAACTAAAATCAAGATACTAACAAAAAAAGTGTGAGCTTCTGAGTGAACAAATGATAACATTTTAGGGAAGAATGTGATGCCTTGAATAAAGATAGACTTTCTCATTGTCTAAGCACTAATTGCAAAAATATATTTATTTTTAGTTGTACAGTGATCATGCTGACTCAGACTTTTAATATAGCAATACATAGCTCAAGTTACATATGTTCTGCATAATCCTGATTAGACAAGTATATTTGAAAGGCAAAAATTCCCTGTTAAGGAAGATTCTACCTTCTGTCACTGAGACAACTAATTTTGTAGCTAATATAGAAACTTCATAGGGATAGATTATAAAAAGAACAAAGATTCTTGTGGTGACAGAGCATTGCACTAATATATCACACCTGAAACTAATGATTAACTCCATACTTTATTGAATAATTTCAATGAATTTTAGCATAGCTTCAAGACATAACACATAGTCATTTTCAGATTTCTCATTTTATAGCCATCTACAGACTGTATCTTAATGGCATTTTGAAAAAGAATGATAAAGGAATTATAAGGGTGGCTAAAATTGATCTCCGCACCCACATAGCGTGGCATATGTGACTTTGGAGTCTGGAGAATGTGTATAACACACAACAGAATAAGGGTTAGATGTCCCTGAATTAGTAATGCCCTAAGTGATGCAAGAACTCCTGTGATGAGGTACAGCACTGCACAGAGGCWTCAGTTCGGCTCTGTAATGTGGTTCAACCTCGAAAGGTTTTATTAGCTTAAATAGAGTGCCTGGCATGAGTATTTTTCTTTCAGTTCTGGAGCTAGCTTGGATGTCCAAAGGGTAGGCCTCTCTCCATCAAGCTCTACTGCATGTGTAAATAAACCCACACTCCATTAATCAACCTTTCTTCTCTTTTTCTCTTCTCACCATATCGTTTCCTAACCAGGATCTTTTAGTTTCTCATCACATGATCTCCTTTTTCTCTTGTTACAATACAGTTTCATATCTGAGCAGAATTAATATATTTTGTTTTTTTCCAACAATTGAATTCTAGATTTTGGGGGCAAGTCCTAGCTGTAGTCTTCCCATTCTCATTGATGATAGTACAGAATACAATATTATCCTTTTTTTCACAATGACAGATTTTAGTTTTGTGTATTTCAACCATGTATTGTCTAAGTGCTGTACATGTACACTGAGCCACTACCATTAGGTTAAATATCTACAATAAATTGTCATGTAAAAACTGAGGCTATAGTCTAAAACATCGTTCTGCTTCCCCCAAAATTACCTATGATGATGATTTTTAAAGCTAAACAAAACTTGGTAATATATGTATATGGAGGTATGTTACTTACCACTTAGGAATAGAACATCAGATTTATTCTCTTTCTTTGCTTTATTCTCTAAATTGAGTTTATCCAAGAGAGTTCAAGGAGGTTATGTCAATACAAACACAGCAGTGTGTCTGTTTTGGCACTTGGCCAAAACAGTGTCTTTTGTGTTTTAATAAGAACTTTCTTTCAGATATTATCAGCAGAAAGAAGCAATATAAATGGAGAAATATAACAATATTTAGAAGAAAATCAGATTATTACTGATTGATTTCTTTGAAGCAGCATATGCAAGTCATTGAGAAATAGTTCACGTAATGTTCATGTTGTGAATGACAAAGTATGACTTAGTGAATAAATGCTGCATTTTAAATAGAGTTGGGACAAAGGATTTTATATTCAGATGGCTAGACACACCTATTTAGATGGTATTCCAGTTGTGGAAGGCTGCTAGTTCCATTGCTTCCTATCTCTTTCTCTAGTCTTTGTTCCCCTTTCCAGTTCAAAGAAAATGTTCCTGGGTCTCCCACTCCAACAACTGCAGGAGTATTGAAACATTCTACTTTGTTTTAATGTACTGGTCCATAAAATCTCACATTATTGAATTGATTTAAGTGAAATGTCAACTAGCATCAGTAACCTTGACTTGATTACATTCTACGTTGGACAACATTTAAAAAATTACCTTTACTTGTGTGACTTATTTGTCCACCGAGGAAATAGATGTTAGCTTCCTTACAGTTATTTTCAAAGATGAGAAGGAGGGAAGCAGCACTCTCCTCCTAGCCCTATTAAAATGCATAAATATAAATTTGGTAGAAATTGGAAACTGAAGAGGGAATTATTGTTCTCAGGCTAAGATAAACATCATAATGTGCACAGGGGCCTGCGGAGGTAAGACCTCTACATTCCTTCCACAGTATGAGGAGGAGGTTATTCTTTTCTCCTGCTCTCTTTGTTAAGGAGAATAGAATGTCTTTATGAGTTGGATTCAGAAACTAACCACTGTTGCCAAAAAGAAGTTGAGGAAAGGCATTTTGCCAGCCTTTTTAAGAATACTTTCCTCAAAAAAAAATCCATTTCTTTTCTTAATTCCAAACTTTGACGTTGCTGTAGAAATGAAATTAGTTGAAATTTTGTTCATTGCTCCTTCTTTGTCACTATTAGGAAAGCGATTGTTATTATGAATCAGCATATGATTCATATATTGCACATTAAACATTAAAATTAGAAATCAGTTCAGTAATCGTCATATACTTGCTATGAAGGTTCATCTTGATATAGAATACCTGAAAAAATGAATTACAGAAGGATCTGATGATTCCAAGTGAACGTGTGATAAAAGGGCAATTGAAATTCCAAAAAATCAAAGACAGTAAATCGGTTTGGGGAAAGACAATTATAATTTCATATATGTAATGAGAGGCTTTAAAGATGTTGACTCTTAGGAAGGTACCTTACAGTCTTTGTAAATAAAGTTCTGAAAATAGTAATTTAGTATTTAAGGTAGTTAGGCAAATATAAAGTTATGATTCATAAAGTAGAGAATGAAATTAAAAACATCATCAACTACATATTCCAAGTATGGAATAACACATGCACTTATAAAATAACATGGAAGAACTAGGAAAACTAGAGAGCGTTCAATTGATTAAGGATCAGATAGCAAAAGAGCTAATATAACATCTTGCTATTTACCTAAACACAGTGCTATCTAGAAATCTTTTAAAAATGTGGAAAAACTAGATTTTTTTAATAAGAATTTTAATTTTTCCATGCTTTGCACAAAGAATGTTTAATTACTGATTTAAGTATRTAAGGTGAAACTTCACTCCACTGAAGTCAATGGAAACCTGGTAATTAGCAGCATATATACATACAGTTTCTAGATTTTGAAAAACAAATTGAGCCTATCTTTTTATAAGAAAAAACAAAAAAATGCAGGTGTGACTAGATATGCATAAGTAAGGCTTTATAAATCAGAAATATTGTAATTCATTGTGTAACATTCACTTTAATATAGTTGTGATTCCTTTTTTGCCATCTATGAGACCCATGAGACATCAGTTATCTGTCATTTATAACCTTTACATTTCTTGATATTCCTATCTATGGATATAAAGCTACTGTACATATCTACTACTTTCAGTATACAGGCATTATAAAAAATACATATTTATCATCCATGAGGGAATACAAGAAAAGATTAGGTTATATTGGTTCGTGATTATAGGAAGTGATCTTACATTGTTAATTAAGTTCTTTTTCTTTTTTTGCAGTCACCATACAAAAGGAATGTTTTGAATTACAGTGATGTAGCTTTCTGCATAGTTTCTACTAAACATGCTAGTCAACAGGAAAGAAGACCCAAATATTCTAGCTTGAAAAGATAACATATACTTAGCTCATTAGAGACAGTTGCCATACCCATTTGTAATGCTGTGTAGGGTGCAGGCAGGTTGTGGAGAGCTCTGTAAAATCACTAGATTGTGGTGTAATTAGGGAAACTCATGATAACATCCAGTTTAACAGGTGGGTTTGCAATTATCAGTGTTAGGGAAAAGGATATTGCAGCAATCAAAATGCAAAATAATGAGAACTTGTTGTATTGCACACAATTGGTAAGACTTGGCTGGCCCTTTGAACACAAATGCCTAGGCATAGGTCTAAGTAAAAGATGATTCCTGGATTATGAATCTGAAAGTAACAGAAAATGTTTTGTCAAAAAAAAAATCAAGAAAAAAGTWTATTTGGAAGTGTTGAAAGGTAAAAAACTGTGATAAAGAGTTTGGTTTCATCACTGTGAACTTGAGCTAACAACTAAATATCCATAAGGTGATGTCAGAGATAAAGGAGTGAAGCAGACAGATCTGGTGTGGGGTAAAATAATCTGGAATAATCAGAATAAAGACAAGAACTGCGTGAAAATTTAAGTCCATATTATTTATAAAAGTTTATTTTCTTACATTATTGCAAATAAGCTTTTTTCCTGTATCTATGCTTTGTCATGCGATCTATGCTCTTTCATTTGGATTTATTTAAATGATAGTGCTAATCCCCAAAATTTACTCAGTGTGTTATTTTAGTTAGCTTTTACTGAGCAGTGACCTCCAATTTATTCTTGTTTGTCTCTAGTTTTGTTTCCTGAACTAACACAGATCCAGTACCTTTTAAATCAAAACAGAGCTTTTTCTTCCATCTCTGATTTTCTGAATCTCATTCTAATTCTTTCTATTTTTTGAAACTACCTACATATTTTTGTAAACTCATCATCAGCTACAGAGCTATAAAATTGTATTTGTTCTGATGCAAGACCTTCCCCACTGTTAAAATAGTTTGATCAGAATATGCAAGTAAATGGACAGCAGACCATGAGGTCTAATCAAACTGTCTAAACTTTAGTCATCTATTTTAAGTGTCCTAAACTAATGTCTTTTAAAAGCACTTTATTGGGGATTCAGATTCTCAGCTTCTACTACTCTAAATTGTAAATTATTGATGGTGTTAATACACACACTATATGCTTTCTGTCTCATCTGTGTTTAACTGCTTATTTAGGACTTCTAGGCCTAACTCAGTTCATTTTTCAATCATCTACTCCCTTTTTTATGTGTATAGAAATATTTTTTTTGGTAAACGCAGAGATTTCCTTTCTCTATAGGGATACAGAGCATCAGTGAACTTATTAGTCCCATTTTTTGCTGGGAGTTGATCTGTTTATCTGTGGATTTCAGTTATTCTGGCAGCAGTTATCACCGTCACACTCAAAACCCTGTACTTGGTGTGTGTGTGTGTATACATACATACATACATACATATATATATATATATTACATCTGAAAGGTCACATTCCTGCCATATTTGACAGATTGACTACATTATCCTTAAAATGTCCTTATTTAGCAGCTGTCTCTGCATGTCATAACTGCACTTTTACTAAAATGATATTGTGTAACTTAGGATAACTCTCTTTATAAAAAAGTATTTTAATGTAGTCTGATTCCAGTCAATTTTTTCCTTATTTGGAATCATGTAATTCTTTTTGCTAATCCCTGTTTTAGAATACTTATTTATTCCCCAGGCTAAGTTGCCTAAATCTCTTCACTCCACTTCAAAATTCTCTTAAAAGTCCTCATGTATGTTTGCATTATAAAGGTGCTACATACATTAATTTTCCTCACAGTCATATATGATCAAAAAATTGAGTAATTTATATTTTTCTTAGAAGTCCAAGCTGGGTCTAGCTGGAAAAAACAACAGGGAAATAACTCCACCTCCCCAACATTCACGTAGTTTCTGTTACCTAAAGGGAGACTTTTTCTGCAGATTCGTTTTGTAACTTCAAAATGGATACATTCAACTGATGGAAAAATATAATTACTGTCCTTAAGATAATTTATCACCAAACTACATTTGTGACATCAGTCATTATGAGGTCTAATGCATGTAATTGGCAAATGTGTTTGCATCTCATACTTTATTCTAATTGACATCCACCATGTTGCTGCTGACAGCTTTTCAGCCAAGATGAATGCTCTTTGCCAAGAGCTATTACTACTTTGCTGAGGCAGCCATACATGGATACATTATAGTAAAAGTACAGAGTAAAAATTTGCTATGTTTTTTACTGCTCAGGTGTCTGGGTTCACTAGTTCTGAATAGCAAGGCTTTGACATGCATCAAGTAGATCCTTGACAGTTTGACGATCTGTCACTTCCGAGGGTTTATACAGTATACCAAAAGAGGACCACTGAAATACTGAAAGGTTGCCATGTGCTTTGAAGCACTGAATATAATTCATGCAAGATGAATCTTTATAAATTAAATCACTGAAGAAAAATGTTTTACTAAAGAAGCTATCATTAGACATTTTCTCTCTTTAATAAAAAGATTACATTTTGTCATCGGTCCTCTTACAAGAGGACAATGARCTTTAATTTTATGAGTTAGTGAAGGCCATAAGAGACATTAAATAGCCAGGATACCTACTACAGTGACATTCTGTCAAAGCACAAATAGTGGCCTGTCACTCTTGGTGGACTAAATCATGATGTATTGTTGCTCATATGTGAAGGTCTTTGGTAATAAAGATAAAATAATTGCAGCTCTAGTGAGATCAGAATGTTTATATTCGTTATCTTGTCTATAATTAATTCACCCAAAAAATCTGTAGAGGAAAAGTTAGTGAAAGCTTAGTTACAGTCGGTATTACTATGTTAAAGTGGTTGCACAATACAGTGATATAATCAGTATATTGAAAGCATAATTTACATTCAGTTCACACAGAATAATGAACATTAAAACATGAAAGCTACACATCTGGCCAGTTTCTACACATATCTGTACTTAACTATAAATCCTATGCCTACAGTCACTTGCTGCACTTCTTTTTTTCCTACATATTAAGGGGTAATTTTTCCTTCTAACGGACTTTGTGAAGTTCCTTGAACATTAAAGACTACAGGTGGTAAAAATCAAAACAAATGTTATAATACAATTAAAGCAAAATCTTATGTCATACTTGGAAGATGTTATTAGGTTCAGGCATATCTGACATTTCTAACTTCATGCTTTTCTTTTGTAACTACATTTCCAATAATCAAGAACTCAACAGTTTGCTTTTTTAAAATAAAATTTCATTTCATTTTAATCCATATTATAGGTGCAGTAGCCAAGTCAAGTGTACCTTACCTGAAATATGCTGTCCACAGTGGATGGACTGTTTTGGGATCGTCTTCCTCCAGTTGCATCTAAATTTTGTTAAAAAGCTATGGTTACAAGGGAAAACAGTGGCAAGAAACTGTCCTCCTCATTTTAACAAATCAATTTAGAGAAATGCATTTTTCATTTTGGTAAGCTCTAAGTGTATACAAATAAGCTTTGTTCAAACTTCTCTGGGTGTTGGGTAGCAAGCTTTTTTGGTATGCTCATTTCTCATAACATGCTTATAATAAGATATTGATTAAATTGCTATTGCTCTAACTCTCCCTTCCCAAGCAGCATGAATTGCATCATGAAGTTTTTATAGCCTCATAATAACTCACAGCTTACATATTAAATTATCTATATAATATTTCCATAGTATTCAAGTGAGATATGTGGGCTTCCACAGACTGCGCTTAACATATTAATAATTTAAGTATCAATTCTGGTGCAGTTTTTCCCCTCCTTTTGGCAATTTCAGATGGTCATGTCTTTAAAGCTTCATGCTATCAAAGCCACAGTTTCAGAAAATGTGCTATTTGATTATGCAGCAATGAAGACTAATGATTAGAATCTTCATAAAGAAAGTAGTTGGTATTTTGAAACAGCAAGCATGTGTGCTACTTTCATGTTAATAAGCCTATTTTTTCAGTTTAATTCTTATCTGTCATCTCCTCAGAGTTCTTATCAGGAATAAGCCTCATATTTTTAAGATAGTAATTGGACATCATTTTTCTACAACAGCCAAAAAAGATGTTCTCTATAATATACATTGTACAAAAGAACTGTATTTATACTTACAAAAAAATGAAATAATCATGTCCTCCATATTTTAAATGGCAAAGAGCGATAGCAACAATAAATATGGTAATCTCATTATATAAGACTCTGCAGACATGTTACTTATACTGTAAATGATATATCCCTACCCAAACCAAATGTGTCCTAAGTTTATCTTAGTAACCGTGTGGAAAACAATGGAAAAAAAATGTTAGAGATCATCAGAGTAGATATTTCTAAGAAATCTAAATAATTCTTTTAGCCCTGTGCTGGGCAACATAGAGCAACCATTCTCAAACTTCAAAATGACACTAATTTTCTTCTTTTCTTATACTTCGCATCCACTTTTTCAAAACCCTATTCATCCATACACTGCATGTGTTTATTAGATACTAGTACCTGAAAAGGAGTTAAGCATTACATACATTTAAATTATATGATAAATATCTATATGCAGGTAGTATAGTGTTATGCCATTTCTTTTTTTGTTTCAAATTTTCAAAAACTCTCTAAACTTGCACTTACTATAAATCTAGGTTTTATCACAAAATTGTAATTTAGGTTGGAAAGGACCTCCAGAGGCCATCTAGTCCAACCTCCTGGTCAAAACAGGAGGATTGCATCATATTGCTCAGGGCCTTTTCCAGTCAAGTTCTGAACATCCCCAAGGATGGATATTCCACAGCCCCTCTGGGTTACAGTTGTGGTATTTAACCACCCTCATATAGCAATTTTTTTTCCTAGTACCTAATCAGAATTTCCCATGTTTTAACTTGTGTCTGTTACCTCTTTTCTTATTACTGTGCACCTCTGATAAAAGTCTAGCTCCATCTTCTCTCCAATCAGGTAGCTATAGAAAGCAATCAGATCTCCCCTTGGCCTTCTCTCCTCCAAGCTGAACAGGCCCAGATCTCTCAATCTTTCCTTGTATGCCGTGTTTTCCAGTCCCCTGACCATCTTGGTGGCCTTCTGCTGAACTCACTCCAGCATGTCAAGAAGCTTCTTCTACCAAGGAGCCCAAAACTGGACACAGTACTCCAGATGTGATTTTAGAAGTGCCAAACAGAGGGAAAGGATGACTTCCACAGACCTGGTGGCTACTTACTAAAACAGCCCAGGATGCAGTTGGCCTTATTCACTGCAAGGGCACACCGCTGTCTTACATTCAAATTACTGTCCACTAGGTCACCCAGATCTTCTTCTGCAGAGTTGCCTCCCAGATCATTGGCCTCCAGCCTTCTCCCCTTGCTGCATGGGGTTATTCCATGCCAGATGCAGAACTCTGCGCTTGTTCTTGTCAAATTGCATGAGATTCCAATCAGACCATTTCATCAGCCTGTTCTGGTACCTCTAAGTAGCAGCCCTGCAATCCAGTTGGTTTGCTTCCCCCAATTTGGTGTCATCTGCAAACTTTCTGAGAATGCACTCTGTCCCATCATCCAGGTTGTTCATGAAGATTGTATTGATCAACAATATTGATTCTCTGATTCCTGAAGGACTGCACTAGTTACTGGCCACCAGCTGGATTTTGCACCACTGATCGCAACTCTTTGAGGCGGCAGTCCAGCAAATTCTCCATCCACCATTTCATTCACTTGTCCAGCCCATATCTCACCAATTTGGTGATAAGCAGGCTATGGGGTACAGTGCCAAAGGCCTTGCTAAAATGAAGATATACAACATCCACTGCCCTCCCTTTGTCCACAGTGCCAGTCACTCCATCACAGAAAGCAACGAAGCTGGTCAAGCATGACCTGCCCTTGGTAAACCTGTGCTTGCTGTTCCCAATTGCCTTGTCTTTCACATGTTTAAAAAAGGCTTTTAAGAGGATTTGCTCCATAACCTTCCCAGGCACTGAGGTGAGGCCGACAGACCTGTTAGTTCCTTGGATCCTCCTTCTTGAAGATGGGTATGATATATGCCTTTTTCCAGTCATCAGAAACCTCCCCTGATTGCCATGACCTTTCAGGGCAGATAGACAGCTGCTTCACATTGACATTGGCCAGCTCCTTCAACACCCTTGACTGCCCCTCATCAGGTCCCGTGCGCTTGTGTATGTCCAAGTGGGTTAAGTGATTCTCAACTCTTTCTTCCTCTACTGCGAGTACAGCTTCATGGCCTGTTAGGAGGCTCAGGGACCCAGGTGGTCGGAGGACAAGCCTTACCAGTGAAAGCTGTGGCAGAGAAGGCAGAGTGCGTCAGCCTTTTCCCTCGGGTTTGTTCACGAGGTCCCCAGTCCACAGAGCAGTGGGGCCACGCACTCCTTAGTCTTCCTTTTGCTGCCGCCACACAACCTCCAAGCGGCCCGGCCCAGCCCAGAGGAGGGCGCCGGGCCCCTCCGCACTCTGCCGCGGTGGCGGCCGCGTCTCGACTCCTGCTGCCCAGCCGGGGGCTGCTTTCCCCGACAGCACCGCTCCCAGAAGGACGGGGCGCAGAGCCGGCAGCGGGGGCCCTGCCCGCTAACGGCCATGCCCCGGCTCGCAGCGCTGCCTCAGCACCTCGCAACAGCGACGGGCGCCCCCCCCAGCCGTGTCCCTTCTCGCGAGACTACGAGCCTGCCAAAACGCCTCATGGTGGCGGGCGGCCCCGCTGGGAGGTGCCGCCATTGCCGCGCGTGGCAGTTAGCGTGTGGCGAGGTGTCGAGCTAACGCCGCGGGGAAAGAAGGGCGTGGGATCACCGTGAGTTTTGTAAAGAATTTATTTCTTTTTCCCCATGTGGGGATTTGGTGATTATCTTCAGAAGTATGGACATTTTTAGAAATACTCCATGTGTCCTGGACTTTTTGGTCTGCTAAAGAGTTTTCCCTCTTGAACTGAGTAGTTCAGGAGGTGCAGTCGGTGGTTGGGCATAAACAGTGCATAGGAGGGAGAGGTTAATTAGAGCTTGTGTTAAGTCCAGCTAGTGCAGTTTGTAGGAAATGTAGCCAAGCTGAGGGAGGCCTGTAAGCAAAATTCAGTGTATGCAGAAGAACCATGAGAGATGGTTCTTCAGCTATCTCAGTGTGGAAGAGTTTTAGAAAATGGTAAAGGATTTTATTTTGCAGGCTAATATTTTGCAATGGTAAAGAGAATTTATAGGAGAACTAAAAAAGCCCAAACTTGGAAGAGGTTTCTTTTAGGTTAGGATTCTCATTATTTATTTGTTTAAAATCTTTGTGAAGGATGTTGGATAGAAGCTCAGTGATCTGCTGCTGAAAGATAAGAAAAGTAATGCAGAACAGGACACCAGAATGAACAGATAATTTTATGTCACTGTTTTGATAGAAATTACTTATTTGGGATGCTATTATTGGGTAAGTAGAAGAACTATAGGGCTGAACTGCCTTCCTTAGAGACACTTCATGTGTTGGGGGTAGGGTATTACAGAAAAGCCAAAGAAAGTATTATGAAACAATCTATTGTAATGCTTAAAATAAAATACAGATGTTAATGTAGTTTTCTCACCAGGGATAGCTGATATTTTTCATTGTTTTTATGTGCCAAAGACTCTACTATCCCACAGTCAAAGGCCTCTTTTAAGCAGAAGGTTACATGAGAGAGACTTCAGTGCATTACTTTTAGATTTATATTCTTGTGTCAAACTTTTCATACTCTTCCACATGAGTTGTGGGGGGGGGGTTTTGTTTGTTTTTTGTTTGTTTTTTTGGTAATACTGCACTAGAAATATACAGTATGCACTAAAGAAAATTCCAGTCAATAATTTCCATCACRAGATTAAAGAACACAAATTAAGCTGATAGGCCAAACAGGAACAAGAGCTGGGAAGGAAGAAGAAAGGCAAAACTGAGAGCARTGGAGAAGCTGAAAGATACAGGAGACAAAAGCAAACGATCATTAGTTGTCATGGATGTGTAATTTATTAATTTATGTGAGAGGTAGCCAGATCGATGCCCACATCCTCCGATTTATGTGATGAGGAAAGGAACATCGAACAACGTGATACTATTAAGCTCATTTTGTTAAGTGGATCCAAGTGAGGGATAGGCTGTGTCAGAGAAGTGTTTACACGCACATGCGTGCATGCACACACATGCACATACACACACGCTGAGTTAACTGAGACCTGCCCCAGTTACCTGCCAGTGAGGTGGCACAGTTGAACCTGGGGAAATGGAACACCTTCTCTGACTGGTCTCAGATGCATCTGTTTTTGTCTTTTGTGAACTTTTCTTCAAGTAGAAGACTTTCAGTAATCTGATGAATATTCCTGTACCTCTTTATTTAAGGAGCTTGACCCAGTAACTGTTCAGAAACAATAGAAAATAACAGACACATAGTTTGGTAAGAACAAGCACAGGCACCAAGGTAAGAGTAACTAACTGCACAAATACAAGATGGGGAATGACCTCTAGCCCTTCAGGAAAGAATATGGTGAAAGCATGTTCACCATGCCATACTGTTATAAGCATAGCTGCTTCTGGACTTCTTGCTTCCTTACACAACTGTTTGTACTCCCTTGATATCAATAGTAGCAGAGCTCAAGAAGTGTTAAAAGGACCTGGCAGAGATCCTTTGGTAAATCTCAAACATTTTATGAGTTGAGGCATGATGTCTACCTACCCTTTTACAGAGTTGATAATCTGTGGCAGAGGCACAAGGGTCAGACTTGAAGGCAGAATATCTGAAACTGCTAAAACTAGATCAAGTAGAGCTCTTTTTTCTAAAGATCTTTGGGAGCCAAGTGTGTAAGCAGACAGCTATTTAAAGAGAGATTGAACAAGCGTTTGTCAGTACTGGTTTAGGTCTGAAGCAAGGTCCAACTCAGCTGTTTCCTGTAAGAAATGCTATGATGTGAACAAACACTCTTAAGGTCTTATTCCTATTACCTTTTTAAGTCATCTTTTGTAGAATTCTGTCAAAGATATTAATAGGAACCAGAAGAAGAAATAGCAGCTTTTTCTCCTGTTTCATGACTCTTATTTGGCCTTTCAGCAGAATTAACTCTGTTGTTAAAATGGAGACGACTATTTGTTTTACAAATTTTGTCTTATTGTTCTCCATACTGATTGAAAACCTAGTTACACTGTTTTGGAAAGCTCTACCAATTCCCTCTGTGGTCATTATGTTTCTCCTCTCAGACCACCAGATGGCTGTTTAGGTATAACAATAACAGCTGTTCAATTCTACTTGCCAGCCATGAGATCGAAGAACTCTGGAGTCACTTGGGTACTACAGGCATAAATGAGGGCAAAATTTAAACTTTTATCTTCTATAATATGATAATTACATCTTGAGGGGAAAATAGTGCAGACTTTGCAATAAATTATTGGTCAACATAATCTTCTATTTCTAATGATGTGGTTTGCATTATTTTCTGTATATGTTTGTACTTATTCTGTATTGTTATTTCCTAGGTGTATCTCCGGAAGGACAGAAAATTAAACAAAAGAACAGAATACACTCTGGATTTTCTTCCTATGTACGGTCTACACTGATTGAGGTGTTGAAGCCACTCATAGGACCAGCTTACTGTAAGTAGGCTCCAATAGAATGAAACACACTTTATAAAATGTTGTTGAGTTCCTGGGTAATTCAGTACTCTACGGGGGAAGCACTCCCATGTATTTATGTGCACACAAAATATTAAGAGTACAATGAGGAGGTTTAAAACATTTCCTTACTGATGTTCCCCAAAGTCTTTTCTGAATTTAAGTTTGAGAAGGGAAAACTGAGATTCACAGACACTGTTGGCCATGTTCCAGAAGTAACCCTCTATACGAGAGGCTGAATCCTAAGCATCTGGTCCTGTGATATTTAAATGTAATCCCTTCTGAATGAACACACAGTGGTCTGAGAAGAGATGTATCTTAAAGTCATAAGGCAAGAAAAGGAAGAAGTAGAATTAAAAAATGAAGGAGTTATAAAGGGAGTGATGTTTACTTTGTTCCTATCACCCTTTCCCTGTGTCAGGAGGACTAACAACCAGTCATAATCTCTTCCACTGTCTTCCAGTTTTAAAATTATTATTAGATAGCACAGCTTCAAGGCATTGACACTAACAGACACAGCAATAGTTATTGTCCATGGTTATTCTTAGTTATGTACCTGTCAGTTATAGCAAGGGACACAGAAAGATTAATTCTGAGATGGTCAGAATGACAGTCAGAGAGAATCTGTTGTGACTGGTAAAGTGACTGGTGAATAAAGATTTTTAAAACTGAATTTTATCAGAGTGATACAAGCTAAGATATAAACTTATTTTCTGTTAAAGGAATGAATGGATGATTTGATATATTTTGAATTTACAAGTATCCAGCTATACAAATGTGTGTCTTTGGCTGTCTTCAGTTATTTGTAATAGGTATTTGAATTGGCACACTAGTTTTCTGGATTCATAGTTAGGAATTTAACACACAAAAACCTACTACCATAGATGCTTTGTGATTTATTAACTGAAAAAAATCAAATGTAAGAAAATCTTGTATTGGTTTATTTGATGGACTCTCATGTTTGTATGGTTGAAATGCGTACACATGCAAATTCCTATGGATAATAAAAATAGTGTCTTAATAAGGGCATAATATACCTATATTCTTTAAAAGCTTAACTTCTTGAAATCACTGAAATTCAGATGTGGACGTTAACTGGAATAGTCAGTGCAAAGTAACTGAAATATAGATCTAACAACAGAAATGAGAATTTTTGTTGTATTGGGCATTTGACAGTCTGTCAGGGTCAAATAGATCAGTATAATTTTGGCACTTTATTTTCTATCATCTCATAATATTTCTGCATCTATTGAAAATTTTTCATGGCTCTTGAATATGCAGTAGTACTATAAGTTACTTTTGATGACTTTTTGCTTAAAGTTGACTTTTTGGAGGGATCTAGGGACTGCAGCTTGCCATCTGTTACTTAATTCTCTATACATTTCTGCTGCATTGAATGGATAATACAGGCTTTTTAGCCTGGCTTTATTATTTGGAAATAGAAGGCAAGGCTTATGTAATCAAGTAGTGTAAGGACATACTGGTGCTCATCTGTGTACGTCTGCACTTATTACTTTTGAACCTGGGGAAGGGTGGGGGTATTTTGAAAGAGGGGGAAAGGTCTCAATCCTAAATTCCTATAAGTTTTATGTCTTGTGGCTGAGCAGAGAAGAGGTACAGTCACATACTGACTGAATGTCTTTAGTGTAAGGTCAAACTATATTGGTCAGTGGAGAATACACAGGGGAGTAAAATATTACAATTGTCTCTATTATGGGAAAAATTTCAGACAGATCTTAATACCTTAGTAGGCACTAACTACATTGCATTGTACAAGCGTTCAACTACATTTTAAATCTGTCAGAAACAAGGTATCACCTGTTTTCTCATGCTTAGTGAAAGTTCTTGCTTCTAATGGCTAGTTTCAGCATTCTGATGAAAGAGCACGTTTTTTCAAAGTTTTTCAGCTTGGGTAGTGAAAAACAGATGCTCCTAGTTGTATGCCTATATTCTTTGTAACCATGTGGAGATGTAGGAGGAAAAACTGAGCGCTGAGTTCAGTTAGGTGAATGAACTCTACCTTTCAGTCGTTGTTTTAGGCATATTTGTGATGCTTCAATATGTGGTGGTTTTCAATAGCAAAACTCTTTTTCAGTGGTAAACATTTGTGTGTATGAAATAATTGAGGTTCATACAATAAAGCATAGTTCAATTTACTTAAACATGTAAATAGGCTCTTTTACGAGTCCCTGCTTGTGACTGGAACACAGTATTCCACATGATAAGTTAGGAAGCTTACAGTAATTGACATATAATAATATTGAAACAGATTGTCCAATACATTTATTTCTTTCACAAAAAGTGATCGATTTTAATTGTCAAATTCTGTTTTGTTTTCTCGTTGAACTGAAAGTATACTTCTTAAAAAGGCAGTGACACTAAAGTTTGGCATATTAAAATTTAATCATTTGTTTTGTCAAAGAAACAAATCATGAGATTAACTCAAGAATCATTGTTAAATTTAAAGCGCAGGGTAGTGGGAACAGAAAATGCTTTATGATGAGTTTTTGTCAATCTGTATAATTTTTCAGTTAAGCAGTCATAAATCAAGGAATATTGTATTTTTTGAGGCTCATTAAAGAGACATTATACATTAGAATAGTGAGGCAGTCAGCATAATGAAATGATGAATGCCTATAACTATCTGTATGTAAATGATGTGAGACAGATTTGCTGGTGCTGCAGAGGAGAATAACAATCTATTTGACAGTTCCCTGTAGGTGCTACTTCTGGATACAAGTGACAGATGTTAAATGTAAACCTCTTCAACAGCAAGCACTTATTAGCACTCAGTGGGGAAAAAATGGCAATATAGAATAAGACAAATAGCAGGTAATGCCATTTAAATAACTTTGTTCTTACAAAGCTTTATTGCCAATGTGTTAAAGTCTGGGGAGGCTGGTTTTCTTGTTTGTTTGTTTTCACTGTAAAGATCAGGTATATAAGGGAAACTTCTGGAATTTAGAAAACTGTCATTTCAAACAAACATGAAAAATCACTCAATATTATGGGAACTCTTGATGGAAAATATAAAACTTCCATCAACAAACACCTTTTTTAGTAAATATTTATCAAATCCTTGGTATCTGTGATAAAAACCAGCACTGTGTTTGCTTGCTGCCATTATTTGATTGACTAAATTAATTTCAATTGTTGTTTCTATTCTTTCTTTTTTCATGTGATAGAATGGATGACTGTGGGGTGTTCTTTTTGTTTGGTTGGTTTTTTTAGATTTTTATGGTAAAAGGACAGAAGCAGTTAATGAAACCAAGCAAGCAATAGCAAATAATTTTTAGGACATCTTACGGTTTTATTTCTAGGTCATTTGTTTCAGGCCTAACCTGAGATGCTACTCCTATAAGTATAAAATATTAATCTGGGTGAAATTCACATTTCAATAGTAATCCAACTTTTCAACAGAGATCAGCATTAAAGTAGTTCAGGAAATACTTGATTTATCTCTCATACTACTTTGTAATATATTAGGTTAGAGATTTATATTTCTTTAAAGTATGAAGTCTAGGCACATTCATTGATTTTTCAAATTGTCAAAGCTTACTCTAAAGGTTTTATTTTTTTGGTCTGTGTAATAGCCTGTCCTCACAAAAAAATTTTTCTATCTGCCAGCTAAACTACTGCTTGAAAGGGTAGAAATCAAACCAACACTAAAAGCAATGTGATGATAAATGTCTACATGTTTAGCCTCCATACTGCCTTGTGTCTTTTAGTATTATGAAATCTTTGACACTATTCGTGCTTTCTCTGTGTTATCTTTTGTCAATTGCTAAAGCTACCTTGTGTTGTTTGCACTAAATCTCTTAGGAACTTTGTGTTTCACTGCACCATTGCAGATTAGTAATCCCTTTTCACGGTGTTTAATTATCAGCCACATATGCACCATGTATGACTTACTGGATGTATTTATTGTTCCCCTGGCTATGGTGCTTGCTAATTTGTTTCTTTGTTGCGTTGCCTTGAATAGGGAATATCCATCTTCTATTCCCTGGATTCTTAGAAGAATAGCTAAAGTTCATTCCTATATACTTTTTGCCATGAGTTCTCACGTTGCAATTCAGATGTACCAGCAGTTTAGCAACCTAATTTATCAAGATGTCTTCCTCGCATAGATCCTGATCTATATCCATGTAGAACAGCCTCAAGTTCAAAAACGTAAAATGTAAATATCATGCCAGTGGGAAAAGGAGAATAAAGATAGATTTTTGAAAGAACTTGAGCAGTAATCTGTGACTTTACCAGCCTTCTCACATAGCCAGACTTTGTTTGGATGTAATACAGAGTTCATAAGTCCAGGAAATGTAGTTTGGTCCTATTAGCCTAACCTCCTTAAATGGATACAGTGTTTAAACCTATTGCTGAATTTTGTCTCCTCCTCTCTCTGAGATAATGGAGTTGCAAGCAAGAGGTGGTCAGTCACAGCAGACCTTATACCCCAAAATGGAAGAACAAAACCAACCTTTTTCTTTCAGCCACTTAGAGCTTCTGTGATGCCAAGCATAACATAACTAAGGTCACAGAGATCAGAGATGACTGCATCTGAAATTGAATTCTGTCCCTCCCTCTGAGATTGGTCCCATATGGTTCCATGTGATGTTGTGAAAATTACTAAAAATCAGCCTTTTACCAGTGTTCCATAGTTGCATGACTAAATATCATAATACATACAAAGTACAGAATCAAAAATGAGGATTTGCTTCAGTCTTATTCCAGGGTTTTTTAATATATGTTTATAAAGTACAGACAGTAATATAAGACAGCCATATACAGAAAATTTTAAGTGTAATAAATTGCATTCAGAATGTGGATTTAATAGTGTGTAGTTAGTAGGCATCAAGCCACACCTCATACAAGAAAGATGCAACAAAATATCTAATATGTAATTTTTCAGTGAACCCTGTCTGAGCAGAAACTAAGTAATGTGAGAATCTTGGGTGGACAAGTATGTGTATTCATTATGATCACAATCTGTAGGGAGGAAGTAAAGGAGCTCAGAGATTTTCTAGTTTTTAAACATTTGACATTACAGCTGTAACGTGATTTTCATATTATTGGGAGCTTTTTCCAGAGAGGATATACATATGGTATTTGTGTTTTAAATACATCTGAGTAAAACACATTTTATTTCTATTTTAAAAGACTTAATTTATTTGATGAATCAATGGTTGTAAGTTATTCATTCAACTCTAAGTAAACACTATGTATACATATATAAATATAGACTATATATACTGTATACATATATAGTCTCTAAATACACACTAAGTGTATACAATATGCACATATCTATAAATCCTGTCTAAATATACACTATATAAATAAACAATATGTCTTTATTTTTAGAAAAAAAAAACCCTAACCACAGGTAAATAATTTATGATATAATGTAATTGCTTCTGGGATGTTGAAAAAATCCCTTTGAAATGACTGACTGAACTTTTTTGGCTAATTGGAAAGCATACTGAAACATAAATGTTACATTGCCTCATTACCTGTGTTTAGCATAAATAATAAATTAAATACAATGACATCTCTCTAAACTGCTGAAAATTAATTCCTGCTGCAATATCTTCTTTTAAAATATTGCAACTCAAATTGCCAAGCAAAAATCTTATTAAAGAAATTTAAAATGAAAATGCCTATATATGGTAGTGTGAGAGTTTTATTGCACTGTCATTATTTAAAATCAACTCCTCAGTTGTGCTAGAGTACTTGAGTAATTGTTAACTAAGCTTAACTTTACACAGATATCAGATTTTACTTTTATATTTCTGTGTATATAAGTTAAAGCTCAACAGTGTTTTACAAATAGCTAGAATCCAATTTTAAGTCTAATGCCTTTGTCAGTTGTTAAATTTATCTGAATTTATAACTTTATTAGTTGTAAAAAATGTTGAAATCTCTTGGATACTGTTTCTCTTTTATTTAAAGTAAACCCACTGCAGAATGTGCAGTGGTGCTCATCCAACAATTTCAGCTTTTTTAAGATCTAGATAACAGGTAAAGATGTTGAATGACAGTTGTATGAGCTGACTTCAGCTGTGTAAATGTGCCAGGAGAATGCAAAACTAAAATATAAATACAATATATAATAGTGTTTCATCATAGTCTCTTTTCAGTAGTCAAAGAGTTAAAGTAGTTGTAATTTGTAATTTATTACACTGGCAATATTTTTTGCCAATAATATTTTGGATTAACTGAACTGTTACAATCAAAATGCTTGTAGGTTTAACAAATACAAAAATTAAAAATGTCTTACAAGCTAGTTCAAGGAGACTTGGCCTCTCTCCAGCTTTTGCAAGAAACATTTAGAATTTTGCTTGTATAAGGACATTCTGACTGAACCAAAAAGATCATCTTCACAAGTGGTGTCAAAATAAAGAACAGCGGTGCTCATTTGGGCAAAAGGATGGGGGGTAGGAAGCATTTATCTAGGCAACCTTTTAAATGGATGCATTGGATAACTTTTGTTTATATAATTATCTGTACTAAATATCACTAAAATCCAAAAATATGTATCCATGTATGGATCTGTGTATGCATATTATGTGTGTGGCTTTTTAAAATCTAATTTTTAGATCATGAAACTTGAAAATTTTTACATARCAAAATATCCCAGTCATGCAATGGTGTCCAGCTGAAGGGGGCCTAAAGTTTACACATCAGTTTAGGAGAGAGCTCTGTTTGAACAGGAGGCTAAAATCTGTTCTTCAGTCCTTTCAACATGAAAGTCCAACTTTACGATAACAGTGAAAGGAGACTCGTAAGGATTGGAATGAAGGTGATGCAGAGGTAGTGGATGCTTCACTCATGCTTTCAAAATTTGGAAACGCAGCAGCAGGAACCGCCATAAGTTGCTGCTCTCTTCCATTTGTCAGTTCTGTGCTTTGCCTTTTTAATAAGCAGACTACAATTTTAGAACTTCATTGCCAAATAAGCAATGAAAGTTAAGGCAAGACTAACAATATGGAAATGAGTGATAGTATTATCTTAAGACTTTAAGATTTCAAGAATATAGTGTATATTTAGTAGTCTCAAAACAGTCATTTGTTTTCCGTTTTGAGATATAGCAGAATTTTTACCATAGTGGCTTTTTGTGGGGAGAAAATAGAATGACAAAGAGAAGATTTATGACTGGTATTGAAAATACTGTGGACTGAGCAATTGGATTGCAACATATTTAGGTTTCCTCTTCAGCCATTGTAAAATTTTGACATTCAAAATTGGGGCTGAAGGTGAAGGATTATGGAGAAGACACAAAGTAAAATTGTAACTAAATATGAGAATACAATAGCAAAGAATAAACAATGGAAAAATATGTCTTTGGACACTGTCGAAGAGGGTGAGATGAAGGGATGCTTGAAAGAGAGAAAGATAATGAGAGAGAGAAAAAATTTTTTTGTCTTAATTTTAGACTGCCATAACCTGAGGCAAACTGTTTGACATTGCAAAGCAGAAGCAATTATCTATTTTACTGAAGTGATTTCCACCTGAAAGGGATGGAAATTAGAAAATGAAAGGATGAAAAAACTGGCTTGGGAATACTGTACTAGAGAGAATGTATTTAAAGTGTAGTAAATCCAGCTAAGATGCATCATTTGGTAGCAATTTTAAAAATACCATACATATTATTTTGCTAAAATATTTTCAAATATAATTAAACATATAAATGTACGTATTTTATATGCTTTGTATATTTTTCATCCATCTGTATCTGTATCTGCACCAGCTTTTAATAGATGTGTATGTTTTATCACTTATTATACCCACCATTGGTAAATGAGTTTCATTACCTATGTTTATTTTTCTGGAGAATTTTCTCTGCAAAAACTTTAATAATGTTTTTCTCTTCACAATTGCAGTTTACCTTTATATTTGAGTGATAAACCTATAATAATCCCCTTGCAGCATAAGTAGTTGCTTAGTAGCCTACAATACCTCATACTTTCCCCTTTTATCTGCTGCACCAGGCAAAGCCAGGATGAACAAATACATAATATTTTAGTTTTTGAAATGAATTAGAGAAGGGGACAAGAAGGAAAGTGGGAGGAAGGAAAGAAAATAAAAATAGCTTAGGTGAAAAGAAGGATGTGACTTTCATATTAATTTCCGAAATGAAAAAAGTTAGCTTTTTTGTAGTCTAATAAAGGTTATTCCACTTTACAACATGAAAGAGTTTGCCCAAATTCTTTTAAGAAAAGTAGCTTTAGATGCACAAGATTCTGCAGGGGATATTTTATCTGATTTCCCTTACAGACACTTTCTATTTTAGTAGATTTATTTCTGTGTTAAATGACTGAGAAAAACAGACTCCACTTTTCTCTCCTTTCTGAGAGGATTTGATTCTACATTTTCCACAAGGGTAACCACCAGGCTACATATTTTTCTGGGAAGGAAAGAGTAGTCTGTAAGTTTTCCTAAAAACCTACATTTCTCTACTGTATATAAATAACCTTTAACATTCTCTGGAGCAGAAACAAGAGTGACTGCCAAAAAATTAGTCTTTTCTGTGCACTTTTTTTCTGTACCAAGTAGTGCTTGGAGAATGAACAGTTGCAACAGCTGGGATTATGGAAGAGTCATCTCATGATATTTGGTATCTGAATTAGGCAGAGTCTGAATTTGAAAATGAATTTCTCACTGCTCCAGTAATTGTGTGAATTTTTTTGTTTTTGTTCTTTTTTCCCCTCCAATGACCCTTTTATAAACTTTTCTTGAATGCTGAGTCTTCTGCTTCTCCGTATGTACATCAAAGTTCTTTTTGTTCAGCTAGAAAAACTCCAGAATGAATCTGCATGAAAAGGCAAAAAAACAAAAACAAAAACAAAAACAAAAACCCAACCCCCCAAACTCTACCAAAAGTGCCTTTGGTCTTTATGGGAAAAGGAAAAAAAGAAAACTTTTGAGGTATTGTATGGGCATTTTAATGGTAGTAGATATTTAATCATACTGAGTGTCTGTCTTTGAAATTGAAGACAAAAACCTGGCAATGGAAAAGTTCAGACATAACTGTCCTGGGATTATCAATGCTTTAAAATGGAAGCTTCATTTCTGGTTTTGCCTGGATTATGTCTTACTGGGAAGAGAAAAGATGATAGTTTCTTCATATCTCAAAGCATGTTGCCTTCTCAAGACCCTATGAAATATGGGGTGAAAAACAAAGTAAAAGAGAACAAAAACCCACATCCAGTGTCATGAGTAACGGGGAGGGGGGGAAAGATGGAAGGAATCTAATTTCCTTTAACTCTCCTAGACTCCACCTTATCCTTTTAAGTTCTTGAAAAATATCACCTGTGTAGTGATGGCTTTCCAGGGATGACAATAATTCTAGATAAAATACTTTGCTGTCAGTGAAATTTTGTATCAGATCACTGTGGTGCCGTATTTTGTTGCTGAGCTGATAACATTTAAATTTTTTAATAGACTGGTCAAACCTGATGACTAGGAACTCAGAGCAGAATATTTCTAGCTGTGCATCATGCTGTGACAAAGGTTCCTTAATCTTCTTTTCAGGTTTCCTTACAGACAGACTCTAAGTGTTATTACCTTTTCCATTTTACAACTTCATTCACAGAGCTTGTATTCTTAGACTTTTCTTGCCTTCCAAATATATTTTTTTTGATAGGAAAACTAGAAGAAAATAAAAATTGTTATTTCTTCCTTAAGGCCAAAGATATTCTGGATTTGATGGTTGCTAGAGGTATCTGTCAGAAATTGCTACTATGGACAGTCTGCTATGTCATGATTCTAATGAAGAATTCAGTATAATAAAAGTCTATGACAACTTGATGACATCTGTCGCCTGGGTTCCGGTAAAGACTTTATACCATTAAAAAGCTGAAGAGGAGGGAGGGAAAGGCAATCAATATGGCCAACATATTTTCTTAACCCATTTTAAGATGGAACTTATTTTCAGTTGAGTTGGAAAATATTGTGTGTTTGAATCTGCTCATGCAGAAAAAAACATTTTGCCCAAATTATTTTGTTTCCCATTTGTGAATACTACATGCCATCTGACTCATTGAACAAACCATGTATGCTTCCATCTTTCACTCACAACAAATACCGGTGTATTTAATTTCCTATATAGGAGCAGTAGGCTCTTAAACAGGCATCCAGAAACAGTTTAAATTACCTCTAAAAAGCAAAGTAGCTGTTTATCTATTGTCAGGAGTGGAATATTTCAACTCCCTACAAATAGTTTTGAGAAGAGAGTGAACAAATAAAAAGGGGGACCAAGGACAGAAATTCAAACTCAGTACTGACCAACCTTCAATGCTACTGGAAAGCTTATGTTACTCGTTAAGCTATGGAGTTCTGTTAGTAGTACTAATATAGAATTTATTATATATGTTGAAAGAGATGTTTGGAGGTCTTATTTGAAACAAGAAAATTATAAAAAGCATGCATACACAAATCCATGAATCATCATACATGTCACCTGAATAGAGTAAAAGAGGCAAGATCATAATAAAGGAAACATGAAGTTTTCAGAATAAACATGTATACAGAAGTTTTCAAGATGATGAATTTTTATGGATGTTAAGACCAAAAAAGCTGTATTTTTTTAATATACTGTAAATTTAACACTCATAGACATGAGTTTCATACTATATATATGCATATGTGTGTGTCTGTCTAGATTTAAAACTGACTCCTCCTTGTTAAGACTTTTTTTATGGATAGGAAATAACATTACTGTGCAAGAAAACACGGAGGTAGGCAATATTACTACTGCTAACAACAGATAAAACCAGAGATAATTTAATCCTACAAGCTTCTTTATTTGTTTCTATTTCTTGAAAATGAAGTTCAAAATTTTGGTAGTTATTTTTCCTATTTTTCTTCCTAAAATTAAATTTGCTTTTAAACAAGCAAAAGTTTAAATAAAATATTTAAACTTTTAACTCTAAATTTTTCAAATAAGTATTTTATTACTAAGAATAAGCTTCCAGAAATTTTGGGAGAGAGGGACTGAATGAATCTGTTTGGTTAAATCAACACAAATTTATAAAATATAGCAAATTGATATTTCTTATCTATTTTTCTTTGTCATTCCCTAACACAAACATTGATGACCCACTGGAGTGCAACCTACTATGAGATACAACATGTCAGGATTAGACCATGGAGTCTGCTCTTTGAAAAGAATTAGAAGTATGAAATTCAGCTCAAGAATTAGGGTTAGAAATTTAAAGAAATTTTAATGTCTTGTGTAGACCAAGAAGTTTGTCCTTGTCAAGCACTTCCAGGTCTGAAACCTGGCACCTATAATGAAAAATGTTGATTTTCCGTACTTTTGCAAGCAACATACATTAAAATATTTATGTTGGGGATATTATTCATTATAGAGATGATGCTGGTTAGTTGGGTAGAACAATAAGAGTAGTTAAATATACTTGTACTCTGCACTCAAAACAATCTTAACTACTTCCATTTCATTACTAATAATCCACATATTTCTCATTTCAAAATTAGAATCATGATGATTGTTTTGAACCTGTATGATGATGATACTGCAGTTGGGATCAGCTACCACTTCAGTGCAGGAAAGGTTGTTATCAACTTGGAATTGATAGTCTTTCTGAATCATCATCATCTGACATTTTATTTTCTATGGTGTGTTACATATGATAATACTGAGTCAATTTCTAGAGCCCACCCTTGGTGACTCCCAATACAGCAAACAAAGGGCTACAAAAATGTGCATTTCCTCCCCTCTGAAATTCGGCTGACCTCTTTAAACCCTGCCCATCTTCTAAAGCTACTGTTGCCTGATTGTTCTGTTTTCTTAGGTGAAACATCACATATCTGTCTGTGTGCATAAGATTATCTAACTGACTCTTCTTCATCTGCAGTGGGGTCTTAAGGTCTTCTTAAAGCATGCCTAAGGAGGACATGCAGGTTTAACGATGAGTGAATGCATCTTAAGATGTGTTCTTCATTATTTGCCACTTTCTAATTGCTTCTTATTAACTGATGACAGAGTCTAGGTGCTGTGCTGTTATTGTTTTGTTTTTGAAGGAATTCCTTGGAGCACCTGTGTGAGATTTGAATAATCAAAGAAATGTACTGCAGCCTTTTTTTCATGTGAGATGCTCCAGTCTTCAATTCCATGTCAGATCAAAATAAATCATTCTTTGGATCAGTAAGACAAAAAAAGCAAACCATGTTTTGAGATTATTCTGTTTTTCTCTGATACCTTAAACAGACTTTGATTATGCTTATTTACAGGCTGAAGGTTCTGAGAAATAAAATGTGAGATACTTTTAACTAGTCATTATATGTTTTTATTTGTACAATTTGGGGTTAATTAATTAAGAGAGAAAAGAGCAAGTGACCTAATGCTCTTTAAAGCTGGGTTTACTATTCTGTGTATACCATTTTAATCATGGAAAGTGCTTTATGATTTCATATAATTTATATGTGCATTTGCAAATTGCATAATTAGATGTACATATCTGTTTTTCACAGGCAGGATTGTAGATACAATTTTAAAGGTCTAGACACTGCTCCTTTAAAAGCAGAACTGTAATTGACTGGTCTATATTTAACTAATTAGATTAGCTGCTGAAAGATTTTTCAGATATGGTGGCTGGCCTATATCTATCTTCACTTTATGGATGTCTGCTGATTGGTCAGAGATGTCTAGAGGTCTAACTTTGTCTGGTCTTTAAAGAAGTTGCTTATATTTTTCTTCTGTTTTCTGAAGCTACAAGGTTTAGTACAGATACGCTATTTTCAGGGTATTTTACCAGGATAATGTAGCTCTGTATYTCTTGCAGCTCTGATATTAAAAAAAAAAAGTAACTAAATACAAGCTCATGTGACCTAATACTGCATCATCACACTTCAAATAAGCAGTGCATCTGGCAAAGATAGATGCCAGTTGAAATGATGTCTGGTTCTTCTCAACTGGAAAAACAGGTGTTGCAATACGGAGGCTTAAGGAATGAGAAGTTAAATTTCTGTTGCTGACGAACTCTTAACATGAGAACTACAAGGATCATATTAACTACAGGAAATGTCTGGTTCTTCTCAGTGCTTCTACAGTTATTTCTGTCTTGTACATCCTGTTCACACAATGTTGATACGCATTGATATGTTAAATATCAATTCCATTTTTCTTCTTCCAGTAACTTCTAGTTTTCAGTGGAAATATGTACACCATTGGAAACTACACTTCTGATGCAGGATTGACTCAACAGTCACTGATTATCAAAAAAAAATTTTTTTTATTTAACTGAAGTGTCTTAAAAAGGAAAGCAGTAATTTCATAATAGGTGGATATCAAAATGACCATGAGAATTTCATTTCTCTTAGAAAGTTACCTTAGTAATTCAGAAGTTATCTTATGCGTGACACGGGCCATTTGCTTAGAGCAGTTATGCTGTGAATGAGTGAAAGAACTGTGTGTAGTATTTGAAACCTTCAATTTGAAGCAGTTAAAAATAGCAAGTTGTTTTCCTCATACAGTGTATGTTAATGTGGAGAGTGGTACCATAGTATAGGAAGCATACTGGCAAAATAGTTCATGCGGAATTATGTATGTAATATTACCTATGAAGTGTAATTATTTAACAGAAAATATATTTTTAGAAGCCCTTTTGCGTAGTATGTGAGCATAGTTCAGCTTTTTAAAAAAATGTTTTTTTTCCCCTTAATTTTTTTTTATTAGAGAGTTGCTATAAGCAGGAATCAAGTTTGTAGTCTCCCTCAGTCTTTTTAACAAAATTCATCTATGAGGCCAGATTGCAACTGGGAAATGAGGCACTGGTGTTTGAGATGAGTTTCCTAAAAGAGAGACTATGCTGTTAGTTATCACCTTTGTTCAAAGACTGGTATACTGACTGACACAAAAAAAGCAAGTAATTCTAAGACTATGCCCACTCTATGTRTATTCAGGTATATTCTCAGCTAGCCGGGAGAAAGCCATGAAGTTTTAACGTTTTCTGCTGCTTGAAAGAGAAGCAGTGCTATGAAAAATTATTAAACCTCTACTGAATACCCTTCCTTCCTATGGACTGTCATTAGGAAGTGTCTGTCATTAGGAAGCTACTGCCTCACTCTCTCCAAGTGACGTGCTACCAGTGATTATTCTGTGGATCCTTGTGGGGCTTACTGAAAAAGTTAATAAACAAATAAATAAATAAAGCTTTGCCATACACACTAAATATGTCATATAGTTTAATTGCTGAACCTTTGCTTCTGCCTCTTCAGTACCTATCTTCTTTGTCAGAAGTTTCTCCAGCCCTGTAGAATCTGTATTGGGGCTCTCAGTAGAATGGAAGTGCTACGTCTCATCTGGCCCATTGCACAGGAGTTCTCAATCCAGGAAATGCAGGCCTTGTAGATTTGTTCAAGTCAACAGGTACTACAGTCCACTTACAGTACTTCAACTTCTCTAAATCCAAGAATAAATGAAAGTAGCTTAGTGTCAATAGAAGGGAAAGCAGCTGTGAAAGATGATGTGAGAGAAAGAAGGGCTTCTGAGACAAATTGTGTTAAGAAGTTCTTGGGAGCCACAATTCATTTTTTTGGGTTTTTTGTGAAGATTGTACCAAAGGGGTAAGTTGGAATAATTAAAGTAACTACTACACATGAAATAAATGAGACCTAATTTAAAATAAATACTTCTACARTACTTTATGTCATGAAGGGTATTTATTTTTAACTAAATTTCCATTGTAGAAAGTTGTTTATGATGCTTGAGACAACAAGAACTTTGACTTTCAGTTTCAAATTGTGACCACATGGATGCATTGGTTGATGTTGGGGGTGATTTTGTATCTGTCACACTCTCATACCTTTATTGTTTGCAGTATTGCCAAGTGTGAAAATGGAATAAAAATGTGTCTTAGTAACAAGGATCATATTGAAAACACACCATGAACAAGAAGTGCTTCTTACACTATAATTTCAATATAAATTGTATCGCTTCTGCTCTTAAAAACTGTACACAAGTATAAGCTGAACCTCACTGGTGTGTTAGGTCCCATATTAGTTGAACTATTGCAGATTGGATATGTATTAGACAACTTCTTAAAATTATTGATAGATAAAAGCTGAATTCTTACCTCCTATGTGAGAAGTTTTTGTTAGCCCTTCTGAGTGCTTCTTTAACTGTCTCAGTACAGTTTCCATTGGTAATCTTTAGTACAAATTACTCAGCAGATAAAAATAGGAGAAAATACGGCTAAAGGAAGTCCACTGATAGTGCACTAGGGAAGCATACCCACAGGTGCCATTGATGTGATTCTTTAGGTGAGAACTGTAAAATAGTGAGGAAACTCTTCTCCTAGATGGTCTTAGATGAAACATCTTGTTTACAGGCATGATTATGATTATGTTACAGATGTGGGAAGAAGAAGATCTAAACTGTCATCTTCTTTTTTCAGCAGGTCATTCAGCACACACAATTTTGACCAATCAGCTCTCACATAGGTGATGACTACCACAGCACTTGCTGTAAGAGCTTGTCAAAGCACTAACCAGGACCTGGGGCACACATGGGGAAAGTGCAAACACTGATGGGATTTCAGGACACACAGGAAGGGAGAAGAGAAACTGAGGCATTGTGGTAGGGAGGGGGGAAGTTAAAGGAGATACTAAAGGAAAGATTTACTGCACAGAGGGAGGATGTGAGAAGACAGAATGCAAATCCAGAAGTAACCAGACTTTTTGTCCTAAAATAACTTGTCTAGTTAAAACTAGTTTTGCATGATTCATTTTTCTGTAATGCTTTCAGACTCTTTCTGGTTTTGTTTTTGATATCTCCTTGTTATTTCTTGGTCTGAAAAAGCCTAATGAATTAGAGCAGCATGTGTCATGAGAAGTTCCTCAGACTAACCTGTAAACTCTATAACTTCATGTAATTTGACATTGAACAGAAGCTTGGGTTTTTTTGGGAGTCGCATTTTAAGCTTCTACATGACTTCCACATAGCCTTAATTTGGTTTCTAGAAGGTCCGTCAAGTAGGATTCATACTGTGAAAGTGACACTGTTTCATGTTGTCTCGTAAGTCTCTGACTGCTCTCCTTCACAAAATTCACTTGTAGGAAAGCTGTTTTCAGTCCTTCTGTTATTAAAAGTTGCGAACATAAAGTGTGTCTGTAATCTAGTTATTCTGAATGAGACAGGCGATAAACCATGTACCTAACCATATAAATATGAAATACGTAATATCCTTGATATCTTTTTCAGCATACCCCTTTGAGTGCATGTATGTAAAACTTGCTCTTGTTGACACACTCTATGCTACTCTTAATATATTGACATACAGATACATTGGTATATGTATTCAAATATACAGATATAGTAATATCTTCATTTATATTTCCAATTATGTAAGATCTCTATGTAAGCTCTTTCATTAGTATTCAAAAGAAATATTTGGCTGTTTTGACTTAGAGCTTATTGTAGGGAATACCTCCTTCCCTTTATGCTTAAACTTTATTAAATAATCTTAATGCACTTCCCATACCAAAAAAAAAGAAAGAATAGGATTGGTTTCTTTTGCATGTTAATGCTTAGCTCTTTTTTTGTTAATGAGTTCCTCCAAACACATTCTGTATACTCACAATCATGCCTTTGGGCCTATATGCGTTAAAAAGTCTTGCACAACTTTTGTAGGCAGAGAGAAGTTTGCAGGCTGTGTTCAGGTTCTGGTTGTACACCTGCCACAAGCGGTATTTGCCTCTGAGCATGGCCAATTACAACATGATTGAACATGGCCGGGAATTACCGGATCTGAATAGTAGCCATCCTCCACTGGGCCAGCAGCTGTAGAGTTTTCCTGCTCCTTCTCAGGAAGCATGTACACTCCCCCTGATGTTGACAGGCAGGATAGCGTTTTATATTTCATGGCTCAGCACATAACAGTTACTCATAGACTGCTCAGGCAACATCACATCTCTTGAGATCCAGACTGCAATTTAATCCCTACTTTGTCCGTTTGAGCATGGGCTTCTAGTGTACACTTAGTTAGCCCAGTGGGCTATATCTGGAAGACATATGAATGAAATTCAGGAAATGCAGAGATGGCAGCAAAAATATCCACCACTGCAGTGGTGTCTTAAGACATGAGTTATAGTGGCAAGAGAGTAAATTATCCTGATTATTTTCTTTGTGCTGCAAACTACACGGCTCGCTGTATTCAAGTTTAAAGCTAGCTCATTTATCTCCATACTGTGCTGTGTTTTGCTGTGTACACATGCTGTTTATTTACATAGAAATAATTATAAAATAGAAAAGTTATAAACTTTGGTAAGGTAGCAATACTGCATGATGAACTTTACAGGATTTTACATCATTACTTAGGCAAAATAGAAATATAAATATTATTTAACAGTTCCACAAAACAGATTTCTAGTACATTCGAATATCTTAATAATAATCCAGAAACATCTGAGATACAATCATAAATGGGAGAAAAAATATGGAAAAGGAGATAAAAAGTTCACAATTTATAGCATATGTGATGCTTATTTATCTGTATAACTTTGTAGTTCCATATTTTTAGGAACACAGATCACATTCAAAAAATAATATATTTGATTTACATAAAAAACAAACCTGAGATTTGCTTGAGCATTCAGATTTTCGCCTGTAGTAATTCCCATTCGGTCTGAGTTTTTTCCCCCTTTTTTAACAGAACAACACTGTATTTTGAGGTGATTAATGAGGGTCTGATTTAAAAGTCATTTTGAAGAATAGACAAGTCCCTTAGCTCCAAGGATAAGCAGCAAATAATAATAATAATAATGAGGTAATTCAAATCCCAGCTGGATAATAACCTGTTGCTAGAAACTTTTAAAATGTATATCCATCATCTAGCAAGTATTAATGTGAACCAGTTTATTTGAAATTTCAGTGGATATTTATATTTGGTATTCATTTTCTGAAGTTTGGATTATCTCACAGTATTTTAGTGTTCTAGGGTATTTTTAGTTGAGCTGACTAAAGTACTTAAATCAATACATTTCCTTATGTAATTCTCTGTTTCTTCTAAGTACCAAAGTCTAGCCAAATATTGCTTTCGTATCTTAGAAGTAAGATATATTTAGGTCTCATCTTTCTCAACTGAAAATACTTTCCTTGCTGAGTCTTCTAATCTTTCCTTTGTGTTGTGCTATGCTATATATTTTAGAATATACTGCTGAATTTCATGAAGAAATTTCTGGTCACAGAACATGGAAGAGCTATATTCGTCTTTAATATTGAATTGTTCTCAATTTCAAAACAAATGCTTTCCTGACTTTTTACATGTGTTTCAGATGCTTCTGCTCTTGATTAAAAAAAAAAAATCCCAGCTTTTATCCTAAAATAATTAAATACAAGAATTAATTTTTAAAGTATAATTAGTCATATCAGGCTTCTAAATCACTCATGTACTGTTGAAAGGGTTACCATGACCCATGATCTTGGTTTTAAATACTTGCTAATATATAGGAAATTCATTTGAAATTAAAAGAAATTTGGCTAATAATTCATTTTTAAATCTATTTTAAAGCTATCAAGGGAAGTTAATTTTCTCATAACCATTTAAATTTAGTCCATAAATCAGATATTATTTATGGTTCAGTATTCAGGCTTGTCATTATCTCTTTATCACTGTGGCTCAAATATTTAGATGCTTCAGAGATTGCTTAAAATTCTAATCCTGAAAGGACGCTTTGCAGCAGTCCTTTCAGAAATATGTCAAGACGAGAATTCTGTCCTCGTACATTTAATGCACATGATATGACAGTGAAGTAACTAGCATCATAACCAGTCACATTTGATTAACCAGTCCTATGACCATCTTCAATTTGCAGTTGAGGGGAACAGAGCAACCATCAGCAGGAGTGAAGAGTGTAGCCTGTTCTCACTCATTTTTTCCATGCTGGTTCTTGTCCCAAATTCAGTCAAGCTCACTTGCTGCTGTCCTCAGTGTTCCTGCTATCTTTCGTTCTTTATACACTTTCATTGTATGCTAGCCTGAATTTCTATCTGTTTCCTCTATTGTAGACAGACTGATTCTTCCATCTCCTTACCATTTGAAGGAGATGAACTCAGATAAAGGTACTTCTTGTCATAATGGACACTCTGGCAACTTCCTAGTACAGAAGAAGCAGTAACTGTGAAAGTTCTTTCCTGATTTGCTTTAGTTGTAGACAGGGTTGAAAAAATTTCATCTTTTCTTCTGGAAAATACTGATGAAGCTCAACTATTGGCATTGTGATTGATTCTGCCTGTAACATACAGTAAATCTAAACTGTCTGAGTTAAGATTGTGAAAAAAGAAGACTGCTTTTTAAATAAATAGGTCTTTTAAAATAAACGTCTACCTACATTTGTATAGAAATATAGGTATATACATATATATACATATGCTATCAGTTTTTAAGATATAATTTCTTAACATTTAAAAGTGATTTTAAGTTATTTAGATAAACCCTGTAAATTTCTGAGTGTATAACTTTGGTATCATTGTGGGTTTACTCATTACAAAATTGAGGCATAACTTCAAATTTGTTGGTATCAGTGAATATCCCCACTGATTATAAGAGCAGTTTTTAGGGTAGGTGAATACTAGGTGAATGCTTCGTTTTTACAACAATATTGAATTATTGTCATGATCTAATAATGCATTCACATTCTTTTCCAGGTATGGAGACTTCTGTGTTATATCATATATCGTATCATATCATATCATATCATAGATTTTTTTTAACTGATGTGATTCTCTTTATTTTTTTCTTTTCCAGGAGGGTTGTGAGTAGTTTTGGAAATCCATTCAACACAGATTTTTCTGTTTATTTTATTCATGCAAGTATGTTTCCGTGGAGATGACTCCAAAGTTCATTTCTGCTGCAATTCTAGTAAAAGTCATTTATCTGTAGATTGACAACATTGCAAATCAACTTCTGCGCATGGTTCGACAGTCCTAAGGTGGTTAGTTTATGGGTTATCTCTATAGTTCATTTCCATGTTTGCACTTACACAGACATAGCATGTTTATTGTTGAAGAACAGCACAAAAGTACTATTTACTTTTTATGGATATAGACTTCTCATTTAGGTACAATTACAGATATATCAATATTAAGGAATGTTGGAATTCTTCTGGGGAGTCATCCTGATCCCATGTTGGCACAGAGATCCAAGGGCACACCATTTTCTTTTTGCTCCTTGCTCGTTCCCTGACATCTCAGCAAAAAGAGAACTGCAGCACACTCTGCAGGTCCCATGCTGTGGACGGGTATTGTGGAGTTTGTTGCAGAGTGTACTTGGCCTCTGGCTATAACTACATTGCTTAAGATTTTCAGCACAGAGAGGGGCTCTTGGCCCTCAGGCAAAGTGGTGAATAGTGGCTTACGCCCACACTGCTTAGGACTAGTCTTTTCAAGAGCATATTGACTGTATCCAATTGCACTGTAGCTTATCAGTATGGTGTTTTATAGTGTGATGCCAAGAGTATATACTACTTGATATAAGCTTGTGTGGAGAGTGTTTGAGGATAGAAAGCCTGCTGAAGTAATATTGGTGTACTGTACAGGGTGTTAGAAATGGATGCCTAGTGACCTGTTCTGTAAAATGATCTGACAGGCAGCCTCATATGACTTAGGTTTGGTACCGAAATTTCCTGTGTATTCAGTAGAGTTCTGTAAGCTCTATGAAGGGATTTAGTGTCCCCAGTTTTATCAGTATATTTGAATATAATTATTAAGTTTTGACTAAGTTGATTTTTGTAAGTCTGTTGACTATTTACAGTTAAGTATGCTTAACAATATTGGAATAACCATTGTTTTAATTGAATTAAAAAAAAAGAAAGGATATTTCAGTAAAATTAAAGATAAATATCAAAGGACTGAAAACAGAACTATGCAAATCATGGAATTTATTTGTTTGCAGTTTCTTTCTTTCAAATTAATTGAAATTCACCAGAGTTTAAAAAGCTATCTCTAGCAAAAACCAGACAGATAGCCAGAGCAATCACATACATGAGAACTTCCTTAAGAAATAACAAGTCAAAAACAAATACAACATTTTTGGTATATGTATTGTATAACAAACATGTTGCAAAGTGAAGACATTTACAAAAAAAATTGTAATAGAAACCTAGACAGTAAATGAAGCTTACATCAAAAAAAGAAAAAGAAAGAATTAATAAGATGAATGTTGCTTATGCCATTGTTTCTTCTTCAAGATTTTAATTGCAGTCTTGTGTGTTACTCAGGATCAATTACAGGGTTGTTTATTCTCTTGTGGGCTCTCTAACCTGCTGCTCCAGGATTATTTTCAAAAAGTGTAGTCTCCAACCACTCTGGAGCGTTCAACTTTTTGAAAATGAAATAAACATATGTATAGTAAATAACTAAAAGCTGCAAAAGTTGAAACTAAGTCTTTCTGCTTACATTTTGTTTTCCTGATTTTCTGTGCCTGTGTTAATTAGTCTGTGAAAATTATGCTAATGTTACCTTGTACCTAGAATAAAATACTATTTTTTTGATTTTTCTTAAGCTGTTTCCACTAAGCTTGGTTTGTACATTTTGTCAACTTCATCCATTAGTTCTTAGGCATTTTATAACTGAAAAGTTCTCTGGTTATCTTTCACTCTGATTTAAATGCTGAAAAGAAACTAGAAGGGTTTCAGAATCCATCTGTCTGTGTAATTATACTATGATTTAAATTGCTTGGTAATAGCAGTATTAGTAGTCTGCATTCCTTGAGGCACTGATGTAAAGCATAACCTGTCTCCCTCATGTAAAATTGGCCATATGTCATCATAATACATGCCGCATTTTCCTTATAGTCTTTGGGAAGTTGTTCTCAAGAAAGAATAGATATTTGTGTTGCTTATTATGTTTCAAGGTTTAAGTGAATATTCTGTTTAGAATACAATGTATTCTAATCCAGTTTCAGGTACTTCCTGTTTCTCTTAAAGTATAATAATTCAATTCCATTTCCAGTTTCTCTTAAAGTACAATAACTCAATTCCATGCTTGATAGTTATAATTTTTCATTTTCTTTTCTTGTTAATTATCTCCAGACTGACAATAATCTTTGCATTTTTTTGAAATGCAAAATAAAATATATTCTACTATAAAATTGGGAGAGGGATCCTTTTATTCTTTAATATGTTTGTTTTGCACGCTATTACTAGAATTAGTTTTTAAAAAGTAATTGGACAGGCCTGAGCTATTCAAAAGGTGATTCCTGCCTTACTTCAACCCTACGATGGAGATCAAAGAATCTTGCTGAAAAGTGTGGTCCTTGTTCTGTTATTAAAGTCTGAGGATGGAAAATTACTAGGTTATTCTTAGACAAATCTGGGTGGGACAAAACCATGCTAAAGTTTGCTAAACATGGCATCCTGGCTAAACGTTTCCTAACTAGGAAAGATAGTTGGGGAACCCCAACCTGGAAAACTAGTTGTATTGGTTCTGTAGGCTTCCACAATATCATTTTTTTCCAACTCATGTGCATGAACTTAACTACAAAGAATTCACCATCTTTCTGAGAGTTCCAAATAATTATATGTCCTAAACTAGGCGCTGCCTGCGTGTTTTGAGATTTTTAAATTGATTACTTTAATTTCAAAACAAATAACTGCTGTGTTGGCCTCACTTTTGCAGAACACTTCTTTTGTATAGTGGTTAGTATACAAATCTTGCTTCTTCCACTAAAAATCAAGAATTTTTTAGACATTATTGGAAGGAATATGTGTGAAGGCATGAGGTGAGAGTATTCCTGAAGATTATCCAAAAATATATATTCAATGTAAAAGGATAGGAATTTGGGAACTGAAGTGTGACACTGAAATGCTATGCTCACTCCAATGAATACTTTAAAATTTGTCAGATTCTAAACTTCATTCCTCCTTAGAAACAAATTATGAGAAGTGAAACTTTGCCAATAAGCATGAATTTTGCACCCATTTGCTTGTTGGTATAATACATGATTAGTTGCATTTCTACTGAAGTACTAAACTAAAATTTGAAATAAATTACTTAGAAGAACAAGTATTTGTATATTTTTCTTTGTTCAATTTTGTGGAAGATGACAATAATATTTAATCTGGGATATATCAAAGCAGTAAAAATATAGAGACCAAGTTGACRGGTTAACAACCTTAAGAATTTTCTTTCTTGAAATTCCTCTCTTTCATGAGCTTAGCAATCAAAGTAAATAATTTAAGCATTTTTTAATGCTGATGTAGCTAATGTTCTAGGCTGTATTAGATTAATGAAGTGTCCTGAAGGTAATTGCTATAGTATAAAAACATAGACTAACATACCAGATTAAGGAAGCTGAAGATGAGCCTTCTTGCTGCTCTGGCTGTGTGAGGGTTGCCAGTGCTATGCCAGGTGACTATGAGAAAGAATCTAGTGGTAGACAGTTTATTGCCCTCTTTGTACTTCCTGTGCCTGCTCCCATCACATAATACAATATGAAGACATTTATCTTCATATGAACCAAGAGAGGAAGGTAAGATTTAATTGTTTCCAGGACACAATGGGACTCTCTTCACTTTTGAATTTTATCTTACCATTTTGTTTTACACTTTTTCAAACAAATTATTGACTTAAAATCAGTGAAATAATTGTTTTCTGAATGAAATCTTTTTAGCTAGGAATACATTTTTAGCAAGGTGTTTATATACATTGTTTTCAAGAGGTTTCAAGTTCTTGCTGAATATTCTTACTAAAACTTCTACACTACTTTTGCCATTTAAAATAGACTGTAGCAGCATCTAGGGTATTGTTATATCAAGGTATTGTTTTGAGGTTGGGGGCAGTGTATTCATCTTCTGACCAAGATGGTAAATTATTTCTAGCTGAATGAGTGACATAACTCTGGAGAGGTCTGTTATCTACTTTTTGAGCTATCAAGAATCTGCAAAACTTTGTCATGCAGAGATAGCCAAGGCCTTGAGAATAACAGAAAAGGTGACTTTTTCTGTATCAGTGATGCTCACTGTGTTGTCAGCAATATGGCACAACAGCTGGTGTTTGACCCTGTGCTCTGTAGGGCTTTCCCTACACAAGGATGTACGCAAGGATGCTCTATAGGGCTTTCCTTACACAAGCCCTATGTGAGGGGCTTTCCCTCAGTTGCAAGCTAAGCCAGCTTCAGAATTGCTTTGCAAAGTCAGAGTGCTTTTAAAGTATCTAGGGCAGGAGGTTTAATTGTACTTTCCATGTTGTTATATGCATGTCTAAGCAGCAAATTACTAATGCTGAAATGTTAGTGATTGCCATGTGCATGTGTTGCTGACATGAGTGTGTTAAATGGGATCAATTCACTGAACCCACAAAGGGTCCAGATCACGTTTACTGTGTGCCTTGTAGCATACCGAAGATGGGTGATTGCTCTGATAGTCTGTATCAAAAAATGTCCCCATGGAAAGGGTACTAATTCTATTCACTGTGATTGTGAAAGGGAAGACAAATTATTTAATTACTAAATACACAACTTCCAGGCAATACAAAGTAACATGCTGATTAATTTAACTATATGGGAAGAGATACTGTTTAGTTGAGGAGCTCTTCTAGAATAAACAGCATGGAGGTAAGCATGGAAGTGAGCCAAATGAGTAAGAAAGATCGCTGGGTGCCTGCATAAGATGATATTATACTAGCTGCGTTAAAAAGAGAAAGTTCCAATTCTACCAAATGAAGTTCCCTAACCATTTTTACTTTAGACATACTTCTCTCTGGACATATTTTTCTCTATTTGTTAATCTGATTATAATCCCCTACTCAGCGACTTTTGTCTGAAGCAGTGTTTATCAGTATTCCTTTGATCAATACTCCTCAGTAAGACCACAAATTCAGAAACCATTTTTCTGCCACTTCTGTAATTAGAGGTTTGAAGGGTTTTTCTTTCTTGTGGAAGTTCTGAGAAAAGGTGACCATATCCTAGTCAAAAACACAAATCCTAGTCTAAAACACAATTTTCTTAAACTAGAGACAAAACAATAGTGAAAAGAAGAAAATGTTTGCTAAGGTACCTGTTATAGACTCAACTAGCTAGGCTATGTTCAGCTTCAATATAGTATAAAAAAGGAAAGCATATTACACTTTCAAAAAGCAATTTTTTTTAAAGTGTCAGTCTTCTCAGGTGTCTCCAGCACAACTTTTTTATTTTTACTTTTTTAATATCAGATATGAATGCAGTCTTTGATATTCAGAAGGAAAGGGGAATGTATTGCATACAGATATATCAGTATCTAGCATCAGAGGCAGATTTTGTAGTTTTAGGTATTTGTTGCCATGTGATGATATGATTGGCTCAGTGGATGACGGGAGGGCAATGTATGTCATTTATCTTGACTTTAGCAAGACTTTGGACATGGTGTCCCATAGCCGTAATACCCTTATAGTCAAACTGGAGAGAGATGGACTGGATGAGTAGACTACAAGGTGGATGGAAACCAGCTTGCTGGTATCTAATGGCATTGCTCAGAGCTTTTTACTACAGCCRATGTTGTTTAACATCTTCATCATGACCAGGATGATGGAATGGAGTACACCCTGAGCAAGAGTGACAGATAACACCAAACTGGGGGCTGCCATTCAAAGCAATCTCAGTAAGCTAGAGAAATGAGCTGACAGAAACATGAAGTCCAGCAAGGATGAAAAGGAAATCTTGTACATGGAATTGAATACTCCTGCACAACAGCACAGGCAGGGAGTGGATTGCCAGGTTTGCAGAAAAGGACCTAAGTGTCCCAGTGGACAACAGGTGAATGTGAGTCAGCAGTGCCCTTGTGGCTAGCTGCAGTGTGTTCACTAATGTGTCCAGGTTTGGTCTCCCAAATGCCCAAAGTCGAGTCTTGATGCMCTCAGACCAACCAGTGGGAGATGAGATGCCTTGACATACAGAATTTATTAAAAATAATAGTAATTAAAGCTTATAATGTCAATATACAACAGATGGGTATAATGTATTACTGACAGAGCACTTTAAATGAAAACACTCTTCAACATCTTTGATACATTTTTGATGTTTCTGTGCCTTCTTAGAATTTTGTATCTAAATGCAGGAAAGTAGTCCTGGCTTTTTAAAAAATTATATGTTTTTTTCTCTTAATATTCTGATGCATTCTTTTAGAAAAAATAAGTTAGAATCAGTTAAATAGAAAGATACGATATAAATATTTTTAACTAAAAGTTCATTTTAGAATTCTTCATAAAAGCATCATCTTTTTTTTGACTGAATGTTTAGTACATCCTATTTTGGTAATACAGATTTCTCTCACTTAATATTACATTTTTAAATTTACAAACTTCAGGATTTAAAAGTTAAATAAATAAAAGAATAATGTTATATTTGCTCCTAGAAAGTGAATTTGGATGGTGAAGTGAAGGAAGGATGGAAGAATAACCTTAAAAAAAAAAAAAGAAAACCTGTTGTTTTTTAATTTAATATCTACTGCAAGATAATTTACAATCTGTGTATACTACAGCCGCAGATGAAAACCAATTTCACTCTCTGGTTTTGGTAATTTTTTGAAGAGCAGTATTTGTAGAACTGGTTGTATCTGTATATATTTGGTGTGTCAGTCTGTTATGTCTCCATTTCATCCAGCAGTTTCCTATAGAAATTGATTCTGGGTAAGAGCTAGACATGTGGCACTTCATTGTTTGGGAGAATAAAAAAAAAAAAAATGCAAAGAGGAGCTTCAACTATTTTCAGGGCATTTTTGTGCACTTTTGGATTTGGTGAATCAATACCCAAGACACAGGAATTTTCTGGTAGTGTGTTTGGATTCTCAAGCAGATGTCTGTTAAGATGAAGGGTGGACAAATACTACCTGCAGTAAGCAAGTGAGCACCCAGTATGGGAGTTCTAGTTCAGTAGCAGCCCATTTTTATATCACTGGACCCCACTGGAAATACTAGGTTGATTTTCCATTTAATTTATAATGAGATCATTTTGTATGCTATTTGTGAGCAAACAGTTACTCCAAGTTTGTGATTTTTGTTTATGATCCATTACTCAGTGCTAGGTACCTCTTTTTTATTGAGGAGTGGGGAGTGATGTTCTGAATAAGGCATACCTACTTGATCCTAAAGTTACATAGTATCCAGAGTGATGGAATGGCCTTTGGAAAGCTGCCTAGCAAGAGCTGCAAGAGAAAGCTAGAGACTGTGCTATCTAAATGCATGCTTATCTCCAGTATAGATGAGTCAAGCCTGCTGACTTAACTCAAATCCATAACCGTATAGTTTCATAATACCTTTTGGAGGTATCATGCGGCTAACACTGGAAAGAAGTTAGCTTTTTAAAAGGGTCTGGAATCATGGAATACAAAGGACTGTGTCATTTCTAGGAGGCCTAAACTTGAGAAATGGAGAGGAGGATGGAGAGTGTCCGTACTAATACATAGGCTTGCAGCATGTCTGAAACTGAGTTGTAAGTGGAATCTTGTATATTTTAGTGCTATGTTCACTTATTCCATTGTCATTCTATTTCTTCTATAAATATTACAATGTAGGTTCAGGTGTCGTGAATACTGTTAATGTCCACAAACCAACTAGTTTTAATATTTCAGAAATCCTTTGATAAATCATATATCCTTATCATTATTTATTCACTCTTYGCAATTGTGGTACTGTGAAGGTGGCTGCTACAATGTGGTGCTTAGCTGCTAACCTCTAATCTCTCCTCAATGACGGCAGTGCTTATAGCATTTGATTAGAATTGATTCCAAAACTACACATAGAGCTTTCATGTTTTAAGGAGCAAGGGCAGAAACTATTATTAAAAATGTGCTATGGAAAGCAGTTCAGAAGTGAAAAGAACACAGTTTGGACAGTACATTCTGAAAATATATTAGAAAAAATATAGCAAGTACAGCAAAGAGAAAAATTACTCATGGAAAATACTACCTGTAAAAATATTAATCCTATTAATATTAATTTTATGAATACTGCTTCAGTCCAGGTGACAATAACTGTATCACTACAATAACTTGTAGTGATTGGCTGATCAAGCAGCATTTTTTTTCTAAATATTCAGTAGGATATGTTGTAGAAACATTGATTAAGCATCCATGCTGACAAGGTTAGTCTGTGGATATTATCTTTCCCTACTATTAAGCTTTGGTATGATGTTGCCACTTCTTTATCATTTTGTCTTAGTTCTTCTTTTAGTCACTGAGAGTTGGTCTCTTCTCTTATGTAGTATCAGCACATCCTATGTATAACCTTTGTCCAAAAGAGTTTGCGGATAAGTTARCTAAAATAATGCAAATTGCAAAGAAATACAGAAAAACTGAGAAATAATACTAAGTCATTCCTTAAAGATAACCTTTAGTTATGGATCCATTGTGTAACTCCCTGAATGTAGCTGCCAATAAGCTCAAGAAGACAGGATTTTGCTTTACAAATAATGTGCAAATGCTTTCAAGTACACAATATATAATTTTAAGATTTGGCTTTTCTGTGATAATGTAATATAACACACAAATATTTTTACAACTTTGTCTTAAGAGTACAGAAATAACAAAGCTTTGATGCATACATTTATATATTTTTATAATAATGAAATAAATTATATTTGAAACACATGTAGATACAGTCAGTTTTATGCCTTATACATTTAGATATATTTACTCCCCTGCCCCAAAAGTATTATACAAAAGTTATCCTTATGCAAAGCACCAGATTCCAATGGAAAAAAGAGCGTGGTGCCTTATCTAATGAAAATATCTTAAGAGTTTACCCAGAGGGAGAGCCCTGGCTCCATTGTCAAAGAGTGGTGCATACATAACAGTTTTGTACCATAAGCCTATTATATTTCAGTGACTGATTCCTGCTATATTAGATGATTTTTGTTTGTAATTTTGAGTCTGTAGCGTTATCTGTCAAACTTGTGTGTCCTGTTTCCCTTGAAAAGAAAAATATCTAGGCTAGTGTTTCTATAACATGAGAGTTTCAGAAACTTTCTCACTTTGAATTTTTGGAGGTTTCTCTCCTCTTGTTTAACTTTTAAATTCCTAAAGCAAAATGAATGTTAGAACTTCTTAAGGAGAGGAATAGAGAACAAACCCCAAGTCTGTCAAAGACAATGGCTACACCAAATTTACTAGGCTGCAAGTACTCTGCTTGGGCTGTTAAACAGGTTCCTAGACTAATTAATTGAGGTTTGTTGAGCATTGGTGCCTAGCACTGCACTTCACCATGTAGACAATGTATTAGCTATTCACTCCCTTCTAGGAAGGATCAGGAAAAGACATCCTTGTGACTTCTGTGGTAACTGTCACTGAAGTAAGTACTGTTTAAGAGAGTATAAATGATCTTGTGACACCTTTAATGCTGAAAGTAATTTAAAGGGTAAAAAAGTACACAGAAGCTTTAATTGTGTAGTGAAAATTATTGCTACTTAGCTAAGAAAGAAAGAAAAAAATGTAATGAATGATAATGGCCTCAGTTGGGTGCAAACAGTAGTGTGTGCTAAAGTCTGTCACTGTCATCAATCTATGAGGCAATTTATTTCCAAGAGCATTAACTGTAGTATGTGTAAAGCATAACAAGTATTGTAAACTTTTTAAATGTACTATGAGATTCCATTTGCTTCGACACAGCTGTGCCTTGAATAAGGCAGTAGTCATTCAAGTGTCATCAAGTTACCTAAGAGAAAAGGCAGCACAGAAGTCTTTCACTGTGATCTGTTACTTTATACATTTTTTATAAAAAGTTAAAAGAATTATTTCATGGAACATTTCATATTTACTGAAATTGCATTTATGCTGCATGGCCCCCAACTGATCACAGCAAGATTCTGTTACTTTGAAAAAAATTGAATGAATGTGGAAGTATCACATTGCAAAAGAACTCCAAACCTCTGAACTTATACTTGTGTACTGTCATATTGAATTTAATGTTTCCTGTTTCACTTCTTAAATTATGCCATATTTCCAGCCAGCACAATCTAGGCACTCTGTTCATTCACAAAATATTAAATATATTTATTATTGGGAAAAATCCTGATGTACTGAGAATATGACTTTCTTAAGTTATTTTTACAGTTTTGAAATTTTTTTAAGACTTCATGCAGTAATGGATATTTTGTATTTGGTGAAGTATCTAAGACCTAGTGTGTTAAGATATACGGAGAAACAGGTGCTTTTTATTGCATTTAGTAAAAATCCTTATCAGTTTTCTTAGTATATGCTAAGGATAGGAACTTGATGCTATAGGAAGCTGAAAGTCTCCACACTCTTTTGGAAAAGCACATCTGGGGATTTTTCTTCCCCTAAGCAATCCCCAGAACTTTTTTGCTCCTTTACTTTGTTATTTACAGGAATTACCAGCTTAACAGGAATACCAGAACTGGCAGAAAAGATGATGAGTGTAGGAACACTGAGTCTTTCACACAGCAGTGAATAATGCTCCTTACGGTCACAAAAGTTCCATGTGTTTAGTTCATGCTACATTCCGTGCCAGCACGTGCAGTTTAAAACTATATGCGTGCTGCAAGACAAAATACAGTCATGATAGGAGAGCTTTTTTCCTTCTGTTTAATGCACACCAACATAGTCTGGCGATATGAATCATATGTAGCATTCAGACAGTTTGAAAGAGTTTTATAGCCAGGCAAGAAAAATAAGCTAGGTTAGCAACAGTGAAGATGCAAGGCACAAACCATCAGTCTGGCATGTATCCAGGATAGAGGATTTTTTTCTAGCCGCCATTGCTCCTGATTTGTATAAATGATTTTGTGCATGTATATTCACATTTGCATTGATGCCAGTCTCTTAGATTTTGAGAATACATATGTGTACTAATTGTGGGGATGTTCTAAAATACTTTGTGTGACACAGCTGGACTTCGTGTTTTGAATGTAAGTAGCCAATTATAAAAATATATAGCACAAAATAGCACTGTTATTTGAATTTGCATTAAGAAGATTCTTTTTCTGAAACCTTTTTATTTGAAAATTATAATATGGCTCAGCATTCTTGCTTATGTATTTGATATTGAAATCAAATCAGAAAAAAGACTACTAAAATTGAAAAATCCACTGTTGTATATGTTTGCGATTTACTTTAGTAATTTAAATAGAATCCTAGTTGTTTATGCTTGTAAATATACTAACATAAGTCCAGCAAAAGAAATGAAAGCTAAAAATGCTTAGGCTGCAAAGTATAACCAGCTTGTAATACATAGTAATTTTTCAGTTGGGAGAATACCCAGTTGTGATTTTGATAGACTTTTAGTGCTATTTCCTTTTGTCTTTGCTGTGTATAATGCCTAAGTTCATCATACACATCGCATCTGAGAGAATGATAATTCAATGCAAAGCTTGCATTTTACTCTCTCAGTTGAGCTGACCTTCACTAACTTCTTGGATTGCACTTCCATGGTTCATATCATAACATCAGCAGAATCCTTTGATGGAAATACAGAGTTGAATTCAGCTGAGGTCATCTATGATCTTGTATAGTATATGTTTCTCCTTGTTTATTAATAGTATATGATCAAAGTAAAATCAATATTAACTGCAAATAAAACAATCATAACAGGTTTCAAGTATATCACAGAAATACAATTTTGTATAAGAAATATTACAATTCTCAAAAATTATTTTAGTCTCAACATTTTTTAAGCATCATGGACACTACTTGAAAGTTCTTCTCTCTTAAATACCAACAACTTTCCACAGTCAATCCAAATTTTTACATACCCAAAATTTACGAAGAAATTGATTTGATTCTTTAGGGTTTAGGCCCCAACTGCTTCAGAGCAATTTGAGCTTTACTCTGAATTCCATAGTAAAAACATAATTTGCTGCTGGCAGAATTGGTTCAGGAATCTGTAACTATATTAGTCAAATAAGACTTATGAATATTTTTCTATGTGAAAAGTGAATTGTCAGAATAGAAAAATGTATATATGAGTATCTCAAGATTTCTGATTTTTTTGAAAGGTTAATTTAGCTGAGTAAGCAGTCTGCTTTTTAATTTTGTTGTATTGTTAACAAGCAAAATATTTAAATACATGCAATTCCAATTGCATTCTTCTTTTTTTCTTTGCCAGATTTTCTGAAATAATTGCTGGTATAATTTTAAGTGAAAGTTCTGTTGAAAGCTTTGTAAAAACAGAGCATAGATTTATTTACTAGTGGAGGTATATATACCAAGAGTACTTCTCTCTTATGTACTTGGCCATTTTTAAGTAATGATCTGATATCAAACTACAGCTATTTAAGAAACAGTCTAATTCTTTCTTCAGTGGTCACCTTCGTATTAGTTGACAACTGACAGAAAATGCGCAAAATATGTAGTGGATTTGTTAATAAAATCATTCTGGAAAAGTACACTTATAGTTGAAAAGTGAACATGTAAAATTTTTTTGTGTGTCTGAAAAAAGAATTTTAAATTCACAGAAATATACATATTTGCATATATATGCATTTGAAGATGCAGTCATTCATTCAGACAGAGAAGCAATACTATGAGACTTATCTCAGTAATCATAAATAATGATTAACTGGAAGTGTTGATAAAATTAGAAAACGATCAGTTAAGAATAAAATATCCTTAGCCAGTGAAATATCAAATTATACTTTAAGGAATTGGAATATGAATTTTTAGGTAGCTAAATGAAGCAAAGTTGATTTCACACATATATCACCATGAATTAAATCTTCGTATTCAGGCTCTATGTGTTTGGCAGGATGAAATGGTTTACCTAACCCATTTTAAAGTTTTGGTGTACTATGCAACTGTTGAAGAAGAAAGTGATTTACTAATGTGCATTTAAGTTACTTAGCAGAGGACAGAAGTTTACATAGAAATTTGAGGATTTGACAGATGTGCAATGATATGGTATAAAAATGGGATATTTAACTATGATCTTGTTTGCTATATACTTCTCTATACCTGTATCTAATAAAGTAAAATGAGCAGTAACTGCAAATACAAAACAGGTAACAAGTTGAAGATATATAATAAAATTACATGCATGTTGTGCTTCCTTTTGCAAGTGTTTAGGGAAGACATTTGGCCACAGGGTTTTTATTTAATTTGCATACTCTGTATTATTGAACTGAAATGACCTTTTGAAAGTACAGGCAATTTAATATTCCTAACATACTTTCTTTAATGAAAAAGGTGCCCTTATCTTTTGATTAGTTATTTAAGCTAAAGAGGACATCATGCAGCTCTTTTTATCATCTATATGGTTTTTGCATTTTTTGCATCAACAAAGTTGAAAGCTTCAAACTTGACTTTTCCAACTGTGAATCTTCAGGGTTCTCCCTCTAATTTGTGGATTTAATTTTCTTTCCAGATGCTAATTTAATGTTTTCCTATGCGTAATTTTGATAGAAACACATTTTGTGGCTGAAAGCTCGTATTTCATTTGCTTTAAAACTGCTATTCTCATGGGCATAGCTGAATAGAAAATATAAATAAACAGGTATTTTTTCTTGATAAAGAAAACTTTAGTATTACTATTCTGTATAAAAATAATGCTCAAAATCATAGCTGTGTTTTTTTAAGCTGTTAAGAATATATGATGATTTAGCTGCAAAACTGTTCTACAAAATCTTATTTTTATTCCTCCCATGGGAAAAAATACCAGTTTTGTATTCAGTTTTAGATAATAAGCAATGCATCACTGTACGCTTATCTTTTATTTAGAAGAAGCTGACCATTGCACTATGATGATTCATGGTTTATTCTGAGTAGGTACAGGATATGATACTGCTTTAACTCACATTCAAGTGATATGGAATGGAATAAAACAATTCACTGTGTGTAAATACTGAGGATGTGTAAAGTCTAGTGTGCCTATTGTAGCATGGACAGAATATGATTTTACTGCCTTGCAAACTGCATGCCCTCTGTGTGTTGGCAGCTAAATTTTAGGAGGCCTGTGTTCTGCTGTTTATATTCTCAGTGCTTGCATGCTTCCTTTTCGTTCTTTTTTATTTTGTTTGTTAGTTGTTTTCGTTGATCCGAGTATTACCTGCTCTTAAGTTTGGGGAGAAAGCTAATAGTACCCAAAGACTACTTCAGTTTTTCATCATTGTTCATTACTGTTAACTTTATTTCAACTTACAATATTTATTATTCTGTATTATCAACACTGAAATACATCTTCACTCTTAAGTACCACATAGCATCTGATTCCATAGGTCTTCCTCTTAGTTCTTCAGAGAATGAATGAAAATACAGCTTTGGATTTGTCTGCTTGGATTGAAGTACTTTTGATAAAAAATCCCAGAAATAAATGTATTTTCTGTTTGAAATTTACTCTTTCCTTTGCAGTTCTTCTTCTCTGTTAATTCTTTTGTCAGTGGTGTGTTAACTCGATCTTTGATTTTCAAACATTTGTGATAAAGCTGAAATTACATTAACCTTTTGATAGTTTATCTCTTGATAATGTTCTGAAGTATCAAAGCATTCCTATACTGAAAGAATTCCTAGGCAAAAAAGGCAAAGTAAAACCAAACCTTTAACTAAGCTGCAGTTAAGGCTGTTGATATATATTAATAGCTTGAAGGAAATTATATTAAGGAGAAAATCCACCTTTGCAGCTACAAAGTTCATCATGAGCAGCTAAATTAGTGCAGTTGTACTGTTCAAGAAATTAACTGATTCCATGCAAAACCTCCGTGTGCAATAGATCTCAATCTAGAGAGGATTTTGGCACCGCAAAGCAAAGGACATGCATAGGACAAGTATGCTCCCATGCCAGCTGCTCAGGATATGTTCTATGTTATGATTTGGTCCTTGTGTCTTATTAATTGTATGCAATATTTTTGATTTCAAAACAGAATTTTCTTATATTTTATTTTAAAAATAAGCCAGAGCTTGTATCAAAACCAGACTTTTAAAAATATTAAATGGGATGCAATTTTTTAATTAAAATTACGAGGAGAAATATAAAGCACTAGCTTCGTATTAAACATTGCAGAACATGTGCTTTGCTTGTATCACCTGAATGCAGATACATAAGACTTCTGTATTAAAAATTATGCTACATACCTACACAAAATTTGCTGACTTGAAAGCTTGCACGGAAGGAGGAACAGTAATTAAATCTGTTATCCTCCAGAGAAAGTTAAGAGGTATGATGTGCATAATCCTTTTATTATATATGGAATGGAGAAACATGGGCTTAAAGGAGATTAGGGAGTGAATGATGAGTAAATGGAATAACTAAAAGCATCAACTACTGTACTATAAGTGATAGTCTTCATGCAAAAACTCAAATATATTTGCGTTTTGAAGTTTGGCTTGGAACTCTTAACTTACAAGAATGTTATTTTTTTAAGCATTCAAGTGGATGAAACTTTAAATTTTTATGCTGCTTCTAGGTAGAAATGTATCTTTCTAATTTTTACCATGTTTGCTGTTATTTTATATGTTAATTTTATCCTAATAGTAATATTATTATGAGTTTGTATCTTTTTTAAACATGAGATTTTTAATCACGGTAAATGAAATACTTAATATTGTTTAGCATGTTTGTTATGTTCTTTTAAACCCAAGATATCTTTGCTGAAAACAAATCCTTTTAGTTTTGTTTCTAAAATGTTTATAGCTTATAGAGCTTTATAGCTTAATATTTAAGCTATTCATCTTTTCACCTGAGCACAAATAGGGAATGTAGTACTAGGTTTGACAAAAAGTATTTCATACAGTAAAAATATTGATAGGCAAATTTTTGCAAAATCTTCTGAGTTAATATATTATACTCTGTACAAATACCTTCTTGAGCGTTTGTAAACTCTAGATGATAACTTGTATTTTTAGCATTAAAAAAATTAAGTATATTTTACAGTTAGAGAAGTACAGTTAAAGTCATTGCATAATTACTTTATGAAATTCTTTTTATTAATTTCTCTAAAAATTGCTACAACCTAATTTTGCATCCCAGTGATTCATCTTAATATTTGTTTCAAGGGATCAGATTTGCCATCACTTGGACATTGCAACTGATTAGTTACCTGAGGATTCCCATAAAATGCATAAATACAGACAAGATTTATACTAGTTCTATCCTGTTTGATATAGCAGACATTAAGAGGATCCTGGCTTGGCAGGTTGGGACACTTTATTGGAGTGCTGTAGGGTCCTATAGTTTACCCACCACCAGGCCAGACTTAGGTGTCTGGCCTGTCTAAGGTATCTGATCCAGGCATTTAATCGAGGAGATTAAATCCAGAGATTTAAACCTCCAGCTGAATCTCACTTAGTTATCATGTCTTTTTAGAATTTTTTAGAATTTTCGAGAAATCCATAGCATAGAAAGTTCAGTGGGTGCCAGGCATACCAGAATTGCTGCCCATGTGTAGATTGTTGATGTAGCTTGTGTGAAGGTCTAAGACATCTGACATGCACAGGACCTGTGCATAATCTGTAATAAAAAGTAGATATATATGATTACATTGAGTCTTTTCCAAAGTTCTCTGGTTATGGTAAAACTACATTAGCACCCTTCAGAGAAGTGACTCATAAATTCCAAAGCAGATGTTCAGAATCTGGCATATATTTTCTTGCTTTGAATGGATTTAGGAATGCATATCAGGACAGCATATGGTAAACAAGACATCATTTTTCCTAGCAATTTTTTTTGGAAATACAGTCTGCTCCACTTTGGAGAATAATAATAATGTTAGTTATAATGCATACTTCATTGACACTGGTGTTGTAGATAAAGCTGATTTGACAGTGTCCTCAGTCTTTCCTTCAAACACTCCAGAAGATCCTTCACAGTCTGTCTCCTGCTGTGAAATACTGTTCTGTGGATGCAAACACTAAGTTTTTTATTAAGTTTAATTGCATAAAGTGTTTCATTTCAACTGCTGTGTTTGGTAACATGTGCTTTATAGAAATACAAATATTGACACTTAATATTTATTTTTAATGCTGTATTTCTCCATTTTGCAGAAAGGATGTCCTCCTTTTCCTGATTTTTTTGGTGCAAATACAATAAGCATTATTCTGTATTGTAGCCAGAAAGACTGCTGTTCTAAATGTTTCTCTCTGAAGATTTTGTTCAGTTGCACAGTTAATGCTCCATAATTTCTGTAATTTCCTATTTACCTGTGTAACATGATTGCATAAAGTGATTTCCTTGTAGAACTTCATACAGATCTTTTCTAATGTCTAGCTGAATCTTAATTATCAATATTACCTCTGCTTTGCATGGCACAAATAATATTTTCTATGCACTTTCCCCATCTCTGTGTGCCTTTGCTAATGCAAGTATGCTATATTCTCTCTGTAATACTTGTATATCACAGTTATCTCATTTTTTCACTCTCATTTGTTTCAAATGCATTTGTTAGTCATACCTCTTCATTTTGATTTTTGCGCAAGATGAATAATGCTACAGAAAAATTTGTTTGCTCTTCAGGCATTCAGTGTGCTCTGGCTAGTCCAATTTTTTTTGTAATGTTCAATTGTCTTTCATTAGTAATGTTGCATTAATAATTTTACATTGAGTTTGGTCCCTTAAGAATGTATTCTTCAGATTATCATCCTTGAATTACATCGGCGAATTACTCATGGTTTGAATTAAGTACATCTTATGTTCTTCGCTTATCAGTACCTTGAAAAGGTCATAGTTTTCTCTCACAGAAATGTTTTTCTTCGTAAAAAAAAGTTTCATCTCTGAAAAAAAAATGCAGAAAAATAGGTGGCTTGTCCTGATTTTTGATGTCAGAATTTCTCCATCTGTAGAGTTACTACTGAAGATCTGTATTCTTCAGGAAAGCAAGCTTGTTTCCAAGTTGTAGATCATGTACATCATTCATCTTAATCTAATTTTCTGCTGTATTTTTATTCTAGAATCTCTTGGCATTATATTCCTTATATTGTTTTGCACAAACAACACATAGTTAATTTGTCTGGCATGACATTACTTTGGGGTTGATTTTGATTGTTTATGGGAACAAAGATCCACATAAAACAGTCAGTTAAACAGGTTTACGTATTCACAAACTTTTAAAACACACTTGCTACTCAGTAATTTGGCTCAGTGCACATACTTGAATATACCCACAGAAAGCAACAAAGAAATTTATGTGCTTGAATTATGCCCAGTATCTCTGTTAGAAAAACAGAGGACAAATTTTCTGGTTGCTTCATTATGGTGTAATGATGAGCTAGTCATGAACTGAAGTAAGAAAATGACTATGGCTGTAAAGTATCTTTTTGACTTTATTTTTTTGACTATGGCTGTAAAGTATCTTTTTAGAAGAGAAAGAAGGAAGTCTTTTTTCAGTTAAGCAATTGATTCTGGCTGTTCTTAGTCTCTAACTTTTTTTCTGAGGTCAACTAGCTTTAGAAAAGAAGAGTTTCTGAAACTAGGTCTAACTAGGTCTAAGTGAGTTAGTTCTCCAATTATTGTTACAGTTTAGCACTTTTCTTTTCCCTGGCTTGGCATCAGAAACACCACTGGGTGTTTTATCATAGTTATGTTTAAATTTTCAAATTAAAATAGTGAGGAAAATCTAGAAGTTAGATCTTCAGGTATTTCTGGTGTTGCTAAGAATTGATCCTTTCTAAACTGATTTTTTGTCCAAAATCTAAGCATGTTCCTAAATCAGAAAAGAAGTTAACCTTGAAATTCATCCTCTAACCTCAGGATCTCAGATTCYAGCTATCTTGGATTAAGAGCAGTCTTTTTCACCTGTTGCACTCTAATAGTATTAATTCTCAGAAGAACAGATGTGTGCCATAACAGTCTGTGAATGCAATATGTATTTTCTAAACATGGTTTTGTTAATTTGTGTTCATTTTGGTGCTATCCAAATCGCACTGTTTCTAGAAGCTTTAGAATGGTTTGTAACTGTACCTATAAATAAGTACAGAAATACTTTAACATAGGTTTAGTTCATGATGTGTAATTATATGTTACAGTATATTTTTGATCTTATTTGAAAAACCAAAGGCACAGATTTGTGCTCTATACTCAGAGAAAAACTGAATTCAATGTATTTTTAGAGTTATTCTGAAAAATTATTCTGAAATTCTCATTTTATTTGCATTGAAAGTTTTGCTGCCTAGTTAGTACATATTATTTAGAGCTTAATGTTTAAAAAAATAGTTTTTTAATTTTATGGTGATCGTTACATAATTAATTCAGGATGACATGGTATTCTTGTAGATTCTTAAAAGTTTTGGAGTTGATTAAAATTATAGTATTTTTCATTTCAATTTTCAAATAAAATGTATATATTTGACATGTTTGCAGTTTTTCTTTTTTGCAATACTAACAATATACTTTGTGTAGGTAATATGACTTGAATTGCGAATTCAGGTGAAAAGCATATAAAGGAATAATCTTTCATTCCTTGTTAAGCCTAAATTTCCAATTCATTTATTTTCATGTATTTAATCAACTTAAGTACATAATTTTGCATTTTCTTTAAGACATTACAGTATTGATACGTGTGACTATTGCATTCAAAAATACATAATTTCAAGGGTCTGATAATTCAGTAGATCTGAAAAATCAACTTTTTGAAAAAAAATGCTGCAAAAAATTGTCCAACATAAAAAAAAAAAAGTTTTTATATGATATAACTTACCGTACCTTAGAGTCATATAGGAATAGAGCAGAATTCTGTTTTAGTTGAAATAAAATCTGAATTCTGCCTTGAAAATAGGATCAGATATTTAATAGTGCTAAAATGTAAAAACTTGACACATTGTTAATATATATAGTTTATGTGAATAAATAAAGGCTTTACAGAAATGTCATTACATAGATACAGCTTTCTATAAAAAAAAGAATAGGCTTGTATATTTTTCTACTAAAGAGGGTTTGCAGAACTTAAATATTCATGAAGCACAATAGTTTCACAACAAATCAAATTTAATTAAATGATGCATTTTCACCACTTACAAAAGGTTTATTAAAGGTTTATTTGTTCATGCAAATTAAAGTGTTAGAATAAAAATCCACATGAAACTTGGCACTAACAATTAAAAAAAAATTATTGGAAGATTTCTCGCCTCACTGCAGTACCTTGCCATGTTTAAACTGCTCAGCTTGTCATTTAGAATCTTTAATGAAACTAGGGCGGAGGCTATTTATTTGCCTAATAGGACATAATTTGCTATGGTGAGGTTTTAATTATTTATAGGCTGTCTAAAATATTTAAAATGGCATCACTAAGGAGCATGAAGTGTTGGATAATGCCTTCATTTCAGGTTTCCTGCCGATTCCTTATGGGTCAAGCATTTTATTTCTAATTAGCATATAAGGATAGTAGCTTTAGAAACATAAGGAAAACAAATTCGTTTCAGTATGTTTGCAACCTGAGCAATTCAAATCTGCCAGAGGTCACAGGAAGCAGTAGAAGGTGCAGAATGTGCCAGAGAGGTACAGCCAAAAAGGAAAATGATTCGTCAGATGTACAAAATAAGCCTAAGGCATAGTTCTGCTCAAGCACAGCTTTATCACTACATGCTTACCTTGCTTACCTCTACTTTGTATAAATTCTTCCTAAAATACTTATGTATATTTCCTCATTATTTAGATACATTATATTATTCTTGTAGTAAGTCTAGCAAAGGAATATTTTTTTAAATAATAGGTTCTAAATTGTTCCTATTTGTAGCTTGTTTTAAATCACTCCAAAATGTTGATGCAACTTGAGGGATTTCAGTCATATAATACAGCGAACTACCTGTGGTTGGAATCTTTCTTGTTAAGTATTGAAAGCAAGGACAAGAGGGAGGAATAAGACTTCTTGCTTTCAAGGAGAATAAATGATAGAGTTGATTTTCCTAGTGGTTTGAGCATTCGTACAAATCTATACAGAGCAGCAGATGAAATGTAATACATTTTTAAAAAATAACCAGGACCTGTTTAACTTTTTGTTACATATTACATCATACAGTGCAGTCCAAAATGTTTTGCAAAGTAATCACATCATTTCTATATTGTAAATGAGGGTAATTTTTCTTTCATACATCCATGCCTATCAGTTCTGAAAATATGTGGGTTCTCTACATAGAGAATTTTAATAGAAAAGCAAAGTTATGTGTATGTGAAAAGGAGAAATGTCATCCTTCATGTATTAGAGATGTCTGCAGAGGGACATGAAGTTAGACTCTAGCAAAAATTGCATGGCTCAGAATTCTTCAGAATATTCTTCAGGATAAAAGAAGCAGCATGAAGAGGAAGCCAAGGAGGATGCATGCAAAATATAACCTAGTATATAAACAATTAGGATTTTCAGGCTGGCTTGTTTCTTAAATCCAATGCATGACTGTTAGCTATATYTTCACAGGGTCATAGGATAATTCGGTTTGGAAGGAACCTCAGGAGGTCTGTAGTATAACCTCCTGCTCAAAGTACAGTCAACTGTGAGATCAGCCCAGATTGCTCAGGGCTGTATCCAACTGCATCTTGAAAACCTCCAAGGATGGAGACTGCACAACCTCCTGAACAGCCTGTTCCTATGCTTGAGTGTCCTCAGCCTGAAAAAATTTCCCCTTACGTAAATCCTCTCCTGTTTCAATTTATGCCTGTTGTCTCTTGTCCTCCCATCATGTACCATTGTGAAGAGCCTCTCTCTTCTTGGTAACCTCCTCATAGGTAAGGGCAGGCTGCTATTAGGTTCCCTTGAAGCCATCTCTTCTCCAGGCTGAGCAAATCCTGGTCCCTCAGCCTTTTCTCACAGGGCAAGTGCTCCAGCCCCTGACCATCCTGGTGGCTCACTACTGAGCTCTCTGCAGTTTATTGACGTCTTTCTTGAATTGGGGGCCCCAAAGCTGGATGCAGTATTCTAGATGTGATCTACTAAGTGCCAAGTAAAGTGGCATAATCCCTGTCTTCCATCTGCTGGCCATGTTCCTATGAATACAGCCAAGGAGGCTGTTGCCCTTCCTTGCTGCTGGGGCACGTAGTTGGCTCCTGCTCAGCTCGCTGTCCACCACGACCCCCAGGGCCTTTTCCGCAAAGCTGCTCCCCAGGCAGTCAGCCCCAGTCTGTGTCACTGCAAGGTGCTTTTCCTTCCCAGGTGCAGGACTTTGTGTCAGTTCTTGCTGAATTTTCTAAAGTTGCAGTTTACCCTTTCCTCTAACTTGTCTGCATGACAGCCTTGCCCTTAAGCATATTCACTGGTCCACCCATTTGGTGTTATCTGCAAACCTTTTGAGCAAGCACTGCCATCACCCCAAGTCATTAGTAAAGATGTTAAACAGGACAGGTCCCAGAGTAACACCTGTAGTAGTCCAATTGTTACTGGCCTCCAGGTACAGTACAACCCATTAACCAACCTCTGAGGCTGATAATCCGATCAATATTTTAACCACCCATTTGTCTATCAAACCAGACTGTAACATTGTAACTTGGACACAAGAATAATTTTAACTTAATCCTGCTACTTAGAAAACAGGGACATGTAGGAAATCCTAACTGCAATTAAAACATTAGTAATAGTTGTAAAGACATAATATCTTTCTTCAAAGAGACTTCTTCAAGAGAGATTAATATTTCTGATCTAATATATAGCAATGTAAGATGAGAACCCTCTGAGGAGAACAGATACATACTGTATGAAACTGCTGAGTATGTGCTGTGACATAATGCAGGAATAACATTCAAATCTATGGAAGTATCACACAAGTCAATTAACCAGAGAAAATCTATTATTAAAACATTTATTTCCAAAAACAATTGTCTTTTGTTCTTCCACCATGATAGTCTCCAAGCATCTCCAAATTATAAGAATGTGAAACAAACTATTGATGTTTTCTGCCATTATCGCTGAAGCCTTGTAATGCAGCTTCCTGAATGTTACAATAGGTCTTTAATTGTTCCACCTGAAAACTATTTTTTTCTCATTCTAGGTTGCTTTCTCTAGCTCCTTAATGACTTAAATGAATTAGGTAAATTCAATTTATTTTATTTTGTAGCTTGAAATGGAAGTCTTAAAACATTGTTGATACTTAAAATATTTGTTTTCACCTGTCCTGAAGTCCTGTACAGTTTTCAGTTACCAACTTCAGGCTATTTTCTGAAGACTTTTTGCAATCTTATTTACCAAAGCAAAGCAGAAAAACATCCTTGATATGTCGGTTAGCATCAATTTTATGTGAAGCTTTTTCAGGGTTCAGTTAAACTTGTTACATATTTAACAGATACATCTTAGCAATGTCTGCAAGGATTTCTGGGCTTTCTTAAATTGCAGCTTGTCATCAAAATTCCAGTTAATTGTTTCATAGTTTAAAGTACCTAGACTTTTTGTTATGGGATTAGTCTCTATCAAATGGTTTATGTCGTCTCTTTAGAAAAACGTCAGATTATTTTTCTGTGTTGTATACCATTGCCCTTTAGAAGTGAGGCTAATGTCAAAGTAACTTACAGTTCATTTTCACCAATATTTCAAGAAGATGCAATCTGCTGGAAGAAAGATTTGTTATTTCTATAATTTCAAGGAAATTAGGTTGTCCCATTTTCTCTGTTGGAGTTCCTTAAAAACCTGAGCAATGCTATTTATTTGCATTATAAAGGTATAAAACTCCATCTTTCATCTCAAGCTTTGTTAACGAGTTTTACCTTATATTTTCTTAACACACTCGTCCTTCAAAGCTGCAGTTTAGAATCCCAAGGACCATAGATATGCACCAAAACTTAGATATGGCTGTCTTGATGCTACAAGTTTTTCTGACAGCATGTAAATATAGTGCTTAGCTGTTTATTGTGTTTTTTATTATTATTATTATTTAGCCAAGAGTAACCTGTCAGTTGTGACAGGTCATGGACCAAATGCCCACAGTAGAAAACTTACTATCCTGTAGGATAGGAAAGAGACTGTTGTAGACAGGCAACTCACCCCAAGTTCCTACCTCCAAATCCTCTGCTACAGAGGCGAGAAATACGTTTCAGGGCCAATTTCATTCTGAGTGTAATGACAGCAATGGATTTGGCTAATTAATAACACAAATTAAAAAAAAAGAAAATACACCAACAAGTTTATTTCTGTACATTATTACTCCTACTAAGCATATCTACTTCAAGAATGTATATGCCAAGATATATATGATATATACTCCAAGAAAAGGTATTTTGAATGACATTTTTAACCCTAATCATTTTGAAGTTGTGATTCTCCTGTTCAAAGGACAGAATTTTTACCTTCAGTTCTGGCAGTTTCTTTCTAAGATTTAGTCCTGTGCAATAAATGTAATGATTCCGACAGAACTGTATCCAAACCACTGTTGTTGTTCTGTTTCCTGACACAGCTACTGTTATGGTGCTTATGTATCTGTCCTTAGTATGTTTTTTGGAGAAACTGGCAAGTTGGGCATTGCTCAAAAAAAAAAAAGCATAGTGTAATTAAAAAAATTTGGAAGCTAAGTAAAATCATTTTAGTTTAATAGAAAATAACTTCACACAAATATGTTCATTGTTTATAGGGAATATGTGAATAAATGAATATGTTCATTTATAGGAAGTGAATATGTTCATTTTGTTTGAGGTCACTATGAAAAATCTAGGCATCAATTAATGATTAGAACTCAGTGCTTTCTCTTATTATGGAAGCTATTTTTCATATTACTTTTTTTGTTTGCATTACCCTGCATTGGCCTGTCCTCTTTTAGTGTATGCATTCTCTTTCTAGCTTTGAAATGACACACATGAAATTCTGGAATTTGTAGCATTAGAATGCAATTATGTCTTTCTCCTTTCCCCCTTTTCTCCTTGTCCAGTGAAGTTACAAACCTGTTTTCACCCGTGAAAGTGATTCTTTTGAAAAAAGCAAAAGCCTGTTGGAAATAGGCATAAGCTACAGAGTATATGCAGGTGAGGACAGGCAGTTCAGTTTTCTGGACGTTTGATAGAAATGATCAGAGTTTAGGGCAGAGACCATAAATTCATTCTAACCATGGAAGTCTAGGGAAAAGGTGAGATTARGAAACTTCTTTTTGTTCAGAGCCTTGAGGACAAAGATGGTGATGATGGCAATTTGCATGTTCAGTTTTAACGTTTTAATTTTAAAACTTTCTAATGCTGTCTGTAATCTCATAAATGTTTATTATTTGAAATATTGTTCTACCTAGTTGTGAACTATTGTGCTGAATAATATAGAGTACTACCTCTGTCCTAAAAAGATTTAAGTTCTTCAGTATTACTGTCCAAGCCTTGAGATCTGATTTTAATAGATGCTGCCAGGTATCTACAACGCATGGAAGTCAGCTGAAATTTTGGATGCATAGCAAAAGTGTGCCTCATGCTCAGAGCTCCAGATCTGTTATTTTGCTAACATGATCCAGTAACCTGATTTATGCCACTAGTATTGTTTGATGATAATGCTAAATATTTGAGTACCTTAGTTAATAAAGACGTTTATAATGCAAGACTAAATTTTTTTTGAAAATATATGCAAATGCTAGAATGCTCGAGGGTTTCTAAGTTAAATACACAACAAAGCAATTAAATTAGATTATTTTGATCTGCTCATTTTAGGGCTTTTAAGCCAGAGAGTAATATAAGACATAGCCTGCAGGCAAAGAGACTGGCTACAAAAAAACCCTGAAATCCTAGACTGCAATACTTCTTACAAAATAGAAATGGATTAAACTTCATTAACTTTAAACTTTAACTTTGATTAAATTTACTCTCCTTCACCCAGCTTTTAATCCTTTCTTCCCTGAGCTATGCTCATAACATTTTTGAAGATTCACAAGTCTAGGAGGCTTCCATAGGCTATTTGCTCTGTCCAAGTTTGGCAACAGTCTTTGACGTCCCTTATTACAGGAGAGAGTGAAAATTTCAAAAAGATGTATGGCTCAGGTAAAACTAACATTATTAAAGTATAACAACTGCTCTTGCCCAGATACTTTGCAGGTGGATGCAATACCTTCCCATTGGGCCAACAGGATAATAWTTCACTGGGCATTTACAAATACGGTCATCAATAAAAACATCTTGCCTACAAATCTTTGCACTTACATAGTTTTCCAAAGGATATGTCTCACATTTGTCACATGTTAAAGGGTGTAACACTTGTGTTATTCACTTTGATCACTTACCCCCCAAAATATTGAGTAGAATATTTTTCACTGGGAATATTACTGAATTTGTCTAGTGTAAAATAGATTGAACAACTAGCACCTTACATGAGTAACAGAGCTTTGTTCTGTTTGTTTTGTATTGTACAAGTTGACAGTTGTTCCATACTGGAAAATGAGAATGCTAACTTTCACATTTTAACTCTTTTGACAGTGATGATAACTTGAAGGAAAACTGACTGGAATGGATACTTAAAAATATTTTCATCTCCAGAAAAAAATTCTAAGTGTAGTTGCAAAATTAGTTCACGTTACCTGACCAGAGAATGTTTGTCAAGATATATATAGTAGAAATGGAGTAAGATTGTCAAATGTGCAGTCATGCTATTTGTTTAACATTTAGGAAATCAGAGAGCCAGGATGTTAAACTGACATTCACTAACATATTTAGTGCGAATGTATTGTACGTTTGCCTGCACTGTGCTTTTGATTATTGTGTCAGCATTTCTCACTGATATTCTTCTCTACTCATCTGATTTTCATTTGTTCTTTACAGATTTAGAGATTTGTTATTATAAATTAAAGTGCCACCACGATTAATATGTGATTAGGTGAATGTAAGTCAAAAAACTGTGACAACTACAGATATCTTAAACCTTCTTGCAGCACATGTCATAAACAAGGTCATGATGACACAAACTAATGTCTGTTTAGAAAAACTTTAAAACCAGAACTAGATAACTATAAAGATAATTAGGATGAATTTTAGATTTTTTTGTACTGTTTAATTAAGTGAAAGATTTTATGCTGCTTTTAACTTGAGGAATTGATATTCACAAGATTGAAAGTTCAGTGCATTTTTGCTGAGATATATAGTTAATTCTTACTGCAGAAATTCAATCCTATTTTCCTTCTATTATCACTTTGATTGTCCAAAAGCACTATGCTGCTTTCTGTCTGAGCCTTTGCAATGAGTTTCATTTTATTCTCCTTCCATTAAGGTAGCTTCACTTATAGCAATTACTTCTACTAAAGGAGATGGCAAAATGGCTTTGCTTTCCTTTAGCTTTTTTTTTTTTTTTAATTTTAATTCCAAAGATAAATTACTGTGCCTCCTTAAAACCCTCTCTGAAAAAGTCTTTTTCCAAGTAAACTAGGATTTTCATGAAAAACTGAAAAATTCTCATGTTAAAACTGTGTTTTGATCACGTTCTAAGGTTGAAAAGCCTTGGCAAGTGTCGAGTTTTCTGTTTTATCTGAGCAAAACCATTAAAAAATCTGTTCTATGTGAAATCCAAAAACAGGGATGAACTACATCCTGAATTGCTTTGTTTTGATGAATCATAATTTGCTACATGTGTGAGGATTATAGATTAAAGGTTTTCTCCGTCCAGAATTATTTCTGTCACTTGGGCAAGAAAGACCATATAGAAACAAAAACAATATGGTATTACTTCACATTAGTATCCTTTCTGAGCACTGTAAGGGGGTATAAAAATATCCTGGGTGAACTTACTTTGTTCATATTTTGTGAGCGATCTGCCTTTTGAGTTATATATGTGCCTATTTTAAGAGATTTTTGTGGTCCTTTTCCCTTGCTATTGTTTTTTACTTTACTTATTATATTAGTCATCTGTAATCTGGGAATTCTGAGAGTTTTACTGATTTTTAAATTGTTATGTTTATCCCACCATTTCAGAATCTCCTTCTTCTCCTTCAAGGAAAGAAGTAGCTAGTAATGTCACAGAAGATTCACTAGCATATACTGATAGCATAGCATAACATTTGATTGATTACAGAAAATATTTTATTAGAAGGCAGTGAAGGAATTTGACAAGAGCAGCATTTCAACTCACAAGAAACACACTGCAGTCAAAGATAACATGCTTCCAACAAGTACAGCTAGCTGTACCTATCACACATCTCCAGTACAGTATCAATATGCTTGTCCAAATGCTACGAACTATTTTACCATGATTGCCTAAAAAGCTTTCAAGTCATTTTCTCTCCTTAGTCATTGAAAACAAGTTTTCAGTTTAGGGTTCTGTAAAAAAAAACACAACTTTTTACTGTTTTTAATTATCATATTTTTTATAAAGTTTTAAAACATATCTGAAGGTGGTATTATTCAGATTCAAATTATCCAAATTTAAATATGCATGGATGAGTTTGGAGATGAAAGTAGTATTATTACTATTTTATGTTCCCATCCTTTCCCTACTCAATCTTTTATTTCTAACATTGGTTCGATTTTTATCTATCTTTCCATTCAAAGATTATTTAGGAAATATATTACCTGCTTTGCTCTTCTACATTCAGAGAAATGCCTTATGTCACTAGTTATTCTTCTTCTAAAGTACCTTTCAGGTTCTTATGTTATAAGCAGATTTCCTATAGTAAAGCTTATCTTCTGTATTTTCTTAAATATTGAAGGGCTATAATGAGCAATGAAGAATATCGTGAAGAAAGGGGACTACTCAGTAGAGGAGTCTTAGTAGAGTTCCTCTGAGCAAGCTCTTCTGGTGTTTTGAAAAAGGAAAAGGATACTAAGGAAGACAAAAGATGGTACCTGAAATACTGTACTTCCTGAATAAGTAACAGAAACTAACTGTAAATACCAAGAAAAACACAGCAGTGCCAGTGTGACACATTTAAACATCATGAGTCCATCCTAAATTTATTTTAGTCTTGAAATACACAATAATATATGTGTGTATGCATGTACATGCGCATATATATATAGGGTGTGTGAGTATCTTTGGGTTATGTTGATTTTAATTTGCCTTCTGCTTTTGAGAAAAAGAGGTACAGTGAAACCATGCTAGCAAGTATTTTTTATAGCATCATGGCTCTAAGAGCCTCAGCACAAATACCATTATGTTTAATAATACTGCTGTCACTGTTATATGAAAAAAAGATTATTTTCTCAACTTTGTGAAGATGAGAGTTTATTTGAATGTTCTCTAGCAGAATCTGCAGCAGACGAAGTATGCCATTATCCCACAGTTTCCTGGTCAGGCAAAAAACTTCCCAATTTTTTAAACTTATTTCTGTAAGCTGGATTCATATACTTCTCCTCCAGTGGTAAACTGAAGTATCAATTTCACTTTCCTGCAACAGGAAGATTTTATGCATCCCAGAGAAACTCCTATTCAGGAAAGGTGGTTTGGGGGGTTTGAGAAAGACCAAAATTCATTTCAACCAGAGGCTAGCAAGGTACTTCTGATTGTAGCGTGTGCATAACGGATATGCTTATTGACGTATCATGTAGCCATCTCGTCGTGTTCTCAAAGCAGCTAGCAAGTTACTCTGTGGTAAATAGCCCTTGCGGGCTGTTCATAGAAGATTTGTAGCATCTTTCTGTTGCTGCAGCTTTCACCTGCCATYCTGCTTCTGGCAAGCCTTATGGTAGTTACAGACTGGCATCGGCTAGCAGTGAGTGAGGAAGGTAGAGGAGCTGGCTGTGGATCCCCCTCAGTGGGACATGTGTGACGCAGTTTTTCTATACTGTTTTGGAGCCTCTGCTGTTCATTTGTATCGTGGCTGAACCTGGCCCTGGGTATAGAAGCTTAGTTCCATCAATGCACCCTTGCAATTTGTTGTCCTTACCCTATGCGGGTGGCGGAAGCAATATAGGTTCATGGGAGATCTGTACATTTCTGTGATAATCATCATAAAAAGGATAACACAATATCCTTTGTTTACAGTGGAGTTTTATGTTTGTTTTTAGTTTTGACTTCTTTCTCGCTGTCACTTCTCCTTTGCCTTAGACTTCGCTCACTAAATCACTTAAATGCCTACCTTTAAGCACACACTTAAGTACTGCTGAAAAGGGCTAGTTTGCTGAACTGGGGTCCTAACTTTACACAGATGGGAAAAAAGTTGAGCCACTAGCCTTTTTGCTCTACCTTATGCCTATGTGAATGAATATATGCTATGTGAACACTGCTAGATTTTGTTGCTAACAATAATATGAATCACCCAAGCACTAAAGTGAAAATTCTGTAAGCTGATATATTTCCACTCAACCCCCCCCCAAATCTCCTGAGCTGCTTTTGAGTACCTGAACTTTACTCTTCTGTCTTAGATAATGTGCCATATACTTTGACACATTGCTGTAGGGCTTATATAGCCATATGGAACACATCACAAAAGCAAGAGATATAACATTTTTATTAACCTGAATTTCCTTAAAATTTGTTCTAAAACAATGATTCTGCTTTTTTTATCTGGTAATTTTATTTCCTTGCAAGAAAAATATTTTGTCAAAATGTTAGTGGACTGCATCTTTCCAGTTAGTTAGCTGATTATGAGGTATGAAAGTATCTCTTCTACTGAAATGGAACTTTCTTTCATTTTTAATCTCATTAGATTATATTAGTTTAGTCAAAATAGCTCACATGTGAAACAAAATAAGAATAAAGGTTTAAATAAAAAATCCTTTATGACCCACAGCACAGTATAAGTGATGGCATAAAAGCACAGGCATGGTTATCATAATTTGTGAAAAGTTTAATAAATGTTAGAACTATTGAAGGAACGTAGATTAATCTAAAAAGCAAGTAATATATATTTACATGTATATATGATTACAGAAAAGAATGATAGGATCATTGATTAAATGAAATAGTGAATAAAATATTATTTGAATTTTTATTTTGTGCATTTTTTAATTATTTGTGTTAATAAATGTTTTATTAAAGAAAAGTATAAAAAGGCATGGATGATAACATGAGAAACATCAACTTCTAGGTGATTAAGGTCTGTTTTTGTTTTATATTTACTCAATTTGTCTTACTTTATATTTGTATCTTTTAAATGTTCTGGTTCTCCGTATTAGCTGATAATGTTCTTGCTCGTGCTTAGATGGTAATGACTAAGGAAGTTATTCAGAGTTTGCTGATTGTCTTTGACAAATTATGTACTGTTCTAATAGGGTCGCTTTGGAGTGCTTAACTAAACAACCCTTAAGTGACTCAAAGTGCTTGTTTGAAATAAAACTCCTTACCATTGTAACTACTATTACATAAGATCTTAGTATGGTCATGCTTAAAAAAGCAAGAAAATGATTTTTTTTTAATAAAGATTAAAGAAAAAGGCAGTTTTATCTTCAGTATGACTTTACTTGCTTGAACATTGTTAAATACAAGCTTCATTTTGCTCTATAAGCTCATATATAATTAAGTAACCCTTCTRTCATTTCTTAGTGGTGGTAGTAAATATGTTTAATTTATTTGGCGTTTTTTTGATAAAATAATATTTTGACATAAGACCCTATCCTAGACCCATGTTTCTGTTTCTGCTTCTCAGAAGCAAAAAAACCCTTTCATGTGAAATATGCAGATAGTCCTTTCCAAGCCATAAGTATTAAAATTCCTTAGGAACAGAAATGCCAAATATTTTTTATTTGGGGGAAGATAAAAAAGCCAAACATGAAAATATAGATACATACGGATATTTTTATCTTTTTCAGGAATATTTTATTATTCCTCCTATTATTCCTATTCAGGAATAATTTCTGTGTTGCTTTTGAGTAAATATCTAATTTTCAGTTATGTCCAAGTTTTAAACAGTTAAACATGCATGCCTACACAACCCAATCAGTGTCTCATTATTAGTTGGACTGAACTGTAAGATCAACACTGTCATGGCCTTAATAGATCAGTCCCACAGAATCAGCCCACACAGGACAAACAGGCTCTCTTTCAGAAAATGGGACTCTGAAATAAATCTGATAGATAGACCGTAGGACAGAATATTGAGCTTTAGAAGACAGTGGGTATCTCATCTTTATTTAAGAACCTCTGTGGATCAGTGCCCTGACTGCTGTTACCAGTCTGAAAAGTCAAAATGGCCTACTTAATCAAGGACATGCTTTGCTCCTTTTTTACATTCTTTCACAAATACAGTTTTGACAATAATGCTACAATTTATAAAACCAGAATATAGACAGACCACCTACAGAAAGAAAATAGAGTATTAGAAGCAGTGAATGAACAACATTATAATTCGTGAACGGAGTTCAGAAAATTTGTTTTTTTTTTCCCCCTGAACATGTCCACATTTCTAAGCAATTTCTCTCTGGAGACTAAAACGTCTATGAAAGAGAGAGTTCCGTCTCCTATTCCAGCATTTAGAAAAGATTTTCCTTTAGGCATTACAAGGCAGCACTCCCCCAAGAACTTTTTGGAAATTTCTTTCCTATGATAAAGTTAATGTTTTTAATAACACTCAAACTGCTCTTTTTAATGTTCACCTTTAAGAAAATCAGAATTTATTAATGCTTATCAGTAAGTGGTATGTTAGATACTTTTTACTCTTCAAATAAGAAAGTGTGAGAGTTATTAAGCGATGGCCATGACTGTATGTTTCACACAAAGATTTTTAAGGGCTTTCATTCCTTACTTGGGCAATACTGTACAGTTAGGTAAAATGATGTAAACCTCTGTTAACAGTAACATCATCTGAGGTCATTTTTACCAAGATTTACTGATGGCTTACTCTTAACAGTTAGAATATGTTGTCCCCCTCACAAAGATGCCTTCAGAAATATTACTATACCTTGTATAAAGAGTTACATTAAAATAATCTTAGCTGGACTGGGAAATTGCTAGAATTACAGTTACAAATACAATCTTATTTCAGCTCCCTTGTGCACATGCCTTAGGACAGTTTTTGACTACAGTCACATTTTTTTCAAACAGGTACCAAACTTCATTTATGTATAAAATTACAATGTTATTTCATGAAGAAGCATTCAGTATTCAGTGTTTGCTTTCCCTCGCTGCCTACTCTGTGGCAGCGTATCTTATTTATTGTACATTATTTAAAGACTGCTCTGAATACAAAATGGTTAATTCCTTAATAGGATAAGCATAGCAGTTACCATGCAAGTGCTGGAGTACTTCATAAACATTAATAACTCTGTAATAAACATAAACATTAATAAATATGTTACCTTATGAGGCTAAGGAATATTCTATTTTACAAATGAAGACTGGAGGAACAGAGAAATTAAATTCAAAAGCATCCTCCAAATTTAGTTAATGAACTTGAGCTGTGCAGAATTTGATTTTTTAGTTTCCTTAACATTATATATGTTTTTATTTATTCCTAGTGAAGCTTCTGTTGACTTCGGTTGCATTCCTGTTGTATTGCAGTTCCTCAGAAATCAAAATCCCAAGTGTCAAGTGCACTGTATATGCCCTGAAGACCCATCCTCAGAGTAGTTGAGAAGTAATAAAAGAAGTAATAGTAGATATTAAATCTTCACTGGTACAAAAACTGCCAGCAAAAAGATGACCGTGGAGCTCACTGGTAATCATTTTCCCTATCATGGGCAGCTGTTGATAAAACTAATACCGTCTGACTGATCATTCATTTGTTCAGGTAGCTGATGCTAGCACTGTTAAAGAGTTGAAAGCAATGTTTGTCTAAAAGATCTGAAAATGCTCACTAGCATATAAGGACCAGGATATTTTTTCTATATAACTTCTTTTCATCAATATCATTTGTGGCTATTTGGCACATGATTTGGCACATGATGCCATTAATTACTGTAGTATCATAAGCAGATACTCCAGTTCTCAAAAATCAGTAGTTCAATACTTATCCATAGGGACGCTGTAAAAATTGAGTAGGGTCAACACTTGGGAACTGCGCACTTTGAAGCAGTGTGCAGGGGAGTTTCTCTGTTCTCTTGGAAAACACAAGTATTTTTACAAGAGTCATGGAATTGTCTGAGCAGCTCAGGTTTAATCTTGCCATTATTTTGAAACTATCTTGAACTATTTTGGAAACTATATTGGAATTCTCACTTTGAAGATGATATTACCCTTATTCTTTCCTTTACCCTGTATTGCATTGGAAAGTGACTGTTACACTTCAACTTTTAATTGACCTGAACCTTAGCTGTAGATAAAATTTTGAACATAGGAATATGCCTTGAATTAAAAAAGTTGAATTTCATTTTTTTTCTTTGCTTAGAAATGAAACTTTCCCTTTTAAACATGAATGGGGACTGCATAGAAAATACGATGTTTGTTGGATTTTGCTTTGCCATACAGGTGGCTTTATTACTGTATCACATTAATCAGAACACAGCACTATAATGAATTGTTCTTATACCTTTTTTTTAAACACACTTTTAAAAAATACTGTTCATTAAATGCCTGTAGAATGCTACAATAAACAATGATCTACCATGGGTGGAGTTGAGAGGTTTTAGCACTGCAGTCACAAATAAAAGAGGATAATATTTGTCTTCCCTGAAATTCAAAACAAAAACCCCAAAAGACTTCATGTTCTGTGTATGTTTTTGCAAGGATATTACCTTTTTTATCATTACAGAACCACTGGAACTTTTAAACTCAATTTTCCTTCATTCATGAATACAACTTCTAAAACTTTTTATAAAATATTGCAGGATCATAGAATGAAGGACTGAAAGAAACCTTAAGCAGCCTTTTGCTTTATTCCAGCTCAAGTTATTTTTTGTCTGACATAGGCTAGTTATTCCAGATCTGTTCTGTTCTACTCTTACCATTTATAGTGCTATGAAAATATGTCAGATGAGAACTAAAAGATCAAACAGCTGTGTCATTGATGGTGCTTAATTTTTTAATATTTTTAGAATTGCACTGTTCCTTAACAACTACATTGCTCTGAAATTGTAGATTATTGCAAATATCTATGAAATCTAGACATTGTGATGAAAAGAATCATATACTTGATGCATGACTATGACATTTGTGGTAACTCAACTTCAGGCCAGAAATCTGTGCAAAATAAGTTAAGGGGGAAGAATCAAACCACAGTTTGTTACATGGCAATTTAGAGTATTCATTGTCATGCTACTGTATTAGGCAAACAGTGTAAGCATCAGTGTGTGGTTTTGAAATCTATGATTTTGAAATATAAAGCTCCTCACTTCTACAGGAGGTAATTGTTTTTATAAGAACTGAGTTATCAACTGAATTCACACTTCAGATCAGGAGGATTACTTCAGATACTGTGTATGACTTTGTAATAAGCACATAATTTAGGCATGCTATGGTCAATAGAATTGTTATTTTAGTAATAATGATGTGTTGATGATTTTAACATGTCAAAAACTATTACAAGTGTTCTTATTTACATGTCGCAAATGTCATTTTAAATAGCTTACTTAGACAAATGTGCAACCTTCATACTTATGTTCACTTTTGTATTAATAGTTTCTTGAAAGTTACAGCGTAGCATTACAAGATACATTGGGCATTAATCATGTAAGACATCTATAGTGCCCTATTTATCATTTGCTGTATAAAATGATGCAAAGCATTGCAAAACTTGGATGGATAATTTATAGATAATATTTCACTCTTCATGGCATACAGTATGAATTGATTATTGCATCAAAAAAATGTTAAAAGAACATTAAACCCTCAAATCAAACACTCCAAAGTTAGAAAATACTAACACTGAAGATGTCTTAGCAACAATATTTCAGTTTCTTTCTGTGCTTATCCACTAGGAAATGTCTATTATTATAGGAAATAGTCTATTCAGTGAAGAGCGGGGAAAGAGGGTGAGACGTACAAACCATTTAAAGTCTATTGAGAGCTGCCACCCATAGCAGTTTGAGATCATCCAAACAACTGAGGCTATGCTGAGCATTTCAGTGCTAAAGAAAACAGACTACCTTGAATAATTTTATTAGTGGTTGAAGGTAACCTTCTTTTTACAAATGTGGATCATATGGTCAGATACAGTGTTTCAAGTATAGAGATGTGAAGTAATAGTGAGGGGCAGAAATAAACATGGATGTTCACGTCATTTTTCAGTGTTCATCTTTTATCGCCTCAGGCACTGTAGGGTTTCATGTCTTATGTAAAGGCCACTTAACAAGATCCTTTATTGAATAAAAAAATACTAATTTCCAAACATACAGTTTTAAGATGCCCTTATCATGGGATCTGAGTGATTCAGAAATGTTAATTTTTACAATAGTATTATTATCCCCAAATTACACATGAAGCTTAGAGACATTGCAGTGAAAATTATCAAGTGTCCATTCACTTTGGAATTTCATCTTAAGAGAATTAGGGCATTATTTTTCAGAGTTACTCGTATTTTTGTACTACTTCATATTCAAAGCATAATTTTAGTTGCAGTTGTGAATGTGCAGAAAATCTAGAAAAACTCGCAGTCTAAAAATCCTTCATGTCTCTTCTCCTCTCCCTTTCCTTCCTAGTGCCTGTTCCTTCCCTCCATCCACCTCTACTCTCTGGCCTTTGTGCTCTGCGTATCCTTTCAGAGATCCTTCAAGTCCTACTATTCCTGCAAAACTGTCATACTCTCTCCTGATGCCTCACTGTTTTTTGCCTTATCCCTTCTCTAACATGCTGCTTAGCTGCCAGAACATAGAGGATTTATTGTTTCTGTTCTTAATGCCTGTGTCCAGTGGCATCTTGGCAGTCACAAGGAGAAATGTCAGAAAAAGCTAGTTCATCCCAAGTACATCTGGAAGGTAGAATGCATAGGTCCTTCATTAAGAAAGAGCCTGTATTTCATGTACAGTTTGACTGTCTTCATTATGGACATAATCATTGGAGAATATACCTATCAAACTAAGTTCAGCTGCTGACTAACACATTTATCAACCATGTCCTTGGTACCAGTGTAACAAATGCTTACTCCAAAGCATGGAGGCACTGGGGCTTCTCAAACAATTTTGCTTTAAAAAAAAAAAAAAAAGGAGCATAACATTCTTTTCTCTTGGGTGAACAGTTTTAACTGAAATTTGTGAGTAATGTCAGCCTTTCCTAATGTCTTCCAGAAAAGCTGAAAATGAGCAAAGTTCAAAGCAGTGGAAAACAGAGCCTTACAAATATAAAATGGTGACTCCCTGAAGTACACACACTTTAATGTATGGTAATATGATTGAATACAATCTGATTAAAATGTTTTCAGTTATTACTTATCATCTGAGTTCCTGTAGGAAATGTGCACTTTCTTTGCCAACTCTAAATGCAAAGTAAATTATCTTGCTTCATTCTTGCTTCATTAAAATATATTTTTCCTTGTATTTTCTACTGAGTATGTCTCAGCTGTCAGTCTGCAGTGCTGTTGACAAGTGGGATATTTAGTGGGATGTGTGATGTGTGGTTTACAAAGTTTCCATAAAATTCCTAAGTAAAAAAAGCTGTTTATCGATTTTCAGGTAATAGCTGTAACTTTTTCTTTATATGAAGCAAACCTTTCTGAGCATAATAAGTTGGCTTTCAGTTATCCAGATCTGACAGATGGGCAGTCTGTCTTTTTGTCCATGTGTGCTGGATAGCCTGCAAGCTAGACCATTAGCTTAGCCTAAGCTGCTTGGCTTATGTATAGTGAAAAAACTCAATGACTCTTCATCAGCATCTGGCTGGAGTCTGGAGGTGGACAGAGCTGTCTATTCTGTCTGTTCTGGCTAGGGCTAGTTTACTGTTAAACCTACTACAGGTTTATCTAATTTACTAGAGCAACAACTGGATTAATGGTAAAACAAAGTTAAAAGTGAATTGGCTGTATATGAGTTGTCAAACTAGTGATTTATGAGGCAGAGCTAAAAGCATTAAAATCCATTGAAAAGTAAACATGAAACTACCATTATTCCTCTCTTTGAAACTTTGTTATACAATGGGCTGATTTTCAGGAAAGTCTATGATAAGCTAAGCATAATTATAAAAATGAAGGTAAATATGGAATATTATATTGATCAAACATATCACACATTAATTATCATGAGTAAAAACAATGTGCAGTTTTGGTCATCCACCAAAGGAAAATAAGTGTGCTAACTTGTGTGCATTTACCCGAATGGTTTCTTTGTTCTTAAGTGTGTCTAAGAGGAATCAGATTTGAAGATCTAATTACTGATTACATAATTAAAAATATTACTTACCTAGTCAAACTGTATCATCTTCTTTACATTAGAAGTAATTTTTCCAAAAGTTAAGGCTAGTTCTTTTAAAAAATTTAATTACTAAAAATTCAAACTTTCCAACACAATATTTGATATGCATAAGACAATTTGCCAGCATGTTTATCTCTGTGATCAAAATATCATTCATCATTTCACTCATTTTTTATTCTTAAAAGCACTGAAAATAGAGGTAAATTTTGTTATCTCAATGAGCTATAAAATCATTGTGCACTGTGGTTAACCTTTAAATTAAGAACTTTGTATTTTTTCTAATTTCAGAACGGCAAAAAAATTGTCAATTTACTTTTGGTTTACTTTTAAGGGTTTTTTCCTCCACTGAGATCTTCATTTCAGAATGTCTTGTCTCATTGGGGACGCTCTTACTACCAAAGTCACTGTTAAGGCAGCTTTTAGCTGCTTCTATTTCCATTTCAAAAATCACCCTATTCCCTGGAATTCATATGTCATGATAAAGGTGAATGCAAATTCCTGRTACATGTGAATTGTATGATCCTAGACAGAGATGAAGTTAAATAGAGACAACTCAGCCAAAAGAACCTCATTTATCCTACATTTTTTTCCAATTTTGTACTTGTGTAACTCAATTGATTACAACTGAGTTGCAGGTGGAACATAGGTGGAACGTATGAGTTAGGGTATTGCATACAGTTACCCAGAGATCGGAGGCAGATAGATGCTCTGCAGCCAGTAACTATACTAATAGTCCTTTTAGGAATTTAGCACTTTATTACGCTAAGTAAATCAGTAATTTTGAAGTCCATAATCAACTGATGGTACTGAGCACTCTGAAATCAGACCAGTTATTTTTTATATATCCTAATCTGTTACCTATTGCCACTTTTGGACAAAAAAGCAACTCCTTTATTCCACTTCCTTCTATTCCCTCTCTCTCATTTCAAACTGTTAAATTACATTGCACAGCTTTTTCTAATATTGCATCCACAGTAGCTAAAAACAGTAGTGTGACCTGATTAGGAATAGGAGAAAAGTTCAAGAGTAATGAAAAGTAACATTTTGAAAAAACATGAGTTCTATTTCTTTGTTTTGATTTTGGCATGTAGGAATATAAGGGCACCCTTGTATCATTAGCTAGGCATAGACTTAAGCATTCTCTCATACCACATGAGCTGTCTGTCTGTCTCAGATACTTAGGCTCAGCTTTGGTTGAACCTTCTGCCTCTAATTTCTGCATAACATTTTTTTCTGAATAACGCAGTCTGAGGTATATAAGCAAAACTTGTTATCAATTTTCCCCCTTCACACTGTCTAATCAGAATACAGTTATTTCCAAAGTATGTGTGCATCGAGGGTGTGCTCAAAGGGTATCTGCCAGTCATACATCCAGTTTTTCCTCCACCATCTGTATGTCTAATGTTGCTTATTCTTATTTATGTTTCATAAATCTGCATGGCATTTTTCTAAAAGCCACCATATCTCTAGCGTCACTTGTCACCTTCAACACCACCTAAAAACTCCAAGCAACTTGACACCTCACTGAAAGTAAAAGGCTGCATATAGGATACTTTCAGAAGAAGTAAATAAGTGTCCACAATTTCTGCTGTGGCATACAGATTACGCAGATAATCAGCTCCAGGTTGTGGTGTATCAGAAACCAGGGCCAGTGGTTTGCAAGTCACTTAGGTGCCTTGGAAAATATTATGCTTAGTCTTCTTAACATCTATTCATTCATGAACAAATGCCTTTAAGAAGCAAATCCAGATATCTGTTTGTCATTTACTATAAAAATAATCTAGCTGCAGATTATCTAGTTTGTCTGAAATGGTCACAAGCAGTTTAATTGCTTCTGCTTCTATTCAGAACAAATTTCTAATTTGTTCCACATATGGAATTAGCAGTTCTTTTGTTTTGAGTCACTATGTAAAAGCAAATTTCTTAATACTGAAACTGGCACATATGCATGCATACATACATGCATGCATACATACATACATACAAATATGTGTATGTGAAAATGAAAAGTTGTTACAATTAAACTGGAGAACCAATAAAATTAATTCTAAAGTTCTGGAGTTTTGTTTGATAGAACAAGATTTCATTTAAGAATCAGTGCATTCATCTTTGCAACTTAAATTCCATTATATGAAATTATTTGCTATTTCTAGTACTGTCCATTGGGGAAGATAAAATGGACCTTATCCAACTTGGTTAGCTGAAAATAATTTTAGAAATTAATCCATTTCTAAGGGGTAAGCATAGCTGTTGAATATTTTTGCAAGTAGATTCATATTGCTAGCTCATTCTGATATGCCTGTGCTGGTACAACAGTTTTTAAAGCTACTGGATGTGTCACAGAAATGTAACAACTCCCCTATAGGACTGGCTTAATTATTTATGGAATTGGTTAAGATTATACACTACCTAAATAAGAGTTTGATAATGTGGAAAATAAAATAAATACAAATTAAATGGTATTGATTTTCTTCCTAAAAAATATAAAGGAAACCTACTGAATCATTTCAGTTGTGAAACTGAAAAGGTAACATACAGAATTTCTGAAGAAATACTGTCTTAATTACAGAATTTGCCATTGTTCAAACCCTTGATTTAGGTATTTGCTTCCTTTTCTTAATTCCACATATTAAACATGATTACACCCATTGGTTATGTGTTGTGTATGGTATATAAATGGAGTCCTGGTTGGGAGCTGTTAATTCTGTCAAACCACAGCTTTTGTCTTGAATGATATCATAGTTTCTTCAGTACGTCATGAATTCAAGTCTTCAGAAGATCTGGTAGGCTCATGCTCACGCTCAAGAATACATGGTGAACCTGCAACTGAAGCTGTGTTCCAGTTACACAAAAACAGCATTTTGCCATCGAAGGGCGTAGTTTCATAATATTCATTTACCTTTGAAAATTTGTTGACATGTCTGCATATGAAGTTACAGCTTGTTTTTCTTCACTGCTCTAAAACTTATCATAGAACTTTGATACAGACATTTGTCAGAAAGTATTTGGTTACAAAAATACTATGCTCTATCTGTATCAGCCAAAATTTCTAACGGAAGTTAGGACCAACACAATGATTTTCTTTTTGTACTTCAGAAGGCCATTTTATATATGCATCGAGTTTTTTAAAGAAATTATATGTGAGTTCAATGTACCTTAAAGTTTGGAATGCATATCAGCAACCAAATCTGAACATTTAGTGAAGTAATGAATTGTTTATCCTACTGTACTAAAGATTATTCTGTTCCATCCTATTAGCATTCAATACCATAAATATCTGAATATTTTTGTCCTTGTAAAGAGGGCACAAGAGTGTAAACAGAGTGTAATGTATATCTAAATACCTTAGCACAGGTTTACTGATTCTTTTTCTTGATTTAGTACATGCACTGTGAGTCTTTTCAGTGGTGGTCATAATACTGGGAACTCTTCCTTTTAGAATCACTGTCCATTCTATGAAGTAAAATTAATACAGTTATAGAAGTGTCAGGTAATGATTAATGAGAACTCGGGCTTATAGCTGTGAAGAATCTTTTGTACAAAGACAAGTAGATTAAATAAATTTTGAGCAAAAAGAGTTTTCCATGTTACTAACAGGAATTCATTCTCTAAACAACTGGTTCTATTCAGAATCTGCCAGAAGGCATTATATTGTAAGTAAGCCTCAACAGGACTTCAAGTAACTTATAGTAGTTAAGACTCAAGTAATTTAAAATGAAATATGTCTCTCAGCAATTTCTGTCAGTTTCTACATCAGTCTCCTTTGTCATGTAGATCTTTGAAATATTTAACGGTTTTTAGTTTGAGTGGTCCTCTACTTGGTGCTTCTACATCTCTGTTCAGCCCTTCTGATACTATCTGGTTCCCTATCTTCTGTATGTACTTGGGATCTTTTCACATTCTGCTTTAAGCACTAGAAACTAACAGTCTAGGTTGCCCACATTATCCACCAATCCTTTACTGTACGGGTGCTAGTGCAGTCCACCCTTGGCCAAATTGCTTGGATGAAAACAGCTGTTAAGAAAGGGATGTGGGTGTTGAAGGGTGTGTGTGAATGGAATGCCCAAAACTATCTGAGAGGGTGTTTTCACAAAACTGATTCTGTTAAAGAGGAAGACGACTCTCAGAGGGCTTAAACAGTTAGGGGAACTATGAAGAGACTTTTGAAACAAAGCAGTCAGCTTTAAGACAAGTAGAGAGAAAGAAACACGTAGCATTGGGGAGATACCTTTTAGTGGAAACAAAGCAGCAGTCAAAACCTGGCTTGACACTGCTAGAAGTCTCCCCACTGGCATCACAGCAGGACAGGGTGCAACAGGTGAGGACACACGCCTTGGGTGTGCATATGTGACCTCATGGGGTGCTTTCACACTGGCGTATGGATTAGCATACTGTAAGGAGAGGCACAGGTACACACAAAGCTCTACACACGAGAGGTGTGTAGTAGGGGAACCTGCCCTCCCAGAAGAGAGAGGCTTGCTTGTAACCCACCTTTCCTCTGCATTCAGGTAACTCTGTGGGTGTGGGTGTGGTTAGGACCTTATGGGATTAGTTATAGAAGAGTATTTACAAATTAATAGGTGTTACATTAGCATTTTTGTCTGGTATTGTGGTTTACCTGTTGTGTTGTTGATCATGAATATAAAGATCACTGATTGCTGGTTAATTATTTGTCATTAATAAATCGGTAAGCTGCTTTGATCCTGATTTGATTTAAAGTATGTAAATTGAGTAGTTTTCCCCTGCAACAGTTAATGATTTGTTGTATCCAAATTGCATCCTAGCAGCTGTTCCACTGCAAGTTGCGGTTCATGTGAGCCAAAGAAACAAACCTTACATGTAAGGTCAAGAGTTGTTAGTCCATTTACAATGTTAATGGTCTAAGCAGTGAATTGCTATTAGACTAGTTATAATGATGCTAATTACCCAGTTCTTACAGCTTTTTCCCGGTAATGATCATTAAGACTAATATTTTTCTGTTATCCACCCCCTGTCTGTGTTGTGCTCACTTTTCCACTGCCCCTCTAAGTTCTAAGGTCAGTGGATCATGCAGGGGGGAAGAGGGAAGGGAGGTGGTTATAGGGAGTCATCAGCATCCCAGTTCCTTCACTGGGATTGTTATTGGGTATGTTAATGTTCATGTTTTCTTCCTCTTCATTCCTGGTTTCATTTAGGGTCATTTAGATATGTTTGCTAACACAGTGTGTGCTTGCTGTTTCTTCATTGGTTTGCTCTTCCAGTTTATATCCAAATTCACTATATGTGGCATGTTTTACCTAAGCTAGGTACTTGCTTTTTGTTCTCTTTGTTGTTCCTAAAATGGGTTTTGCCCAACTCCCAAGGTTTCCAGTTACACTCCTCTGAGTGTAATTGACCACTGAAGAATTGTTCATAGCCTTGGGGCCTCTGGTATCATCCTGTGCCCCGTATTCTTCTGTGCTGCATTTTTTTTCAAGCATCATAGATCATTCATTCTACACCAAATAACTACTTATTAGTACATTTTAGTTAGAAAAAATATGTAACAATAGACATTACAATACAATTGTGCAAAAGCTAAAACAAAACCGGTAACAGTCACTCGATTGTAGATAACTGCTGTTACAGCTAAACAATCTAAAACAAATCTCTAGGCAGGCTGAGACAAGTCTGAAAGTTTTGAGGCTTGAACTGTTCTCTTGCTACTAATTCCAGGGCCTGGCACAAGCAATAGCGACACCATATTTACTTGGTTAGAAAGCTACATATTTTAGAGAAACTGAATAGAAATCCTGTATTGTTCTGTGTGATTCTTTTATCTTGTGATCACCTCATAAAAGTGAGGTGGAGCTTCACAAAAAACGCTTATCTTTTCTTCCCAAACTTTATAACTGTGTTTACACTACTTTCGCTCTGGCAGAAGCTTTACCCATGTGGCACTTGTTCAACTAATATTTTGGGATTTAGTTTTGTTTTGTTTTCATAGTGAGTCTATAAGGATTCTAATGTGTCCAATTTTAAACATGTTGTTTTGTAACCTGATAGTGTCAAATAGGTATCTAAATTCAATCACTCCTATTTTTTATGCATACTTTAACTGGTCTTGAGAACATTTCCCACAAATCTATTGGACTGAAACATACAATGAAATCATTCTTTCTTGGAAAAAAAGTATGTTAATAAAAATAAAACTGTGCTATGTTCTTATCAGCAGTATATCCAGTAAAAGACAAATTTTAAACAGAAGCTACATAGTATTTTCCAAAAATGCTGTTTCTGGATTATCAGAATAATAATCAATAACTATCTAATTCTTCTCCGAATGTACAAAAAGAACTATGCTAGTATCAGTCTGTATCTCACACTTGAGCATAATAAATATATGTACTACATTACACCAATCTTTTTTCTTTTTTGTTTCATATAGTGCCATGGTACCTTTCAGGATTTACATTCTTTTTTAGTGTATTTTGTTCAGCATATGTAGTCTTGTCTGCTTTTCTTCACTTAGTTGTAGACAAATAGTTCAATACTATTCTATTTTGCATGATCCAGCAATGTTAAGCAAATTATAGCTATAATTTATTCAAATTCCTAAACAGCCTTCAAGGACAGATATCCTTCAAAATTAAACTGAAATTTGCAAGAAACTACTTAAAAATCATATGCTCATAGAAATAGATTCTGTGAGAATCTGTCCTCATAGAAATCTATCTTCATAGAAAATTTTGGAATATTTGTTAATTAATATATGTCTTTTCAGTATTTAATGAATCTGCTTGTCTGCTATAGGAGTTTTGATACTTGACATTTTCAGAATTGTATCTACCAGTAAAATAGTTTATTAATGTTCAGTATGTGGCACATTTAAAAACATAATATTAAAATAAAAATACAGAAATGTTTGGTTTGTCCATGGATCTTTAGCTTAGCTTCTCTGTACAGATAATTGCATAATTCCATCTTCTATTCACTGCATTTTATGAGACCTTGAAGGAGAAATTTTTTATGGGGCCTCTGCCATATTTTTTTTTTCCTGAGTTACACACTTAAAAAAAGGAATGTATAAAAGTCTGTGCCTCTTTTGACTTTTTGCTGAACACAATAGCAAGGAATGAAATTAYGTTTCAGGTCCTCCAGTTTCTCTCAAGAGAATAACAATTCAGATGAGTAGAGTCACAAGGGAAAAGGATTAGATAGTATTTCTTTGACTTATTCAGCAATATCCATGTTATAGTTGAATCCTAAATCTTTTTGAGAAAAGTTCCACCATTTAGTGCTCTTTTTATTTCCTATTTAAAAACTGCTAAACTAAAAATTGCTCCAGGCATTCATAAAGCTGTAGTAGAGAATGTATAACGTATTTATTTATGAGAAACATTTGAAATCTACATAGCCTGGAAGTGCAATCAGTTTCTTTATTTGTAAAAAAAAGAGGAAGCTAGTAATTACCAGGACTGATAGGCAAATAAATTAGCATAGAGAGGATGAATATGAGGGATAGATTACTCCTTTATTAACGTATCATAGCAGTAGAAGTAATGAATCTCCCAAATCTAATAGTCAATAATTAAATTAGGTCTTTGGCTTTAGAATGATGACAACTCCGTCAACGTGGCATTGACACCTTATGCTTTTAATTCTGAGGTGATGGGAGCAGTAGCTGGCTGAAGTAGTTTAAATAAAAATATTTTTGAAACAAAGTGTTAATTATTCATTCCCTGTAGATACAAGTCATGCAGTTCAAAAAGTTTTAAGAATAACTGCCTAGGCAATTGGATTTTTGACTTACCTTTGGCGTTGTTAATACCCTGTGGCTCAGGTAATTCTGTTGTCTTACATCATATGTTTCTTTTCTTACTAGTTTGCCCTTGCCAAGCTATAATTTTTCATCGGCATAGTGTCAGAATGAAATGACATGCATTCAGCTCAGATTTAGGAACACCTTTCAGTCAGAGCATTATTTGGGAGAGGGATTGACAGCAGCAACAAAAATACTCAACCTGGACAGAGATAGACATCAAGTATATTTATTTATTTTTAGATTCAGATATGATTTTAATGTTTTTGTGTGTAAGTTACTCAGCCTTTTATGTCTTGTATTTCACACCATTTAGTTTCTCCTCTTTCACTCTTTCCCTTGAGTGTGCATTGAGGGAAGGTGCTATTTTTTGGGATATGCCCACATAGATGTTACCAAGTTCACTTATTTAATGCTTCAAGCAGATACAACTTCATTCTGCTTGTGCTCTGAACCATGAAACCATGTGGCTGCAATTAACCCAGCAGTGATGTGAAGTGTGATATCTTAGGCKCTGCACTATGCTAACACAATGTGGTTTCTTTTGGCTCAGAGTACGGTCAGACTACACTACAAAAAGTGTATAATCATTCCCCTATATGAACTGCATAAGATAAGACACTTAAATCCTCCACATCTGCTGACCATGCAAAAGTTCACAAAGTTCACAGGGCGGAGGGGAAGAGCTGTGCAAGATACCATAATTGAAAGCTTTCCTAGATGTTGTGGAAGCCCAGCAGATTGAACTGAACTGAACTGAACAAACAGAAGGGACATGTTGTCTAGATGCCTCAAATCCATCTGTTTTTGTAGAGGAAGTAGTAGATGAATGGTAAAGGAAGTAAATTGCCTTTAAACTTGCCAGTGCCATGCTGCCTCCTTTGCTCCTTGTTCTTTACATTCAGGGTTTTTAAATAAATCCTACATGACAGCTCTCCATTGAAACCAGTCATCTTTTATGGGCTGAATATTTTTAGAAGCTATTGAAACATTTTATATGACATTGATTTGATTATGGGGTTGGGTTTTGCTTTCAATGGAAATTGAAAAAGCTAACTTTGTCCTTTACTAACTTTAATTAGGTTTATGATAAAATAGTGTTCTATGAAAAGTAAACAAGAATAAACAGTCATTATTTTTGATACATTCATCCTCTCTTCCCTCTTTTGGTAACAGAAATTGCTATCCCAAAGGCAACAATTTATTTAAAAAAGCATCTGGGTTTTAGGTTTTAATTTCTGGTTGGAAAAAATGCACAGTTAAAAGTATCACACACAAAAACCTGTCTTTGCAGGCTACAGTACTGAGGTGTTTACTAAACAGCTTCTGTTAGGAATCAAACAGACAAATGTGATATTTTATTTGATGGAGGGTGCATTCAGGTGTCTAATTACTTACTTATCCAGTTTCATGTTCTTATAACCACATAAAACATGAAGCTTCTTGGTCTTGTTTTATCTCCAAATATAAGACATAAAATAAAGCCACAGTTGATTACAGTATATAAATTGACCACCCGCCAATTATAATGCAGGTTTACAAAAGATAATGAATAGCTCATTGTCTGTGTCTGTTTGCTGTGCGCTCTGCATTGATTTCTGGTTTGTTAGAACATTTCACGCATCAGCACTGGAGCCGCTAGACGTAGCATTCTCAGAGGAACCTGAAAGTGCTGTGGGTCAATAACTGAACCACATACCGTACATACTTAGTTCAAATTAATCACTTTGGACCAGTTCTAGTCCTAGCATAAGTGGGTAGAACAGCAGGACTTGTATGTGTTTTTACAGAGCTTTATTGACATTTTAGAAATATCCTTTTAGATATTTGTATCATATTTCTGCTTGAGTACTGAAAAATATGAAGGCTTTTTCTTTATTCCTTACATTTCAATTTTAGATAGGTCATTCATTTCAATTGATCATTGGTGGTTTTAAGTTTACTTTTGGATTGGAGTCTGGCAACTTTGAGGTACCAAAAGCTTCCTGGAGGCTTTCGTGTATTAAAGGCCATAAAAATGTCCAATAATCTGGAGTTTGGGTGTGGGTGTTAAAAGCCAAACTAATCACACTGACCAAATTAGATCTTATAATCTGACAACGCAAAATGTTAGCTTCATACCTTTAGTATGAGTTAATTCCTGGGAATGTTAAGCTGATTATGAGACAGGATTTCTTAATGTTGAGCCTTGGTTTCTTTGATCATGGTATGCTCATCTAATACTGTCTCAAGAGATTCCTCTCATTCACGCCTTTGAAGACTATTATGTCCATTTGATAGCTCTTAGCAAGACTATATACTGTGTTCTTTTTTTCTTATTGGTCAAACTATTTAGCCTTATTTGATCAACAGTGACCATGGTGTTGTAGTCAAAATCTTACTAAAAGGGCTGTTATATTCCTATTCTGTAAAATGGTGTTCTGCATGCAAGTGTATTTATAACCTTTATGATAAGTATATGCAAAAAGTTGAGCATTTGCTCAAGGAATAAGTAAATACATCTTAAAATAATATAAAAGATAAAAAAAGATAAGAGTAAGAATAGAAGAACAATATAATGCATGTRAGATCATATTTGTTCTTGCTTAGTACTGTACTCTTATTTCAGACTGTGGCCAGAAATATGGCCACTTAGTATTTAATAAATATGAAATATTTAATAAAGTATGGAATGATTTTTTTATGGTGTCCCCTTCAGCTTCCACCCAACAGCAGTGAGAGATTTCCAGAATTGAAGCATTCCACTGCACCATACTTAGTAAGTATTCTGTAACTTCTAGCTGAGATTTCAAGGTTTTTAGTTTCAAGAGACTGTACGGGCAAAGAGTTGATGTAGCTGAAAAAGCCCATTACCAGGACCAGGACAGCCGGGATCACAGTCACGTGAATAATTGCACTAATGAAACAGTAATTTCTTCTGTCGGATGGCTCTTCCACCCTCAGGTGATGAGAATCAGTGTTTGTTTCTTACAGTTCACGTGTTGCAGTGAATCCAAATTCTCATCCTGCATTTGATTTATAACACTTACTGTTTAGTTAATTATATGCACTAACCATTAATTCAATATCCCTTTCCAGCTGTCTTCTCAGTAGTTTTCCACTTACTTGCTACCTTGACTTTACTTATGACATGTGCTAAATGTATGCTAAGCTACATCAATCTAATCATAAAAGCCGAACAAAAATTAAGACTTTTTATACTCAAGTGTTCATAAGCAACATCAAACTACTTCCTCCATTTACATCTGAATAACTTCTCTTTAAACACCTGTGTAACCTCTGGCTAGGGCAGGTACCCTGCAAGCTAAGGTTTAGACTTCAAGGCCATGGATTTATCTACTGTCTAGTCTTTGAAAACTGTTCATGCTTTCAGTATCCATAACATACTGTGGCAATTGTGCAAAAGTGTGTAAATCATTGCTTGTTTTTAACATTGCTTACTACTAATTTCATGGGCTGCTGCTGCATTATTACATATTGGGAATAATCTTGTCATATTCCTCTTTCTGTCTGTGCAACTCATTTATCTCTTATATTTCCTTTTCCATTGTCTCAGGGGCATTATTTCTGTCTGTCCCATTATTTATAGTCTGTCCCATGAAAGTCCCTACATGGGTTTACATTTATCAATATTGTATTTTATACACCATTTCTATGTCCACATCGTGTCCAAAAATACAGCTTTCTTGTCATCAACCAGATTTGTTTCCTCAGGTACCTGCTCCTCTCCCTATAGCATTTTAATTACTAAATGTGTTGAATGATACAGGTGTCAGTGCAGCTTCTTGACCGATTCCATTGGAAATTTCCTTCCATTGGAAAAATTGTCTATTTATTCTTAAACTCTACCGGAACAGAGGAATGTAGAAAGCGTAGAAGAAAAAGGTAGAAACAAATCAGACAATTTTTAGCTACTCTTTTACATGTAGTCCAATGCCTGATCTCAATGTATCCTCTGAAACTGAAGATAAATTTCATTTCTTTGCTCTTTGAAGTAAGGTGAAAATTGATTTCATGAAAATGTTATGCTGTGCATGTGTTAGAAAAACTCTGAGGTTGTTTCACTAAATGTTGAGGAAGTTAAACATTACTCTCATTTTCTTTCCTTTCTTAGATGTATTTCTTACTAATGCATATAACATTGGAATAAAAGGAATGTAAAGAAAGAAGTGATTACAGTCAGTGGAGAAAAAATAAGGAATGCAATATGTACAACTCACAAAAAATGCCTATAAATACCTTAGAAAATGTAACAATAAAGAGAGAAAAACTATTTAAAATTCCTAAAATAAAGAAGAAAGATCAAAAAAATTATGCTACAAAGTTGAGGAAAGACAGAGAAGCCTGTAGTTAACAGTCCTCATGTAAGACAGTCAGGTGTACCCCATAGGGAAACCACAGCTATTACATGGTTTATAAATTGTGATGCAGACCCAGAAAAAGCAGTGAAATAAGAGTTATGAGAGGAGGCCAATACAAAGAATGATTAGAATATTGTAAGTTGTGCAATTATAGAAGTATATGAAAGCAGATACGATCTAAGATCTAACAGAAACAAGGATATAGATGTCACTTTTTCTAAAAAATTACACCTAACTAGTTTTTGGTCCTTTGCTTTTTTTAGTTAATTCCAGTAGTATACTGCCTAGTTCCTCTGAGACTTTCCAATATACAGTCTGAAGTTACTCAATTATTAGAAATAATCTCTTGTCTATTCTTTCTCAGTCGGTATGTTGTCAATATAGTCAGTATTTCCAAATGGTCTTTTGCTTTTTTTTTTCTCATCAATTCAGTAAGCACAGCCACTGCATTTTATAATCACCCTTAATTCAGTCACTTCCCTTATTTTTTTCAGGGATGGATTTACTGGTTGGAGCTAAGGGAGTTTTGCTTGCTCCCCCGTATTTTACCTCCCTCTACATGTGCAACATGCTCCTGTGTAGATAAGGGTTGCACCTGTCTCCATTAACTGCTAGGCTTTTAGTGCTTCCTTAAGAGTGCTGTTGTTGTGTATGTACACGTATCTATGTGTGTTCTCCTTAAAATCTTTCAACATAAATGCATTCTAGTTTTCTGTTAGCTTGATTTCCAGTAATATTTTCTTTAGTACTTAAAGTACTTTTCATCAAGTAGTCTTGTCTGTTTTTTTGTTTGTTTTTGAGGGAGAAGAGGGAAGGTCTGTTTACTTCCTTAACTTTTTTCCATGCAATCACAGCCATTTTTTTCTCCTTTACTTGAATAATCATAAGAATTAGTAGCAATAATAATACTAAAGTAATAATCAAATTGAGTAAGTAAAGATGTGTGGAAAACTGTTATCACCAGCTTTAAAAAATGCTTGAATTAATTCATCTTTCTAAGGTACTTGTGCAAAACAGAGTATGTCAGAAGACGTTTCCTTATAGAGATAATAAATGAAGCAACAATGAAATATAGGCTYTCATAACTTTTAGCCTTTAAGTTCAAGAAGTTTGTTCAAATTGCTACTTGAATGGAATGTTTTTTTTTGTTTGTTTGTTTTTCTGTTCCAGTCTGTAGTATGCATTTTTGGTGTTGAAAATGTCTGTGAATACTTTCTGTTTCTGCCATTTATTTTGTGAGACACTGTCATATTCTTCATTCAGTGCAGAGTTTACACTAGAAATCTGCTAGTTTACACTAGAAACCTGCTAGCATGTGGAGTTATTTCAGTTGGCAGTTATTTTTATGCAGTATTGCAGATTCTGCCCAAATTGTTTGCCAAGTGAAGTGCCAAGTGAATCACCAATTGAGGACAGTCGTCACTCACTAGTTGGGCTAGCTGGCAGAGGGAGGACTTTCAGACAGCTCACCAGGTTGTTCTTAAAGGAGATGGGCAGGGGAATCCCTTCGGTGAAGGTGAATAGATATTCTGAATAAGCATAGCACTCCAAAACAAAAACAGAATGAGATTGTGTCACAGAAAATGTGACTTTAATACAATTACAGATTATATCAAATTGAGTCTATGTTTTTTACAAAGGAGTAAATCTGTGGTTAGGTATGATTCAAACAGATCTTATGCATGACCCTGGGAGAGTCCTTCTTATATTGTTCTTTGTGGTGGTCTCAGGTCCTGATGATGTCCCTTGACTTTTTGCTCTTCTTTCATGATGCTAGGTCAAGTCTTTCTTTTCCAGTGATTTCTCCTCTCTACTTTTTAATCCTGTCAGTCACTCTTACCCTCTTAGGTGCTCTGCAAAAATAATTTCTTCCATGCACTCTGGGACTTTGTGGCATCTGTCACAGACAGACCCTAACTTCATGTTCCCTGCTACTTGTTGTAGTCTTCAAACTGCCAGAATCTAGTTTATTTTCCTACTGAGCTAGGTTCAGTACTGATAACATACTTTATGTTGCAAGGTCAGCTTTTCTCAATTCCTTGTTTTCCAATTCATTTGGCGAAATGACAGTTGGGGATTACAATACTACCTGAATAACAGTGTCTGCCACTGAATATGCAAAGTGGCTTTGTAACTTAGGATGTGTTGCAAAAACTTTTAGGAGTCTCCATCTAGGAGATAAACATATTTTAGTTATGGATTTGGATTATTATGTTGTTATTTTCTTAAATACTAATTGTACTTTTAAATTAAGACTGACAATTTGGGGTGTACAGAAAACCAAACCCTGAAAAATCTTCCAGGAGGTCAAACTGAGGAGGTTCTGACTCTTAGACATGGAAAACATATGTGAAACACAAGCTTTTTCTCCTTTTTTTGTCACAAGTCCATGTGATTTATTTGTAGAGAATTTTTCATCAGGGATTTTACTGTCTTGCCAGTTCACACCCGTAGTATATCACACCCATATGATAGCAGACAACCCATTCTACAGACATTAAAGCTGATGTACATAAAGGAGAGGTATTTGCACCTTATTATACAAAACTGCACTGACTATGTGACAGGTAAATAGACCAAGTAGTCTTGATATACATTGCCCTGATTTAACTACACATGATTTCTGTCTTAGCTTGTTACCATGTCTGTATGCATTAAAGGATGGGGTTTCTAAGATGTCCCTACTTTCCTTCATCAGTCAGAGGTTTCGTTTTTTCTATTAGATCTGGTTCTTTTCAGCATTTTGATCTTTTTGTCTTTGCATAGGTGAAAACTTAAATTGATAGACAATGCTTTGGGAAATACTGCCCAGAATTAAGCAGAGAAATTTATGTCTAGTTTTGGTCAGCTCCTGTTATCAGTTAATTTTTAGAGGACAGCAGTTATATGGAAAAGGGAAGAACACTGAGATAGTCCTTCCTATTTATTAGTGTAAAGGTGGCTCTTCTATCATTTCAGGAACTCCTCAGAGAAAATGTGGATGTAGTTCTTTTCTGTAGCTCCTCCTTTGGAGAAATAGTTGTATGCTCCTCTATGCTTAGATCTGAGCCAAAAAACTTATTTTAATGCAATGAAAATATTATTATTGCATTCTTTCCATATAAATCGTCTTTAAAGATGAATCTCATTAATTCCCTGTACTGCAAGACAGTAGAAGAAAACCATTCTAAAATGATGCATATTAAAAATATCTTACATGAAATCTTGTGATCACTTTAATTGACTATCAATGTTACTACAAGGTTTTCTTCACTGGAATTTATCCCTGAAGGAATCCAAGGGCATTTTCCTTGAATCTTGCAATAATATTAAGTAGTGCAATATAAAAATTACTTCATATTTGGTTATTAATTGGGTATTTCTCTTACAGTCAAGCCATGCTCATTTGTTGAAATGCCACTTCTTAATATTATCTCATAATGTTTGCTAGAAGATGGAATTACTTACAAAAGAGGGCCCTCAGAGAAGGATCAATGTATTTATATTAATGTAAATTACTACTGATTAATGAATGCTGTAACCAATAGGGAATTAAATCTTCCTGTTTTCTTTTTTTGGAACCTAACCTTCCTGTCAATTTTGCAAGTTAAAAGTAAGATTAACTTGTCAAGTACAGAAAATAGGTATAGTAACAGTCTAATCAATAATCTATGTCTATGAAAATAAAATAAAATAAAGTTGAGGGATATACTAAGTTTTTACAGAATTATTTGCTAAGTTTTTACAGAATTATTCATATAACATATATAAGCATATAACATAAGCTTATCCACATATATGTTCGTAATTATAGATAATTATACTACAAATACGATGTTCATCAGTACCAGTATATGATGTATTTACTATCATATTAGAACAGTGTGAGCTTTTGGAAACATTCATGTAATATTAGACTGCTATCTGTATAATTTCAAAACTGTAGAAACTGACAGTGTTCTGGACAGAGAAATAAAAAGGGAAAGAAATGCCATGTATATGTATAAGTATAGTTGACGCCTGTGTACTTGGATTGAAAATCACTCTGTTTAGTAAAAACTAGGTGAAAACTGAGCACGAACTTATACTTCAGGAAGAACAAAGACTAAAGAATTGAGTTTCAATACTGTGAAAAAGCGGAATAGAGCAGCTATTTACCATAGCAGTGGTGCAAGAAATAGTTTGACAACCACTTTTTAGCCATCAGACCATAAATTGAGTCTGGAAGCTCTGGAATGGAAATACTCGTACTCTTCCTCTGGGTTTGGCAGAGAGGAGAATACGTAATGCATACTCCTTAGGGTGTATTTCAGGGCCAAATGGAGGATTATTCTGAGGCTCTCATCATATTCCGGATAATTCTCTGCTTATACTTTGGCTCTTTCTCTCTTGAGTAACACAGAGGGAAAGAACGGAGGTCTCTAATGTTCAAAGTGTGATTATGTGTGTGAAATTCTGCATTTGAGGGCTCAAAAAACTCATATCCTTTGTGGGTTAGGCATGTGCTGAGTATCACATACTTATCCACCATTTTCAGTAACAACTTATTTATGTCAGAATACTGAATAGATATGACTCATAAGACACATAGATTGATATGTAAAGTGTACTTTATCGTGCTGTATAATATGGTGTATGTCAAGGATAACTACCTCAGCAGAAGACATTGCTTAATTCATCAGTAGGCAAGCTTTTCATTTTAGCAGTTTGAGAAGTGATAACTGTTCATAAGTACTCTGAGTAGACTCTTTTCTTTTTCTTATTGAGCTTTTAAATGTTTTTACAAATTCTTATATATACTTATATGTAAGTATACTTGTATACTTGTTTACTTATACTATACTTATATATATGATGTGCTTATATTATACTTAATATGCTTATTCTCTCTGTTGTGTTGAGAAAAACAATGCAAGTGCTTTATAGTTTGGGTTTATATTGAAGTCACTTGCCTGCTCGGTTTATTGCTTTTCAATTCACTTACTTTGAAATGATTTTCCTGCAGTCCTGCAGACTAGAGGTGCAAACTATATTATTTTTTTGCAGCCACAGTGCATATGTGGATGGATTCACAACGCTAAAAGCCATAGAAACAGTGACAATTAGTTTAGCTCTTTGGACTGTTAAATTATTATATACTATTACAATAACTTCATATAACCATGGTTGAAAGAGCCCAGTAATTATGATAGTATCCCCAATAGGTGCCCAATAAAACTACTGGCATATAGCTGTAGTGGTATCTTGTCTAGATACCCTCATCTCAATTTTGCAATTGAATATATCATTTTTAGTTTGTAGATAAATATCACAGTATAATGAATGTGTCTAATAATGCAAATACAAATTTAATCTTTTTTGAGGTAAAGGCTTAAATCTTTGTCCTGCTGACATAACTTATTGTCTTTTAGCCATTGAGTGACTAATAATATTGGAAAAGCTCACAGAAGAGTTACACACACGTAAAATGAGGACGCAGTAAAGGTTTTCTTATTAGTATGTGAAATGAAAACTGGAATAACACTTCTTTGATGTATTGATTGAACTTAGTGATTAGATTGCTATAATTGGTGTCTAGTCATATATTTAGCAAAATCAGTAAATGGTCAGCATTTAGGTAGCTGAAAGGGCATTAGTGCATACTTGCATACATAGTGCATACTATGCATACATAGTGCATACATAAGTTGCATACAACTTATTTTTATGAGAAGTAAGAGCAATAAATAAGGAAAAAGAAGCAAAGATTTTCAGATGCATTTCAATTTCATTAGGAAAGAGCCTGCGAGGAAGATATACCCTGATCCTCAGCCATCCAAGGACAAAGAAGCTATCTGACAAGGGAACTGATGAGCAGTACTCTTTCGTTTAGGTAGTTATGATATTATTTGCCCAAATCTCATGAATTATGTTTAATAAACCTCTGAATTTACAGATGAGCTGAAGTCTGGTGTCTTTTGAAGCTGAAAGGTTCATACTTAAAGAGGGTGCAAAGATATTCAGAAGTTCAGCATTATTAATACCTTAGGGCAAACCCCCTTTTCCCATTTTATTCTTTAGCTGGCTTGTCCATAAAGGTCAGAGAAAGGCATTTTCAACCTTCTTCTTGTCTCTGACACTTATATGGGATATTTTCACTCCCAGTATTTTTTTTATTTGTGTTATTGCCTGTGTCATGTAAATCTTCTCTAATGCTAGTTTAGAAATTACTAAAGCAATACTTTTGGTGAAGACACAATATATGTTGTAAGTTTTCATGTGGACATCTTTCTCTTTAGTAATATACAAGTTGTTTGTATTTAAAACTTGCATTGTATTTGTTTAAGCAGTACTAAACAATGTGACTTTTTTTGTCAAACTTTGATAAGTTTGACCAATATCCCTGATTTCCGCACTCTAGAACTCTGCCTTAGGAACAGAGGGTGATAAATACAGTTTATGCAGCTATATACCATATCCTTACCTGAAAACTGTAGCTGTGTTGCACAGGTTGTTAGCTTAAGCTTTTGAAAATCAGAGTGATAAATGTAGTTTCAATTTGATGAGTTCTTAATGTTTATGTTTACATTGAAGTCTCAGCCTTCCTCACATGTTCACACCATGGCTATGTACAAAAGAAGATATCCCTATCCTGCAAGGCATACAATGTAAGGATTAATGAATGCAGGAGAGAAGGTTAGGTTTTGGGTTCTTTCTATACGCGTATGAGGTAATTGACTCAAAGTAACTGGTTCAGGTGAAGTTCACTGTTGTGCCTTTTGACTTAAAAGAAAATTTTCATCTCCTGAAGGAACATAATATCTCATGTGTCATACATAATAAATACTTTCACTACTTTTTTTCCCCCAGGTTTTGTCACAGTAAAAACTGAGGAAATATGGAAGTTCACATTGTAATAATCAAGGAAAAAAACTTTCTGTGAAACAATGTGACTCTTCATTGGTCTTCTGTTTCTGTTTTTAGCTGTATAGCAATAAATAGGAATAATGTATATTAATTATAATGCCAGGGATACCAGATGGAAATAATCAGTTTTGAAAAAAGTGTTGATCCCTAAGCGATGATTATTTCCTATGATGTAAAAATGCTGAAGACATCAAACATGTCAAAATGCATGCTGAATACATAGTAATAGCAGCTGAGAACAAAGACCTACTTATGGCCGTTCTCCGCAAAAGGAATATAGCAAGATTTACGTGAATTTAAATTAGAGGTTTTCTGTAAAGTGTCAAGTCTACAAGCTACAGTATCGGTCCCACTTTTATAGCTTTTGTACTACTAATTTCATCCTTTGATCCCTTACTGTGAAAAATGCACTTTTGCCTCAACAATAGTTTTTTCTGGCCCATGTAGGTAGAATCACTGAATGAAGGCAGTAGAAGGCAGTTCGAGTCAGTTCCATGACTGAAATGAATGCCTTTTAAATGCGAAATAACGTTGCTGCGTTCTGTATGACATGTTGACCAGAAATCCAAAATCCTGTAGTGAAAAGTGCTGAGCATTTATAACTTAAATTGCAAAGTCTTAATTAAATGTAAACTGCATAGTTCAGTGATGATCAGTCTTTATTTCTTTCTGCAGTATTTTGGTTCTTCAGTTACCTGATGAATGGTTTTGAATCTCATTTCTTCTTTAATTGAAGGCACAAATGGTCACTCAAGCCATCATTAGCCTTTGCTTTGTAATCCATGTCAAGACCTGTTCTGACGTGTTTCACAGGTCAGGGCAAGATTTCTGATCTGGATTACACATCTCTAACAAGTCAATAAATGAAGCAAATATATATGGAGCAAAAGAAGTTTATTTAAGAAAAAAAAAAAGCCGTGCTGAAAAACACATCAATTGCAGGCATATCCTGGCTTGATTATATACAAAAACACAAATGACAGTTCCAGTGCACTGAAATAGCAGGTTACATGTACTGAGAGCTCAGTCAGGATTTTACAGTTGCCACTTCTCTTGCCAGTCCATACTAAAAAGGAAAACAAATACAATAAAATACAATTATGTTTGCTAATTCCTAGAACAATTATTTCAGTCATATTTTAGACTTTTACCACATGACAATTCCTGTATTACAGTGATATGCAAAACTACTGAATTTAACTGTTTTTTTTTTTTTTTAAACAAGTACCCACCCCACCGCCGCCAGTACAGGTTGGGGGTTGACCTGCTGGAAAGCAGCTCTGCGGAGAAGGACCTGGGAGTGCTGGTGGACACCAAGTTAACCATGAGGCAGCAATGTGTCCTTGTGGCCAAGAAGGCCAATGGTATGCT
>NW_020450797.1:31927-163748 GCF_003343035.1 Apteryx rowi | reverse complement strand
CAAGGATCTGAAGGGAGGGTGTCGAGAGGATGGGACCAGACTCTTTTCAGTGGTGCCCAGTGACAGGACGCGAGGCAACGGGCACAAACTAAAACACAGACACTTCCATCTGAACATGAGGAAATACTTTTTCACTGTGAGTGTGACAGAGCACTGGAACAGGTTGCCCAGAGAGGTTGTGGAGTCTCCTTCTCTGGAGATATTCAAAACATGCCTGGATGCAATCCTGTGCAATGTGCTCTAGGTGTCCCTACTTGAGCTGGGGGGTTGGACTAGATGATCTCCAGAGGTCCCTTCCAACCTCAGCGATTCTGTGATTCTGTGATTCATATCATTCAGGAACTGTAATCAAAATAACAGAAACACTTTGAAAGCATTATTAATATTGTTATCAGTTCCATAGACTAGAGTGTTTTGTTTCCTCTTGACATCATCCTGTGATACAAATAAGAAAAGAAGTGGAAATATACCTTTAAATGTGAGTGCAAAATCACTAAGTCCCAGTAGTTGGACTGTTGTAATTGGACTATAGTAATGTGGCTTGATTGCAGACTATTTAAACCTTCTGCAAGGTTTAAATGTTCAGATATAAATATCAAGAATCTATAAATAGCACGAATTCCATGGAGTGGAGACATTAGTTACACTAAATAATATATATGTAATTATCCTTTTTGTTTAAGTTTTTGAGAAATATGAGCTCTTATTTATAGCTAGCGGCATGCACTAACTTAGTAGATAAGAAAATTATAGCTTGTTTATACCACCTAAACAAAAAAGTTTCAGTGTAGCTTATGACAAGTGATGCACGAAAACTGGTGTGGGAGGGGGGAGACTGGTTTAGCTAAACCAGAAGGAAAGGATGATCCATTTTATTCCATTCACTAAATCCTTTATTGAAAATACTGATTCTAAACAGTTATCAAGTTGTCATGGTTCTGTTGTCTTTAATGTGGCTACCTTGCATAAGATGACAACCTTATCTTAGGATCTTACCAGGATCTGTTTTATCTGGATGAGAGTTTCAAATTACCTGTGTTCTTTTTTTGCATGGCTAACACGCATGTGCATTCCCTGCATTGTGAGCATTTGAGTGCACTCAATTTATTCATATGAAGATTAGGAGTCGGATTTGCGAATTAATGTTTGTGTTTGTTAGGTGCTGTGCCATTAAAGAATTACTTAAAAAATATGGTCTTGTAACCTATGATATTTGAATGGTGCATTGTAATGAAAAGCTTTAACAGCTGTTTAACAGCTGTTTAACAGCTTCTTAGAAAAGAGAAACCTAAATCAGTGAAATACATTTTCTAACACACCATGTGTAAAGATTTGTGACATAATACAAAGCAAGTATATGTTATAGTAGGTGCTGCCTATTATGTATAGGTGTACTTCTAAATTAAAATCTGTTTTGAAATTGAAAAGTAACCATATGTCTCATTCATATGGAGAGACAAGAAAATGTTAACAATCTGTGGAAAACTTTAAAAATAAAAAAATAAGTTTTCAGAGAAGGAGAGGGAGCTGTGACCTGATTTATCTATGTCCAAATAATTTTCAACAGGCCTAGAGAAATCTTATAACTGGCTGCCAACTCAGATTTTTTGAGCAATGAAAGCAAAACTATAGAAGAAGAGACACAGTAATGAGTAAGATACATTTTCTTTTCTCTTCTGCAGCCATTGATAACCTAAGAATTAGTTACTTCCTTCAAATTGTGAGTGTAATGAGGTTTTATTTGGAAGGTATTTCAGAGTTCATAACACCTGTTATTCCTCATCTGGAACTTAGATGAATAGTCAGTAATTTATTTCTTCATACCTTAAAAGACTACCTTACTGATCTAATTATGCTGACTTCTTTAGTTTTGTCCCAGTGAATTAGGTAACATAGATGTTTACAGTATGTTACCAAAGGCATTTCACTTACATATCGCATTTAGAGTTATTTTGGATAAAGAATCTTTTAGTTTTTAGTTTACAGTTTTACTTTTGTTTTCATTAAATACTTGTATTTGTTTAACACTAGTTTTTTTAACATATGGTGCAGTGAACTATACTAGTCATATATTATCATTTGATTTCAGAAGACTGCTTAGGTTTTTGATCTCCAATATTTGCATTCAATCTCTTGTGCTTTGTTCCACTGCTGCTCCCCAGCTGCACATATGCTAAGCTTCCCATATGGTATGGAGGAATTTTGTAGGAAAAAGCTGAAAAATTCTGCCATCAGGAGAACTTGTTTGTGAGCACTGCTGTGCTGCACCAATACTGGGCTGTTGTATGCACCGAGACTCAGTTGGGAGCCTTTGAGGCCATAACCAACTGGGAATAGCTTTAAAGTTTGCTGAAGCAAACTGCTGATGAGGGCTGAAATAAAACTGTTTCTTTACTTTAGCACAAGCATAATCTTTTTTTATTATTTTTATTTTTTTTCACATGTTGCAAAACATTTCCAAGCTAATCAAGAAGATTCCACTGTCGATATTACTAAACAAACATATATAGTCTGTATCTCAAAGGGCTTAGAAGTTTACAGGGCTAGGCATAAGAAGTGGGTAAAAAAAATTATGCAGACATCTTATTTTAAAAGTAGTATTAGAAAAACTTTTTGTGTGAAATATATATTCTAAATCTGGAGAAAAGTAAAACTGAGAATATGGATGGCCTGAAATTTTCCCATAGACCTTGAGACTGTAGTGAGGCTAGAATCCTAGAGACTGCAGCCTATTCTAGTGCATACGAATACACAAAAATCTTATGTTCTGCTTTCATATAGATGGATTAAATTCACAGAATCACAGAATCACAGAATGGTTGAGGTTGGAAGGGACCTCTGGAGATCATCTAGTCCAACCCCCCAGCTCAAGTAGGGACACCTAGAGCACATTGCACAGGATTGCATCCAGGCATGTTTTGAATATCTCCAGAGAAGGAGACTCCACAACCTCTCTGGGCAACCTGTTCCAGTGCCCTGTCACACTCACAGTGAAAAAGTATTTCCTCATGTTCAGATGGAAGTGTCTGTGTTTCAGTTTGTGCCCGTTGCCTCGCGTCCTGTCACTGGGCACCACTGAAAAGAGTCTGGTCCCATCCTCTCGACACCCTCCCTTCAGATCCTTGTACACGTTGATAAGATCYCCTCTCAGCCTTCTCTTCTCCAGGCTAAACAGGCCCAGCTCTCTCAGCCTTTCCTCATAAGAGAGATGCTCCAGTCCCCTAATCATCTTTGTAGCCCTTCGCTGGACTTGCTCCAGTAGTGCCACATCCCTCCTGTACTGGGGAGCCCAGAACTGGACGCAGTACTCCAGATGTGGCCTCCCCAGGGCTGAGTAGAGGGGGAGGATCACCTCCCTCGACCTGCTGGCAACACTCTTCCTGATGAGCCCCAGCATACCATTGGCCTTCTTGGCCACAAGGACACATTGCTGCCTCATGGTTAACTTGGTGTCCACCAGCACTCCCAGGTCCTTCTCCGCAGAGCTGCTTTCCAGCAGGTCAACCCCCAACCTGTACTGGCGGCGGTGGGGTGGGTACTTGTTTAAAAAAAAAAAAAAAACAGTTAAATTCAGTAGTTTTGCATATCACTGTAATACAGGAATTGTCATGTGGTAAAAGTCTAAAATATGACTGAAATAATTGTTCTAGGAATTAGCAAACATAATTGTATTTTATTGTATTTGTTTTCCTTTTTAGTATGGACTGGCAAGAGAAGTGGCAACTGTAAAATCCTGACTGAGCTCTCAGTACATGTAACCTGCTATTTCAGTGCACTGGAACTGTCATTTGTGTTTTTGTATATAATCTATGAATAGTTTTCAGATGCTGTCACATAAGTCTATTCTGTCTTGTAAGGTAGTATATCATTTTCTCCTGTTGCTAGTGCAGTTAATGAAGAAATCCATTCTTCCTCTGCTGAAAGTAATTTGTCTTTTGTACATCTTAGTATAATTCCTTTTGCTGGTATGAAACTAATTTTGTTCAAGATTCTATTCTTACTGGCATTGTCTTTCATCGTAAATATTTTATTATTTATGATTTTATTATCTTTTTTATTTTTTGTTTTGGTTTTAATTTCTGAGATTGCTTGCCAGGCTAAGGTCAATATGTGCATTGGATCCTCAACATCTTCCTCCTTTCCTCAAATTGCTGGATAACATTGGCTATTTTTTCACTGTATACTAAGTCATTGAGAAGAAAAGGAATACCAATTCAAAATACAGTACATTTTTATTCAGAGTGTAAATTTTATATAGCTTTATGCCATAGAAATCTATCTTTCTTTTAGGACAGGCAATTAAATGGACAGCAAATATTCAAGATCAAAAAGAAAATAACTCACATGAATTTTTAGTAAATATCTGAATGTTCAAATTCCATGACAAGTAGATAGTGATATATGAGTTGAACAGAGATTTAAGCTGGACTGTTAATTATATTGCTACATGTAATGGTCTGCATTCATTCTTGATATAATTCCCAAATGTGTGAATTTATTTTTTTATGCACAAAAAAATTGGATTCTATTTTCCAGAAGAAATAGCTGCTTAATATCCGAATGTTACCAATAAACATATTATCAATGTGGAACTCCCAATACCCTTATTATTAATTCTATTTCCTAAGGTAAATGTTGAAGAATTTGAATGACTGAACAGTGAATGTAGGCTGTTTAAAACATGGAAGTCATTTTGCCAAAGGAAATTTTGTCAGTTTCCTAAATATGTATACACTTCATTAACATACTGTATTTCTGAATTTGTTTTGTAGGGCACGCTTTTGTCACACTAATTCAAATACCTCTTAATACATTTTTCTAAGGCTGAATTATGATAAAGTCAGTTACATAAGTGACACACTTCCTTCCAGATACCTTCAGATTTCGGAATCAAATTCAAAAATTGATGCGTACATTTTTTGAAGGCACATCTTCCACCAAAATGTAAATAGATCACATTTCCTGGTGAAATAATTGTGTGTCTCTGTTAAAACACTCCTTTAATTACTATGCACAAGCTGATAAACCTACCATATGCTGCCAGATTAGTCAAATGCCAGGAAAAGCTAAATAAAAACAGGGAGACAAACTTTTAATTGCACTCTGAAAACCTTTGGCAGTAAGTATTATTCTTTACTTGGCATTCTGCTTCAGTGTGAAAGGGCAAAAAATATGACCAAGTTAATATATCAGTTGGTAGTAAGAGATCTTCTAAGAAAGCAAAGAAAAAAGATAACATTCAGGTAAAGGGGGACATGGTGCACAGAATGTTGTTTTTATTTATCCTCGTTTAAAGATCTTTGTACATATCTGGAAACAATGCAAATGATTAGATTTCCTTTGACTGCCATTTACTGAGAAGACCTTAATTTAAAACTTAATTGTAGTTAAAACAAGTTTTAAGAAATCAACAAAATAGACAAAAAAAAGCACACAGACAATTGAGCTGATATAAAAATATATTTTAAAACAATTTGAACAAGAACTCAGCTACTCCAGAAATTATAGATTATTAATGCATCGAAAAATAAAACAAATGAAAATTAAACAAACAAGCTATTTAACCCCATTCAGTCCAGAAGAACCTGTTGAACTATTATCAGTATTGGATTCTACAGACATTTCAGCAGTGTTAATACTTTCTTTGAAAAACAAAGAAACAGAAAAAAAACCTCAACCTGTCAAAGCATGATTTCTCCTTCCCTCTTTTAGCAATAGAAGATACTCCTAACCGCTACAAATAGTGTCAAAGAGGTGAAGAGATCTGTTCTAAACCCACTACTGCCTTCCTACTGAGTCTGATCCAACAGGAAAAATGGATTATGTACCTATTCAACAATATCACTAGACCAGTAATTAGGGTGGTTTCACAGCTGATGAGAACCAAGCTCCTTTAAGCAAATGAGGGAACTTAAAGCAGATCTCCCACAATTACTAGATATTTGGATTACAATTTTGTTTTCTTAGAGAGGATAGTGTGTGACCTCTTCTTCAATTTGCAATTTCAAAAGCAATACTCATTCCAGTATTCACCATATGTTTAAATCAGACTTCAGTGGGATTGGTCATCTGCTTAATAGCCTATTCCCTTTTCTTCTATTTTTCTTTTAATGTTGCATCATATTCTGCTTCTGTTGCAGTACATAGCACTGTACAACACTGCTAGTTTAAACTAGTAAATTAAACATGATGCAGACTGTGCTTTGGCAATGAGGACAGTGGGGAAAGATTGGCTCACATAATACTATTAGAGAGGTAGCTGCATGCAAACTGTTTGTTGGGAATGCTTTTGAGCACACATTAACCTGAACCATTCCCAGGAATTGCTGAGGAGAGTGGTTCTAAATGGCTCAGAGTTCCAGTGCCTGGGAATGTTCCCTGACACTGCTTCATTTACCAGTAGAGATGTAGCGTATGAGTTCTGATTATTTTATTAAAGTTAGAGTGAAAATCACATTCTTGGTGTATTTACATCTATGACATATGAAATAACTTGTGCTGATGCCAGTAAAGCAAATATTTCAGAGTACAAAGAGAAGCTGCAGAAATGTCTTCGGACATAACAGTTTCATTTAATTGCATGTATTACCTTAGAATAGATGTATTCTTTTGTACAGATATGTAAGCTGCTTATCAACACAATACTTAAAGGCTTAACACCTTTCTTTGAAAAATTTTCTCTTGCTGAAATAATATCGACCATGAAGTCTTCAGTCATTTATACTATGCGGAACCTGGTTCTGCAAAACCTTATTCTTACAAGTAGTCTTAATACATTTGTAATTCACCAAGGACAGGCCACCCCAACAAAAGTTTGCCTAGTTTGATAGCTGCCCTTTAACCCTGGAGAGAATGCTATGTCCCAAATCAGGTGGGTCTTAACATTTATTCAGTGTTTATTCAGGCAGATTCTCAATGAAGGAAGCACTTAGTTGAGTCCTGATTACATTAAGTCAATGGAAGCATAGACTCAGTAAATGCTGAGTAATTCTCAAAATATAACCTAGTAAATTTAATTTGATTATTCCACGTAGATGCCAGACTGAGCTCTTAAATAATGGAAAAACTGCTTTGTAGGTAAGTCAACATCACTAGAAAAGTTGCCATGTAAGACTGTTTTTTAACTTCATTTTATGAAACAAACAAATACAATCTAATCATTGTAATCAAATAGACATACAAAAAAGAATAATAAAATTGTAGTTTCTTTGAATGCCCTTCAGCATTCAATACTACTTTGTTCCAAATGGAACAAAATTATTGCTCCTTCATTGCCGACTAAAAAACATTAAGATTATAAACAATACTGCAGCTGACTGGGCTGTTATCTTTATAGGGTATTCATCAAAGTCTTTGCAGATTCTCAGTATAATGTTTATCAAACTAAAATTAGAGTATTATTATGTAAAAAGTTAATTTAATCCATGTTTTACAAGAACTATATTGAAAGCACAGAAGTGTTACTTTGATTTTAAATTCCTTTGTCAGGATGGTGACTTGGTGACACATCATATGTGCACTATATCCTTTTCCTGTCTATGATGTTACCTACAGATGAAAATTATTGTATATTTGTTCAACTAAGGGAAAATGTTTCATATAATTTTAATATCAACAAGTTGATAGTTATACATCCAAAGAACTCTCTATTTCAGTTCTATTACTGCATTGCACTGCTTTGGATTTACACTTAACATTAATTTGGACTATAAGGAGATACCTGAATTTACTTGTCAGTTGAAATTTTGAGAAGTTAAAAGAATGTTTTATTCCCCACTTATACTGGGTTTTGTAGGGTGAGACTGAAGTGCTTAGCCCATGAAGTAGTCAAGAGAGATGTATCAGTCAAATTTATGGGCAAAATTACCTTGCTAGATATATACATGTAGTTCTTACTGATTTCCGTGATAAGCTAGTGATCTGGATGAGTAGGACAGTCATTTACACAGTCAGAAGACTAACCTGAGTCTGGAGTTTTCATAACTTTTTTTAATTATTACTGCAAATAATTTTTCACAACACATCAAGCCTTTCCCCTTCAAGAATGGAGTTTCCCCTTTAGCACAGAGGTCTTAGGAAAGCTTTTCAACATATTGAGTTTCATGAAACTTTTTAGCAGTAAATTTTAGCTATGGTCTTAGCTATTTTATGCAAAACAGATTTGGCTGATGCTTATATATTTTGAGTAAGATATTTCTGGTATCAGCTGGTCAATACTAACTAGGCAAAGAATGTGGGCAAAGTTTAGATCCACTTAAAACAACATTACTGATGTCACTGGGAACAGAATCAAGTCTGGAAATCTCTTCATCTTCAGATTAATGAGTATGCTTTGCCATAGTTCAGTACTCTGTGGTTACAGCCTGTTGTGTATGTACAGCAGCTCTATTTAGCTAATTTTATCTTAAATGCCAGTTTTAAATGCAGTTCATAATAGCAGCTTAGCTTTATGAATAGGCTTTATATCATTGGTAACTTTGATACTATTATTACATGTCTGCTCTTATCCCTTGAGCTCTTTCTGTAGAGGAAAATAGCATTTTTATGCCCTAAATTCTGGAAATCAGAATTCTGTAACTGTTATTAAGTGGTAGTGTTTAACAAGCCAATGTAGTTTACGTAGTTTGCGTAGTTTAGTATTACCTTTATTTAGTTTATATAGTTTAGTATTCCCTACTTACAGTTTGAGATTATCTCTTTCAATCTCTGTAATCAGTTAATTTTAGACTTGTCTTAACTTTTAATTTTCTTATTGGGTAAATTAGAAAAATGACTACTAAATAATTACAGTTAATACCCATGGTATATATCTGCATATCATACTGCACTATAATCTTAGCAGGTATCATATCCACAGGCGTGGAACAGGGTCCTAAAAACATTTCTCCAGGAATTAAAGTTTGTTCTGCAGTGAAACTGGCTATTCAGTGGTTGAGACTCCTTTTCTAAAGTTAATAGGATTGTGTATTTTCTCAATGTGTTAAAGTAAAAACAGGCTTTTCAATTTAACCAGCAACTGTCCATTATTGTGATTAACAAATCCTACATCACTTTTTAAATATATGATATAAACTGGAGCCAAAAAAATGGCTCCTATTCAAAATTGCAATTCCAAGTTAATTACACTTATTCCTACTTAATCAAATTCTACATACATAGCTAAATGATTAGTTACCAAGAAATGACAGTATCTTATGTGCTCATATGACAGTTTAAGGAGTATGTAGAAACTATGTAAGTATTGAAAAAATGCAAAACCTCCTGCATATAATGTAGCAGTTGCTTAAAAATATGAAACAGCGTTACCTACAATTTGGGACAGAAAACAAATTATTTTCATTCATTCATAATTGTTTATAAGTATAAAGCAAAAATGCAAAGTAAAAACAGATGTGAAAAAGAATGCCAAGCTGTGCTCTTATTTAAGATATATTGCATCTTTTGGAGCCTATCCAGAAGTTTCAGGACAGGGATTTAACAAAGAGAAACTCTGTTTTCAAGGGGGGAAATAGCTGCGCTTACTGCAGGATGGCTGCTTTATCCATGATTTGGAGTTTCTTACATTAAGTACTTGGGATGGATCAAGCTCCTGATTGATCCACCATATGTGAATAAGAATCTGTAGTTTTTATGAAGCAGTAATGTATATGATTTTGATTTTTTTTCTTTTTAACTTTACCTTTCTTGTGCCAATGGTGAAGTTTTGGTTTCCTTAGCAAGGCTAAGTTGTATTGTCCAGGAAGCTGTGATTTGTTGTTATAAAAATCTCTGAGTTTTAAAGTATGCAATATAGGTAGAGTAATTCATCACTATTTACTAACTGAAATTCACATATTTCACCTTACAGCAAGCATGTACAGCCATCTATTTATTAGTTAGGCTGAGAGGCACACTGTGTTTGGGTAGATGCCTAGAATAATAGCAGTTTCCGTAGAAATGATTTTAAGGACGAGTATTTTTTTGTTTTCTCAGAGATGATTTATTTTAAATCTAACTAATTATTAGTATTAGCCATCCAGATTCACTTTGACATCTTTCCTACCCCTAATGAAAGCAAACTGGGTTGCTTTCTCTGGTGATACAAAGAGGAAGATCATTTTCTCTTCATAGTCTACAATAAAAAAATTTCAAACTGAATTTTATTATTTAACTATTTGTTCATATTTGTGTTCTAGTGCATCATTGCCATAAAAAAGTAATAGTAAAATTTTATTTAAATGATCTCTGTAAAAATGAGTGAATGAGAACAATTTTACATTACAGAATATCCAATTATGTATGAAACAAAATTATTTGCTTCAATATTAGCTAAATCTCAATATAAGTTAATTTCATAAGCAATTTTTAATGCAGAGTAAGGTCAATRTATTTCTCCTAATTCTGGAAAAAAGATGACAAGAATCAGATGTTAGAAAATCATTAAATCGCTTCTCTGACTTGTAATTAGAGGGATAAATGATTTACCTGAAGCTGGAAAATATATGTATTATTCATCAGCATTCTAACTCTCCATCTGTGTTGAGATGTATTTGCAAGCTTCCCTCATCAGGAGACTGGAATTAAAGTTAATATACTTATGTTGATTTCTCTGTATTCTTTTTTTAAAAGACAGTGATACTGGAGTAGGCATAGACTTTCTATTTTTAGATTTTAAGAACCAGAGAATTTCTAATGTGGCTACAATATTAGACATATATTTTAAGGACATTATGCATTTAATTTTTCTAAATTCTTTTGTTGTTCTGATGCCATATATTTTGTATTTGAATGATTTTCACAACAGGTCATGAGATTAGACTAGAGGACTAGACTTCAGATTTTTCTTTCATATCTCCTTTTATGCCATATTCTCCTCATACTTTTCGATAAATTTTTCTGTAAGCTCCAATTTTGTGAATATCATTAAATATCAGTTCTAAGCAACTTGTTTTCTGTTTAAGTCTGCATAGTTTTAAACATATTTTTCCCATCTAAAGTTGCTTTCTTTTGCCTTTGTATGGCACTGTTTATTTTTCAGTGACGTCTTGCTTGTCTGTACAGAAAATCCATGCTGTGGTTTGTCTTCTCTTTTTGTTGGTGCAGTTATTAAAATTTTTCAGATTGCTTAAACAATTTCTTTAACACATTTTCTTACTGAGATTCCCTGGTAATGGTCTTCAGTTATCCCCATTCCCATCCGCTGTTGGCTGAAACAGTGCAGAGAAGTCTATCCATTTTATTAGGAAGGAAATGGAAGGCACATATTCTCTCGGAATGAGGCAGAGGGTTGCACGTATGTATGTTGAGTCTTTGCAGAAGCTTCCTTAATGATAATGTTAATGGCCTAATTCCGGGGCCATGGGAGATATAGCTATAGCCTGCCTTCTTCAGGGATATGGAGACCATACTCATCAAGCATCATCTTTTTCCTTTTTCTTACCCTTGATGATGCCAGTCCCCAAACCGATTTGGCCGCTTAGCAGGAAATGTATCTGACATCCCCAAGTTTGCTCCTTGGGATTTATCTCCAGTATGACTTAAATGGTCTATTGCAAGAAAGCTCTAGGTCTGGCAGATTAACACAAGTGCATTATAAACATTATACTGGCTTAAAATGCAAGCACTTTTGTTCTATTAAGTGTAAAAGGAAAAGTTTGAGGTTACAAAACTAGAAAGAGAGCTCTATGAAAGAAGACCATAAATAAGAGGTTGCGGACTTTAAAGGTACCTGACTTTTGCCCTCAGCCCAATCTATCACTTAAAGGATAATTCTTAGGCAATATTGTTACTACAGCAACCAGAGGTTAGACTGTCTCAAAGAAGATGACTCCTAGAACAGAGCAAAACCCATCACTTTAATTAGACCTAAAGGTCATCAGAATCTCTCTAAGCGTATTTAATCTTTAATGCTGTGCCAAAATTTCTTTGAACTTGCTTATGTTCGTAAAATTGATTGTTTGCCACATAGATTAGACTTAAGGGTCTGTAAAAAGGCGAATGAAATATTGTTCCTGATTATTTGTAAAGCTCATCAGATGTACGGATCCAGTAATGTGTTGACTTCTCTTACTAGAATTTTCTCCCCTCCTAGGGAATTAAATTGCTAACTATATGACTTTTTTCATCTTGGACAGTATAATTAACATTGTGACGTATTTCCTGGCTTCATTACAGTTTACCAAATTAATGTCATTAAAGGTATTTTTTATATTTTTGGAGCAATAATATTAGAATTTAGTGTTTCCATACTGATTGTACCTGTTGTACTAATACCACAGGTAAATACCTCAGCATCAAGTATGCCTCAAAATGATCATCATGGCAATGATGGGGCATGTATATGTCCTAAAAAGATAAATGAAAAGTAGCATTTTAGTCACTGAATAGTTGCTTAAAGTAACTTGAGAACAGAAGATAAAGCTACCCCAAGAGCTGCAAAAGAAATGTCCTCTCAACAATATAAGGCTTCTCACAGCATGATCTTTTCCTTCTGTTTTGCTTTCTTTGCATGTTTGATCTGTATCATTACGAGCATGAGGCCTAATTTTGTCACTTCAGCAGTATGGAAAGCAGATATATAACACATTGTATTTTGTGCTATAGGCCGTATCAGAAATATGACATCTGTCCTTTATAAACCACGAGACAGTAATTTCTATTAGATGTCCTCTACAACTTCTGAAATACTTCAAACTTACTTGCAATAAGGCCTATATAAGGTAAACCGAGTTTGGTAATAAGAGTAAGACTACTTTTAATTTTTCTCTTTACTGGCAGAATAGGTAGACATGCAGCAGCTAAGTTAAATGAAAACATTAAGAATACTTCCCTCTGTAAATGTGTGGTCTCTTTGAACTTTCGAACATGATTTCTGTGGAGGAGCGGTTACCACAGAATATGATTCTTGCCTTAAACTTTAATATCCTCTGTTGAATAGAAAGAATGTCTGTTTTAAGCAGAATTGGACTGACAAAATATGTCAGTTTTGAAGAGCAGGCATCAAAGTTATTTTACTGTGGAACATATAACAGTTAAACCTGTAAAAGTAATTTTAAGTAAATGTCAAATAATGGCCCCAAAAAGTACATCAGTAAAGCTTTTTTCACAAAAATGGGGAGGTTTTTTTGTTCATTTCCAGACACTATATGCCAATAACACAAAGGTAAATTTGACATGACAGATCATTTAATGACTTCACCGACAACTTTTTTCTGAACTGCACTTTTTGCATGCTAAATTTCTTTCTCAAGCTTCCTTTATGCAGCACACACCTCTGCCAACCTTAGCAGGAACTCTGAGTGCACCTCAAACAGCTTCTCCCTTTTCTCTACCGAAGCAGTTGACAAGTATCACATCCTGACCATATAAGGTCTCCATATAAGGGCAATCATTTAAGTGCAACATGGTCATTAATGACACCTGAATTTGTGCATACAGTGATTCTTCCCAGCTAAAATATTTTTTAGATTTGGTAGAAGGTATATCTGTTAATGTGCATCTTATTCTGTCAGTTCTTTGATGGCTTCTGCCATCTCTGAACCACACATTTTAACAGTTTTGAATCTGATCATTTTTCTCAGTCATACAAGAATGCCTAATAAGTTCAAGATCACAGCTGCCGTAGTAGGTATCGTTCCTTTGAGAGGCCTGGGAGGAAAAGAGGTTTACTATCAGAAAGTCTGATGTAGAATACTCTGCCAGAGTCGAGAGATTTGACAGGTTATGGAAATAGGATGGAGCAGTGTGTTGGGAGGACAGAAAGAGTATAAGAACTGCTGGTGCTTGTAAATTACAAATGTGCACTTTTCTAAGAAAATATTCACAATACAATATTCCAGATATAAAATGCCAGTAAGAAATTCTCCGTGCATTTCCTTCAGCCCAGGCACTTCCTTCATATTCTTCCTACTCACTCATGAAGTCTGCATATCAGAGAAATAAATCTAGGACTCTAATTATTGCCACATGCTTTACAACAATACTGATTTATATTTCTCTCTCATATTTCAACCAAATTTAACTATCTTTTATGTCTTATATTTGAATTAGGCTTCTTGACAGAATATAATTTCTTAAAATGAGGTTGTACCTGCAGCAGAGCAGGTCCCAGAAAAAGGGTGTGACTTCTATAGCCCTTTCTGAATATAAAAAAGGTATCTGGGTAGGCATTACAGTACTACTGTTATGATAATATCTTAACATTTTTTGGTAATAAAACATTTGTTCCTGTTTGTGTTCCAGACAAGAAACTTAGCTGGCAATCAATGTCAGAATAATTTTATAATTTGACTATGACTGCTGTTTTGCCTAGTTTGCTAGGTATTAGTTTTATTATTTCTTTTGTTGACTGTATTCATGTTAGCATTTACAATGTTTGCTTTTGCTGATACATCTTATAGTGTAGCATGCTTTGTGCAGAATCTTCGGTAGTGTCTTTCAGCCCAGTTCTTCTTTGGCTTCAGGTCTCCACTTTTTTTGTTTTTTTGTTCCTTTATCCTTTTCTTTTTGTGACAAAACAGTTCTATCCTAATTGTCTTACTCTGTTATTTTAAAATGCCTATTAGCTATAAGCAAGTTTATGTTTAGCAAATGAAACCTTCAGACACAGACTTTTTAACCAGCAGATGTTTTCTTATATGCTTAGTGAATGCCTTTGGAATCTTGCATCCTTCTTTCCATTCTTAGCTATGTGGAGTCCTGATGGCCTCACATCCCATTATCATTCTATTTCCAACTCCTTATAAACACTGAACTTCAGAAAGACATAAAAGCTTATTCTCACGTAGTTGTTTCTTATGTTCTTAATTTGGTGGGGGGGGATGCACCACTAAGAATCTTTAGCACAAGGCAACTGAAACAATTGTCATACTAAATTACATGAGAGGTCAAGCTACACAGTACTGCTCAGTTAGCATTCAGTCCTAAAATATTATATGGCTGATGGTGAAGCAGACTTTGATGTTTAATACAGAATCTGATGGAGTTCAGGAGGCATGTTTGCTTTTCCCATGAAAATTCATTCATTGCAGCCAACCTATAAGCTGTAGAAAATCACATGGAGAGTTACTGTCCCTTCACACCGGGAAAAAATGCATCGAGTTGACCAGTTGTTCAACAGTAATAATAATAGTGTAATCTCTTTGGCTCTTGTTAAATGAAGCTTTATGTTATTAGAAGAGAGGCAAATACAAAATGTACATCTGTTTTACAGAAGACGACTGTACAGAAGTAAATATTTTCAGTGACAGACCTCTAATATGTACTGCTTTCACATCCTACTGAAGATTCAGGTAGTGCTAATAGCTCTTTTAATTTTTTTTAATAAAGACTAGAAAATGCCTATAGACATGCAATTGTCCAATCAAACGGTAGGATATTTGTGAAACAAAAGAAAATGCTACACTGCAGAGGTAATCCTTCTCTCTTTCCAGAGGGAAAATGAGCACATGCAAATTACAATAGTCAACAATAATACATTACTAAATTTGATAAGACATTCTTCTAATTGGAACTCTTAAAGAACACCATACCCAGGCCCCATACAGGTTGCGAAACCATTTTATGGAATCTATTTCACCCTGCAGGAAAAAAACAATATTCCTGATAGTAAAAAGCCTAGTGGAGAGGTAGAGAGTACTCAGAAAAGAAAATAAATGAAAGATGTTCTGTTATGATTTTATATCTTTTTCCATTTAAAATCATCTTAGGTGTCAAGAATAGATTCACTGTATTTTTTTTTACTAAAAAAACCTTCATTTTAGCCAACAGCACAATCACTGAAAGTTCTCAATTCTGCTTTTAGCTGGGACTTACTGTGAATTATTATTTACCTCTTTTATTTCCAGATATTTCTTAGAGTATCTACATTCTCCGAATGTTAAAGAAATAGATAAATAGGGCACTAGTGCTTAAAGCAGCAGTTCCAGAAGAACAAATTAAAAAAAAAAAAGAAAAAAACAGAAACCCAAACACTGTAGCTTTATGGCTATATTTCATTACAGTGGTCTTGGTATGATTTCCAAGTACACAAGATGCATATATTACATTCCAGTTATTAATTGATTGCCTTCACCCTTCCCTTAGCTTTACAATTGCTTTCTTAACGCAAGTTAATTTTAAGCATATTTCTTAGGTAGCAGTAGTTATAGCAGTTAAGTTACAAACTGGTTACTTTACACCGCGCATCAATATCTAGTCCTTTCAAAGATCAGATTTGCCTATCAAGCCAGTCAATGGATTTCATCAATGACTCGATTATTTGTATTCCTCTTCACTTTATCTTAAAAATATGGTTGGAATATGATTGGAATAAACATTCAGTTTTACCAGTTTAGATATTTTTAGTGGAAAGATGATGTTTAAATCACGGAAGAAGAGGACTATGGACATGCAGTTAATTTTACATATAATCCTGGAAGCATACTGTATAACTTTGTTTCCAAATTTTTCTTGAATAATCTTAGCTTTGAATTTTTGCAATTTAGCAACTGAAAWAAGATTTTAAATGATTTTGACTTTAGTCTTACTGAAAATTAGTATTTTCTGGTTTTCCAACCAAAAACAATTGTGATTCTGTTGTTTTTTAATGTAAGGCATATGACAGTGTGAGATAATAAGATGATTATACGTTCATGTCCTTTTCTGAGCAACAGCAGCATATAAAATGTTTGTCCTGTCTGTGTTTTCTGAGAATTTCTTTTCCAATTATCTTCCTACCTCCCTTTGTCTAGCCATAATTTTAAGGTGAATAAGATCTGAGGGGCACTAAACATGACAATGAAAGAAAAAGAGTAGTTGAAAGAGAAGTGGCAAATCAGTGAATAGATAGCAAGGACTATTTGGGATTGTAAATGCACAACTAGAAATGTGCAAAGATCAGTGGGTTGGAACAAGTGAATTACAAAAATTAAAAAATTAAAAAATAAAACAAAGGAAGAAAGCATTGTGCCTACACAGAATATATCAACATCAGTTTACAGTCTGGAGCAGAGAAATAAAATCCAACTGACATTGCTCAGATCATAACTTCTGTCACTGCAGATACGGAAGAGGATGAGAAGGCTGTCAGGGAATGAAATAGAGAGCCAACTTCATGTGAGTAACACCTACAATTTTGCCAGCTGGTTAAGAATAAAGAAGACTTAAAATGAAAGGGAGGAATTTGTTGAGTCTCCACATACCGATGTATGTCTAACCTAGGCAAGCCTAATTTCTTTGAATTAATCCTGAAATTGCTTTCCCTTATTCTTCACTAAATAATAACTGCTCCTCCAAAACCTGCTCTATTTTTTTTCCTCCAGAAGTAAGTGAGCCAGAATCCACTGCACAAAAATGATTCTCACCTTTTCCTTTGATATTCTTCTGATGTGTTTGCTTAAGGGTGGTTAATTTCGTACCATTTTATTTTTGCCTATTTTTTTCATACTGTTGTTGAACCATGCCAGTATACTCACACATAAATAATTTAATAACCAGTTTACAAGATTCATAAATTGCAGAACAGGTAAAATCCATCAGAAGAGATGTTTTTTCATTAAAAATAAGGTACTGTATCATTACAAAGTAAACCTTTATCCCAGTAGTTAATCACTTGGCTAAGGCAGAAATTTTTCAAAGCTGTCTATCTAAAGTTTGTGACTGTCTTTTCTGTAGGGCCAGCTTTTCAAATCTGTCAAACATATACACTTGTCACTGACTCAACATAAATTCTGAAAAATCACGTTACTAATTATCAAACCTGGAAATGCAAAAGCAAATTACACAGAAATATAGACCAAATTGTTCCTTTAAATACCTTTGTAATATGATAGAACGTTCTATATATTTAAATTTCAAAAACTCTGCAAGGTCAAAACTTTTATATATTTACTGCTGCCATAATGATTCCAGAAATACTTTATTTTACTTATAGTAAAAGGTTTATAGCAAAAGGTCAGTTTTGAGCTATTCTTTGAAGATTTATGTTTTAATAAACTTCCTGCTCCCCTGATTGTTCCCAGCGAGTAGGAAATCAGTTGAGGACGAGTTCATCCACATTAACTGTACTGTTGCATAAGTGTTCCACAGTTATATTGTACACTGAGCTGATTCTAAGTTAACTGTGTCAAGCCCAGGCCATTTCTTGAGCATCTCTTGCAAGTAATTTTCCTTCTGTCCAGCACTGCCTTAATTTGGCCTGGTCCAGTTTGATATGCAGAAGATGTTCACTTGACTTTGTTGTGATATCTTGATAGCAGCACTGCTTTTATCTTTTGAGAAGAGAAAGTGAGTCACTGAGAAGATACCTGTGTTATCTACCAGTGTAGTTTAAAGATACTGAAGCTAGTTTTAAGCCAGCCACCTTAGATACCAGAAGACATCAGGTATTAGTACGGAAATCTGTTTTCTTTTGAGCAGATGATTCAGGTGCCTTTACTTTACCCCGTATAACCACAGTGTCTTAGAATTTCAATATGGAAAGGAGTACTCTCTACTCAAATCTTGYATTACCTGCTCTTAATATAAATCCTAACATTCTGAATAATAGGGGTGATTGAAGCGATCTTTCCCCTCATAATCTTCTTCAGTTAAGGTTTGTAAAAAAGCAAGGATCATTTGTTGAGGTCAGTTGTATGGAGAGCTGAGTTTTGCTCTCCAAACGTAACGGTGAGAAGGCCATCATGGAGGGACATCAGAACAAGACACATCTGGTGTTAAACTCTGGTTTATGCTGCAAGTTCTCAAGTTGATAACAAGCCTAACAGGCTTGGACTGGGGCCTTGCAAAGTTAGTGTAAGGCACAATTAACATAAAGCCTTTGGCCTGATACTAGCAGTGGCAGTACTATTTTTGTCACTGTGTACAAAAATGTTTATCTTTGGGTTCAAAACAAGCAAATATTATAGTCTGCTTAGCATGCATCTTCTTTTATGTATTTTATGTATTTTAATGTATTTTTTCTTATATACATTTTCTTTTATGTAATTGTTTTACAGTTTGTAGAACAAATAGTGCTGTCACAGTGAGTGACATAAGTTCTATAAGAAATGGAATGGAGAGGGTAAAAGTGAGCGCTCACTCCCAAATGGATACCTGATAAAGGCAAAACTCCTGTGCAGTGGGTATGGGCTGCAGCCACTGAGGATGTTGTAGTTAGCCAGCAGCAACACAGATTGTGACAGTTTATTGCTATAGAGAAGTGCAGTCATCCACGGTTGTTTTTTTGGACGCTCTGCATTTATTATCTTTCAACATTGTTCTTGTAGTTGCGAGCATCGTATTCAGAGATCTGACCAAGGCCCTAATCGCCTCTTCTCTGAACATGTCAAAGGTTTTCAGAGAGGCAGATGAGTAAGAGGCAAGCTTGGCAGCCATCTTTCTTTTCTGAATTTGTCCTTATAGGGTATACAGGGTGACAGTGTGAAGTCTGGGGGTAGAAAAGAAATGTGRCAGACTGGAGGAGGTCAGTGGGGCCAGACTGAAGCCAGCTGTGTCCCTGTTGTACGATGTGCATCACCTTCTAGTCCATTCTGAAGTTTTACACAGAAGACTTATTTTGTTCACTCCAGAGGAAAATCCTCATCATACTGATGTGTTTCTAGTTACGGTGTTAAGATTCTAGTGTGAAAGAGGAGGCAAAGCAACAAGGTCTAGTAGGCCTTAATCTGGTACTTTAGTGGTTTCTTTCCTAATCTAACATCTGGCCACCTTTATGGTTACTGAATACATCCATTAACTAAGCAGAGTTTAGCAACTAGGAAGGAAAAAGAGTTTGTAAGGTCAACTATGGAGATCTAATTTACAGAGGGAAATGCTTTAATATTACCCTGGTATATACTATAAAAATCTCCAAAATACATACCCAGATAAAAAGTCTTTTTAAAATGAGAACCCTTGTACATATGTCACTAGTGTGTCATTCTTAAACAGCCCTACAGGAAGTGAAGATGAACATCGTTTCAGAATAAACTTCAGTGATTGTCATCCTAATCATTAAGAAAGGGAAAAATATTTATCTGTGAAAGTTTAATAACTGTAACATGCATTCACTATAATGTTCTAAATAGATATTTGTCATAAATAAGTAATACATAAATCACAATTTAAATGACAATATTAGACAGAACCAATTAGTATTGAAATGTCTACCCTCTCATCTTAATATATAGTTCTTTGTTATATGACATTTAAAGTTTCTGTAACTTGACTCTGAAGTATAATACATTATGACCATTCTCATTAAAACCAGCTTTTCTTATAGTACTTACAATGTTGGACTCCTACGGATAACATAATGAGGGTAGAATGCATTTTGATTGAGTTACCACTAGGGAGAAATTTAATTTAATTAAACTGGTCTTCATTAAAGTATTACATTGAAGTAAAGTAATTATAAAGGCATGTACAGTATTAGAGAAATCCTGCTGTTTAAAAGACAGAGAAGACGCATTTTAGAATGATCATAATTTTTAGAAAAGCTTCTTTCCAATAATTATCTCAAGACTTCTAAAGCATTCATACATTACAAAATCTGGTGATACATATATGCCATTTAAAGCTAATGCTATTCTATCTACTTGCAATTTCTGCAAATCTGCCTTTAAAAGCAAGCTTCTGTAGCCCCATTCAGTTTGGTACAAAACTGAAACTTCAGCATAAAAATGTGTATTTTGCACATATTTACATTTAAAGAAATAGATAAAAGCATGAAGATACTCAGATTTCTTAAGATGAATTGTTTCAGCCTTTGAAAATATACTGCAACACAAGGTCTGATAGGACTTGAATTTTCTCTTATACTTTCATTTTCTATAAATGTAATACTCCTATGCAGTTGTCACTGAACCTCAGAAAATCTGCTCAAAATACAAAGACAGCACATCTGTTTCCGGAAGTCCGTGAGGAGGTTAGGGGAGTATTCATGGTTCCCTTTTATTGTTCTATCCTTTTGTCATCTTATATTGGCAACTGTTGTTTTTGGTTTCAGGATAATTTTCTCATTTTCCTTTGATTGATTTTACTTGTTTTTGGCATTATGACTGTCAGTTTTCTTGGGCAACAGTATGGCCTGCATTTTGAGCAGAACACCTGCTCTGAGACATAATGTCTTTCCCGAGCAGTTGGCTCAGCTTCTCATCCCTCGGAAGGCAAGCTGCAGGTGGTGGGGCATGGTTGTGGCTGTTGTTGCAAACAATTTTGCCCAGTGGCTCAGGAATCTATGCTCTCGTGTGCTTCAGCCCAGAGTCCAGGCACACTAGGCACCAATCCCATCTTTGAATGGTTACCATTGCAGGACAAAAGGTGAATATGGCCTGTAGGAAACCAACTGGTGTTAGCTGGGAAGAATGAGATTTGCATTTAGCTCTGGCTATGCTACAGTGGCCATCCGTGTGATCTGTTGGCCTTACAACTTTCATTTGCCCTTTTCTGTGGATGACTATAATACAACCTTTAAATAGATGATCACCTAAGGTTGTTCTTCTGTTTAATTCAAATCTCTCCTATTTGTTTCCATATCTGGAAAATGAATAGAAGAGTGTTTCTGAAGTGGAGTCTCTTCTTTCCCTGAAGTCTTCATCTCATTCTGCCACCTGGATGGCCAACAGAATCAGTGTTCACTAATGGAAATATCATGGAATCCTCTCTGACAGATTTTGACAGGTTGCTCTTGCATAGAGATGCAAAGTCTCCATAGAACACACAAGTTAACATACCACATGAACAATATTCATTACTCAGATCTTGACAAACAGATATGCCATACCAAAATACAAAGAAAAGAAAGATAGGAAGAAAAACAGTTAAAATTTTCCCTCAAGTTTTGAAAAGAAAGAACTACAGTTAGTAATCTCAGCAAGTCTTAAGGAAAAAGAGTAAATGTCACTGGTATGTTTTGGTTTTCATTTTTTCTTATTATTCCCATTACTGATTTTTCCCTTACTTGTGCTTTGCCTCTTTCCCTTTTTTTTTTCTTTCCATTCTTATTGGAAAACTGTAATAATTCCAACATACAGAAATTATATCAGAAATGTTTCATTTTCAAAGACAGACCTTATGATGACATTTATTACAACATTTAACTGTTTTCTTGGATCCTGATGCAGAAACTGTTTTTTGATCACTAGAGATTCCATAAATAGTGGGATAGGTGGTAATTTATCTACAAATCAGAATTAGATCATACATCAAATACCCTCCTCTAATATTTTTTCTGCTTTATGAATTATATAAAATATAATTCAGAGAGTTACGTGTATATATTCAGTTAAGTGGCTCAGACTGTAACTAACATCACTTCTTTCCCTTAGCATTTGTGGCAATTTTACTTATTAGAGGAGTGCAGTTCTTGTAGGCTATTTTCAGAGAAAAATGAAACCTATTCCATTATATTGTCCCAATGGTGATTATTGCATTTTCAGCAAAATTGGAAAGTAGGTTTCAAGATAGTTACAAAGTGTAATGACCTTCAAGATGATTTCATGATCAAAGAAAATGAAGATTTTGTTTGTTCCGAAAATTTCCGGCATAGGAGGAAAACTGTAACAGTACAGAAACACAGGTTTGAAGCGATAATTCAAAAGGGCATAAGCTAACATCTCACTCTTTGCTACAGTGACTGATTTCATGGTCATTATATATGTGTGTACATGTGTCTTTTTGTGCGTATGTCAATGTGTGTGTTGGAAGAATTATTTTTAGGATCTTCTTTTCCTTTCTCTCACTTTGGAATTTCCATTCTTGGCTGAATTTCTCATGCTGCTACAGAATATTCTTTTTTCTGATTCTCTTGCAGCTTTGAGAAAACAAAATTTCAATTTATAAAAACACTGAGAAAAAATGCTATTTATATAAAAAAATTAGAATACCTCCATACTCATTCAAGTTACTTCAAGACTAAAATCTGTTCTGAAGTTCCTAAACTTATCTTTTGCAGTCAGATACAGACTCATATATCCAGTTTTCCCTAAAAGCTGAAAATATGAACCTAAATCCAAAGAATCCTCTTTTTTTTTTTTAAAGCAATACCCAAAATAACCTATTTTGCTTATCTCAGAATACAGGTACGTCTTAGAGTTGTTTCTCAATTACACTAAATCCTTCTTAAACTATTTTAGCAGAATAGGGGCATGATGGAGGATAGAGAGACCCCTTAGGGCATGATGGGTGTGCACTGCACTGTACTGTGGTTTCTTCTCCTTGAGGGGACTGGTAAGCAGAGCCAAAATTAGAAAACCCTGAGGGGCCTTGCCAGGGCCTTGTACAGTTCCCAGAACACGGGGAGTACAAAGACGCCTTAAGACTGCTGTGTCCCTCACTTTCACATCCATTCCAGCCTCGAGTGTAGGGACAAGTATAATTTTGGAGTTGGGCCCCTTGCTTTCCTCATGTCATAATGTAGATCTGACCTGTATTATACTCTTTTAGAATATGACCTTTAAATAAAAACGATGTAAAAAACAAGCTAACAGACATTTAAGTATGTAACCATAAGCCTTCCCCATGATACTTTCTTTATAAAAGAGCTCCATGTTAATTTATCACGTTATACAGCATATTGTACCTGTTCATGCCAACCTGTTGTGTATAGGTCAGAAGCTTTTCTTTCTCATTTTTATCTGTGTTAATTGCTGCTTCTTGTGCAGAGCTTACATATAATCCAAACCTCACAAAATTAAAGGCAGAATTGGTACTGCTGCTCCTTTTGCTAACTGTATTGTGTCAATCAAGTTTCTGTTGCATATTTGACCTTCCTGCTTAGTTTAATAGGATGGAGCTGGAGATTTTATTATAGTCTCATCAAGCAGCAGTCATTCAAAATAACACATTTTGTCCTTTTGCTGGATTCATTACCTTGAAACACATTCCTTGTATTTTACATTCTACATCACTCTCCAATCGCCTAGAGGATTTACTGCAGGTACTAAGGTACCTAAATAAGGTACCTTAAAAATATTTCTTAATTATAGATTTAGAGCTAGATTCTTCATTGTCTTCCAATCTATGTAGTAATAGTACATGTCCTATGTAATTTTGTGAAGACAGACTGGGTATACAGTGTTACCAAATCCGAATATGACCGTAAGTTACTGGCGGAGAGAACATGCCCATATATAATTGCTCAATCCTAACTGAACAGTGAGGCTGTTGCTGGACCGATACACCAGTGCTTGTCACAGTGACCACTGCTATGTCTTTGAAATTTCCTGTGTGTGATTACGTCTATGTTAGTAAATAGTGCCAGGGAACATTCCTGGGCACGGGAGCTTTATCCCATTTACTGCTGAGTTGTTCCGATGGACTCTGGCATTGTTCTGGCCTGTGGCAAATAGCACTCTCCCGAGCTGTTCCCAAGCCTGGTGCAGCAGTTGGAAAAGGGCAGGGACCGTTCCCAGGAGGACATTTCTTAAGTCTAGGAGATGTTACAGTATGGCTGCAGACTGTTCTGTACGTACCGACCTCAGAGCAAGAGAATGGTCTTGGGCACTTTTAATTTTGGTCATACAAGCGTAGCTCCTGTCTGTATCTATATATTGACTGATATTTTAGACTGTATGCACTAAGGGAGTGGTACTGTATTTTTTCCTGGTATTTCTTTAGCCTCAACTTTCGGGTGACTTCAGTTCAATGTGAGGACACTTATTTGTTGTGATAAATTTAGTGAGCATAACAATCTACTTGAAAAAATGTTTAGTTGTATTTTTGGTTGTCAGTCAATCTGTAACACCATCTAGATGTTACATTATTAATTTTAAATAAGTTAGAAATGCAAAAATACATGATTCTTCCAATGCATCCAGCTCAAAATAGTTAGAGGTTTTAAATAATATTTTGGGTTTTTTGAGAATAAAAAAAGAGGCTAACCATTAAATAATGGTCATTGAAAAAGAAGTTTAAAATAATTTAATAGTTTAATGTTTTAAATTAAAATTTAATTTTTAGTTTTTAGAATAAAGGGCTAGCTATTGAAAAGGAATTCAGTTGATACGTTTTTCATCAGAGATCTCAAATTTCTCTATAAAATGTGAAAAATGTTGATATTTTGTTCTTGAACATTACATAGGTTTTGTTGTGTAAAATGCTTTGGAGAATTATGTGTTTGTAGTATTATGTTGAAAGGACACAGAAATGAGTATGAGAGCTTTTCATGAATGCGATATATGACAGTAATATGACTTTGAGTTAGATATGTTATCTAATTTGTCAATTTTCTTTATTAAATTATGTCATATCAATGTCAAACAGCTTTACTAGATTCAAGAGAGAAACCATTGCATGTTGTGAACTTTCAAAACAGCAGGAAACTGCTTTCTGAATCCTGAGCTCTACTGCAGGCTTTCATGCAGAGACTAAAAAAGCTCTTGTCACACTTTTGCCAGTACTGGACTCACAGTGGGGATGAGGTTAGAGTCTGAAAGGCCTACATCTGCACTATTTACCATATTGGCTTTTCTGTAACAGGTACTCTTTCTTTTTGTTATTAGGACAAGAAAAAAATACCATTATCACATGCACACAAATATGCACACACACAAGCATGCATCCATTCTCTCTCAGACTAAGACTTCTATTTCCATTTGTACTTTAAACCTTTCTTTGCCTTGTCCTTTCTTTTTTCTTTCCTTTCCTACAAGATTTTCTGGCAGTTTCATTTTTAATGCATATTTCTAAATATCTCTATTGATCACTCTGAGTTACATTTATGCTAACAAAAAATTATTAATAACAATAATTAGTAATAACAAATTATTAATAGTAAATATTAATAAATAATTTATAAATTATATAGTATATACATATAAATACATATATACATACATATACATAGCACATAATGTAAAATCAGTATTAAAATCACTGACTATGAAAACTAACAGAAGCCACATAAAAATCATTTTAAGCTTCTGCTATGGTCACATAATGTATGGGCTTTGTGGCTGAACATAACTTCAGCTTACAGGATACAACTTTTTAATACAAACCAAAATCATGAGGTGGGTAAGCAGTACTGTGGAGAAGGGCACATATTGCGATGCTTTTCTAGATGGAGGTACGTGAGTGTCCTTGCCGTAGTACGTTCTCCCTCCATTAGAGTTTTCAGACCTGTCCTTTTCCCATCTTCAGTTCTGGAGCCTCCTGAGAACTCTCATTCCCTTTACACTGAAGGTTCTGTATTTTCTCTCTTTCCTCTCGTACTTACAACATGTTTTATGTTATGTGTGTTCAAACTAAACTCTACTGAGAAAGTAATGAAACATGAGGTGGAAAGGGTAGCTTTTTGCTAACAGATAAAGAACTGCTGCCATCAAAGAACCACTGATGTTTTGAATGGCTGAGCCTAATAAACATTTAAAGATAAATATATCCTAGTTCTGGTGGAAGAAGCACTATGTGACTTACTGCTTCTCCTGTGTCTTTTTTTTTTATTTTGTCTAAATCAAATAGAATTCTACCTACAGATGTGCACAACATTCACTGAAAATGTAGATCTGATTTCCTGTGAGATTCTAAAATTATCAAATTCCAGTTAAAAACAAAGCTACACATATGTCAGCTGAAAGTTGATGCAAAATTGATCAGAAATTTGGCTTTAAATAAATATTGTGATACAAGTTATTTCTGGATGTGAACTGTACAAACCTAAAATATTAAAAAAAATTACACCATCTATATGGACTTGTCCAGGACCCAGTGGGTATCTGATATCTTATAAAAGTTTCTCTAAAAATGTAGATACATTCCTATATTTTGTATGTAGTTTTAAATGAGCATTTACCTTAAAAGAAGCTGTATTATTTTTTCTTGTTCAGGTAAAGAACTTTGGCACTATAATTGCCTTCCTTTGAAGTGCAATGATAATATAATTGTAAAAGGTTACCATGATTCCATTTAGACATCGTTCAAATTACCTCCCAGAAAAATATCAGAAAACATTCAGAGTGCTGCACTATCATTAATACGTCTTTATGAATCTTTGTTCTTATTTATGCTATAGCCTGCCTGTTCTCCAGATAGAAGCAGAGCCGTGACCCTTCTTTCTTTCTGTTTCAGAAGAATAGAGCCCTTCCCATGCCGTACTATTGTCGCTTTTACTAGCCAATATGGATATTAGTTAATCCTCATTTTTAAAACTTCTAAAAATATCTTACAACATACCAAACAAACTAAAACACAAAAGCAGAAAACAAGAGCTGTAATAATGTATGCTAAAAAAGATATTTGCATAGTGCTTGGATCCACCATATTAACCCAACCCAGCTGAAAGGATTGCTCATGCCTGTCTTCCTTTTTACAGTAGGTAAGACTCAAGTGAAACCTGGCCTGAAGTGTTTTAAACTATTGCTTCTGGTTTCAAGGCATTGACCCTTTATCATAGGCAATAGACTGTTACGTCTGGCAAACTTCTGTTTCTGTTTGTGTTTTCATTTTTTTTTCCTCAGTGACATCACATTTTTCCTTGGTTGTTTCTGTGACTGCTTGTTTTCTTTTCCATGTTGATGCGATCTGCCTTACATGTCTCTCAGCTTGTTGCTTCAATTAACTTTTCAATGGACCCCTGGCAACTTGCATGGTTTCCTGCTGCTGCTTCTTGTTTCCCTGCTGCTTTTTATCACTTTGCTTGTATTTTGGTGATCACGAACTGGCTGCTTGGACTACTGTTTGGAGCACTGGTGATTCCCTGCTGATTTTATTACTTATTCCCTACAGATCTTTTGTTAAACTTGTATTTTGTTCTCTACCCAATTTTGATATTAAGTTTCTGGCTGCGGGATTCTGTACACCAGATCCAAGGTACCTTTGCCAGAAACTTTCAATCTGTCTAAAAGACATGTATGTCTCTTATGATTTCAAGCATAAAAAGTGCTTGTAGGAGACCAACAAAATTAACCTAATTAAAAGAAAGAATATTGACATTTAATTCTTTAATCTAGAACTGTGTTTTTATTGTGCTTGTTTTTGTCTTTTGTTGCCAGTTACCCATGAATTAAATGAATTAAACTAATAAATAGCACTACATCACTTCTCCCTTTCCCTTCTATGGTTTGTCAAGCATCTGTACTTGCTTGCAGGCTTCACTTGATCTCTTGCAACATTAATACCCTATTTTTTCTGTATATAGGATTTTCCAAAACTTTGCAGGGAGACTTGCTGTTTATTTTTAAATACTTAAGTATTCTAAAAAGCCTCTGACATCATTCATGGTTTTATGGGAAGGATCAATCAAAGTCAGAATGAAATTATGCAAAAATCAAAAAAAAAAAAAAAGAGAGAAATGTATATATGGAGAATATTTTACAATTATCTTTCTTCCTCTCAGTTTCAGTCAGTCTTCATGATGCTGTAGTTCTTATTTCAGAAACCAGCATTTTAAATAAGTATGGTACAGCTGCTTCTTGCCTCAGACAAAGAATTGTTCTAAACAAACAAGCAGAAAGGTGTCTGGAAAAATTTGTTAATTGAACTATTTGAGGCCTTTTTTCTTTCTTTGTGCTTTTAATAAGATTTGCTTTCCAGACAGTATCTGTTTTTTTGATGGACCTTATTCATGGATTCATTTTCAAAACTTTATGGAATCTGTTACATAACATCTATTTTTGATAAAAACTTACTGTTTTCAATTAGAGTGTTTTAGGAACCAATTGCTCTCTTGCTTAACTTCATCTTCAAGTTTGACTGCTTGAGTTATCAGGTCCCTCAGTTGGTATGACAAAAATAATGTCTTTATAGAGAAGTTTTTAGCAAGTTTTCTGAAGTATTTCTGTTATCAGTATTATGCCATGTTAAATAAGAAATTAATTTAATCAATCCCAGACTTTGTAAGACACTGTCATAGCTTGTGCATATGTATGTTAAGCAAGTTATACCAGCACTGAATATCAACAATAAGGAATTGCTTAGACTTGTGCTGCCTTAAACATTGAAATATCTTGCAAATTCTGTGGACAGAGAAGGTTCATCTCACTCTCATTTTCTGCCTTAGTCTGTTGTTATCTGCCATGGATTTTATATTACTGTATGCATGATCTGTACATGGGAGAACGTATAGGAGACATTTATGTTACTGTATATGGCTGCCATCGTCCAAAATTGTATGCATCAGAGAGAAAATATGACTGTATATATGTATTAGAACAACGCCAGAAACCTCTATTATCCATGCCGTCAGTTTTTGTAATAATTTATTTGCTAAAATAAATTTAATTTGAAACCATTGTGGTGAGTTTTTAATTGATTGAATGATGCTATTAAATTAAACATTGCACAATGTGCCTACCTTTCTCAGAGGAGTCTGAATTTTTATTTAAAATGTTAACTGATTCTTTTTTGAAAGCTAAATTTTTTTTTAATGAAAAATCACTTTTTTTGTGGAAATGGAACACTTCTGGATTTCCCAGAATACTTCACTCTGTTAAGTGCATTTAGAAATAAGCTATTGTTAGCTCAAATCTTTGTTTACTTTAATTGAGCTCTGCGAGTAAAATTTTAAATGGAATCTTCTGGTTCATACATTGTGCACGTATGCATCGAGCAGATTGTTACTTGACTTACAAACAAAAGCAGAATAAAGTCACCAGCTTATTGCCTTTGCGCTTGTGAATGTTACATACTAACAGTTTGAATTGAGCTAGTTGAGTTGCTCAACAGAGCATGCACATTTCACTAGAGAGCAGCTGCAACACACTTGCCCTATGTAATCCCTTTCTGGAGGCCTGAAGTGGTTTATCGGCCTGCATAGCAACTTTCAACTATTCAGCAGTGGGGATGTGCARGAGTCCATCACCAGTTTCATTCCTTCTGGTAAGTTAGGTAGAGAACTAACATATGTTGTGTTTTCATTGATGAAAGATGTTTCATCGTTCCAGCGCAGATGGCTCATCTCTCCCTATTACAGTCAAGCATTCAAAAGAAAAAGCTATAAATGTAATTTAAAATGCATAAAGACCACAGAAACACACATAGTAGTTAACAATAAACTACTTGTCCTGCATGGGACACTGTTCAGGGGAAATTTCATGTTCACGTGGAGGCGTATGGAACTGTAGTCCTCTTTAACATTCTTTGTAACCAAGAAAACAAATTAGGGATATTTTTCTTAGGTGTGTGATAGCATAATGAAAACAAATGCCTGATATATTTATTACCAAAACATACAGTATCTTCACTGAACATGTGAAATCTCACAGGAAATAGTTTGAAAAATATTAATCCCAGGACTACATCTCAAGATGCTTTAAAGACTTCATCTGACGATATGATATCCTTGTAATGTGTTAAAAGTGTATAATGTTACCATGTTCTTATTGCTGAGGCATTAAGAACTTGCTGTAGTGCAGTGTTTTGTCAACTGAATGTAGGTACAAATGATATGATTGTCAAATTAGATTTAAATAATAAGTGATGGTTTTGGAGTTTTGTCCTGTGGATTAATTTTGTGTCAATACCAATAGTAAGATTCTTTGCAATGTTAGCATGCTACCATAAGCTTCTGTCAGAACAGTAATAAGTCCTTTACTGGGTGTAATTATAAATATTATAAAGAGTAAAGATGAACTCTTGAGTCAGTCAGGAGTGAGAATGCATAGACATTTGTCCACTTTCCACATGCATCTGCAATGACTACAGTTTGGGTCTGATAATCTAACTGAAAATAAATGGAAGGCATATAGAAATACAAATAGAAAAGTGGATTCCTTAGAAATTTGAGTCTCCTGCCCGTTCAGGGTGCTCAGAAGATGTGAGCAAGCCAGTGTGCCAGTATGTCTGATTTGCTTTCCTACCTGAAATAGCAACTGAGATTTCATCAATCCAGTGGCAGCCGGTATTTATAAAAATGTTTCTGTATTCTTTGATTTTGTGGAGGGTGGCTGTGTTTTCTTACTGATTTTTTTAAAATTCACTGAGGAAGGGCAAACCTGTGGAGTGAGGAAAGATCAGACCAGGAATAAACAGCTGAATTCTGGTTTTGGTTCTGTCTCAAGCAATGGATGAACTTGAGAAACATTTTCAAATGAATTTCCAACTGTGCCAAACAGTTTTAGCAAACTGTGATATCAATCACACTCTGCCTCAGTTAACAGTCAGGAAAATTAAAATAATATTCAGTTATCTTTGTAGATCATGTATGGGTGAATGTCTAAGTGGATTTAAAACAAGCTTTTAAAACTCGGTTTACAAACTAGTGACATATGATTTATTCTCTATTAGAGATTACTTTATAATAATGGGATTTATGAGTACATGTTGAAAGGAAACTATCATTGCCTACAAAATTCATTTGTGTGAAGTCAGTATATGTGTGGCAGAAACAGTTGCCACTGTCCTCAATATTATGAATGCTAACAAATGTCAAATATTTGTTATTCAAGCCATAAGTCTTTTCATAGAATCAAATGGGGTATTATTTTTCTACTATGCAAGCAAAATATTTCAACATCATCAAAAAAGATAAAATTATAATATTTTGTTGATTTATTTCGTAGAGGTTTTGGAAAAAATACTGATTTATATATGAAAGCTAAGCTGCTGTTCATCTTGTGGCTATTTATTTTAAGGACAGCTAATCAAATTATTATATTTGTATTGTGTTTAACTAAGTTGCTAGGTCAAATAGGAATTGCTTATTGCTACATGGTGTTATGAAACCTAATGCTCCCATAAAAGTTCCAAGTCTAAACTATCATTGCCACTATTTTTTGGTTAAACTTAGAAAATGAAGAATAGGGAAACAGGGAAATTACTCAACACTAGTAGAAACTTAAATGATCTTGTCTACACAATATGCTATAAGCATTACCACCTTCGGTAATGCAGGTCTGGAAACAGCCACAATAAAAGAACTTTGAGGTTCTTTTAAACCTTAGTAAATAATAATAAAAGATATAAATAATACGCATAATAAAAGAACCTTGAGGATGCATTTCTCAAATAGTCTAACAACTGACGAATGCAGCTAGTTTGCATCCAGCCCTAAACTGATAGACTGTGTATGATGTTGGACTCAGCTAAACAGATTTACTGTTGGCTTAGATTTCTCTTAGTGCATTTCTGCATTTAACTATTGTGGAGATACTTGCCAGTCAGTAATGATCCCTGATCTAAAACAACTAGTGTCAATGTGTTTAAGATAGTACTTTCAATAATCTAGTACTATCAACTATTACTGTTGCTGTTTGCTATACTTTATTTAAGTGCATCTGAAAGAGGTAGGCCCTACACTGGGGTATGGCTATCCATAACACTGGAGAATGAATTCGGAGACTCACGAAGTGGAGTTTTGTTCAGAGCTCTGTTTGATGAAATTCTTTCCTGCCTATATCCCATCTCTACCTGTGAAATATATTCCTTTTCTTCCTGTAACTGAAATTCATTCTCTCTCCTATCAGAGTGTTTCCTATCTGCATTTGCTCTCGTTCTTCCTCTCTGAAATTCTCCCAACATCCATATCTTTAATGGGTGTTAAAAGAGAATGCAAAAGTGGACAGTGTCTCAAAGAAACAGAAGCCTCAGTTATTGGGGACCTCAAAAGAAGTCTTGTTTAGTTACAGGAGGGTTTGGGTTTTTACTGTTTTTATGAAGAAAAAGATATTAAAAAATAGCCTTAGTGTGAACATCAGTCTGGACATTGCCATTCTTTCTGAGTGTTAACACAGCTACAACATTAAGTGTTTATATTTTGCTTTCACAGTGAATAATGACGAATTTGAAGTGAATCCACTGAAGCAAGTGAAATAATTACTGGTCTACACCATTGTTGAAGCAGAAGTTGGAATACTTATTTTTTTAGCTAATTAAGTCACAATTCAGATCAAAAAAAGGGAGTGTGGAAAGGGAGAACTATTGATTTTCTTAATATCACGTAAATATGTCAAAAGATACATGACATGACTTTCTTATAGATTGCACTTATGCTATTGGTATAGCTTCACTGGCTAATGGATAGAGTTACTCTGGCAGTGTTTGTGGTACATTTTTTACTGCAGTAAACATGCTTAGCTTTCTGTATTTTTTTCTTTAAAATGAGCCATTTAAATATACACTTCAAGATATTAATATCTGTATTAAAACATGCTGATGGCATAGAGCAAATTTCGCTCATCATGAGTAAAAAACAAAACTTAACAGAATTCTGATACAGAACATCACACAGGCTTCAAATTGATTCAGTATGTTTTTATGGCATGAATTGAAATGAGTTGGCAACAGGAAAGGCTTTTAATAGAAATACTGATTTTAGGATGGATTCAATAAATTTAAAGATCCATTGCACTAAATAAATATACATTTATTTATTCTGCATTTTTTATATAGAAGGGAATTAGACTTAGATTGAATAAGTGTTGATAAGGCAATTTTGAATAAGAAATTCAGAACAACAACTGTCATAATTTATTTTGTTATACATAATTAGTTACAGCAAAGACCTAAGAACAGTAGCGATCACACAGATGAACTAAAATGTATATATTTAAGGATAGCAAAAGACATACCAACGGTTAATTTGGAAATGATTACCATTGCAAAAATAAATTCCTACTTAAATGAAAATAGGAAAGTTCCAATTTGGAAGAAATTGGGGCCATATTCAAAGTCCTTACATGTTGCTATTCTTATACATATAAATGCTCCACTGCTGCCAAGATTGATAAGTTAGAGACACATTTCTATTGTGGCATTTCTGTCTTGTCCTGGAAAATATACTGTTGTCATATAATAGCCACTCACTCCAGAACTCCAGTTTTTTCTCTATAGTCACAAAATTTAAAAACTAAAATTCTTAATACTGACATTCCATTATGGCTTTTATGCTCAACAGCAGCCAGTAGGAAGTACAGCTGATGCTGCTGGAAGAGAAGCAGGTGATGCAGGTCCCACTTCTCTCAGGGAAAATGAACCCAGGTTTCCCCGAATTGAGTAAAAATCACAAAAATCAGAACTCTTCCCCCATCCCGTGTAGAATAAAAGGAGATAGAAACCTGGAAAACAAAGGCATGATATTCAAGGTGTTACTTTGTTACAGAGAGAGCAGATGTTCACATAACCTTAAGGAAAGATCAAACTAAGTCACTTAAGAATTCTTTCCTCTCTAGAAGAGAACATGCAGAAAAATCTTTGGTTCTCTCCTCCTTGGGCTCCTATTTCTGCCAATATCATATTTGCCTACACACTCTGAGATAAAACTCAACTCTTAGCCAAGTAGGAAACTAGTCTAGCCCAACATTTAGGATTTTTCTTTTTTTCTTTTTAATGAAAAGTATTCTTGTGCCATATGGTTTCTCAGATAGTCTCATTACTGTGGGAAAAGACTCTTCCCAGTGACGATGGTACAAATGCCTCATCAGAACCAAGCTGAGCTGAAGATGCATGCAGCCTACAACAGCCAAGTTCTTTGTATTTAAAGAGTAACAGCCATTTGAAAGCATCTGTTTTTCAAAGATAAAAGTATCTCTGGCTGAGATAATGTAGCTGGCAAAGAGGATGTGAGGAGATAAGAGGTATCAAGCTATGTACTTTTGAAGTTTCACTCAGATACTGCTTTGATGAACACTATGGAAAAATCTTTGAGTTTTATATGAACAAACTTGGGATAGTGTATTTCAGGTAGTACATAAATTGCTGTCTTCATAATCAAAAATTCTGTAAAACTGCATCACTGTAGGTATACAGCTGAACAGTTTTCTATGTCAATAGTAATACTAAGCTCACTTAAATAATCTTAATAGAATGTCCTTTCCTTCCCTGGTTAGTATCTGGAAATGAAATAATTGCAGAAAAATTCAATATTTTGGTTCACAAACTTAGGTAGAGCATAAGCTTTAGATTTATTTTCTTTTCATTCAAGTCACTCTGTCCAAAGATGCTTCTTATTCCTACAATTTGTGGATGCACATAATATGTCTTATGGTCCTATACCTTAAATAACATATGCAACATAATTGCTATTCTCTTGAACTTAAGTTTTGATAGTGGGAATTGCCAAGGGCAGTTCTAACAGTTCTAGCAGAGCTTAGTAACTAATGCAAACAGGTCTTCCACTACTAGTAACAACAGAAACAGTTAACAAGAGTCTGTTTCAGAGAATATGCAAAGGATTCATCAGACTGCCATGCAGGCCTTGTGCAGGTGTTTTTCAGCTTTGGTGGGAAAAAAAAATTTCAGCGTACTCATCCTCCGTTTGTGGCAGCAGTTACGGAAGATAATGAAATGATTTTAGGGGAAGCAACGGACTCTGACATGTTTGTTTTTACTCAAGTATATAATATACTCCAACAGTATATTTTGCTGGAGTGGTTTCAAGTTTCTCTTTTATAATGTCCACTCTATTCATCTTCCACGGTTTGGTGTTCCCTTATCAAAAGCTTGAACCTTAGCTAGTACATAGGTAGACTTGCATAACTATGAAGGTGTGTATGTATTTATGAACTGTAAATTCCATTTAAAAATCTGTGTAGATGATGAATTGAAACAAGTGATGTGTTGGTGCATCTGTTTTACCCTTATGTTTTTGAGAGTGGAGTAGCAAATTCGAATAGCAGAGTAGAATGAGCAGGTGTGACAGTGATGGCTTGACCTGCCCCAGGAAGATTCACTGGTTCCTTATTCCTCAAAACCAATTTTTGCTGCCCTTTGAGTTTGATACTCAAATCCACTGCTTGTCAGCAGGTCACAACAGCAAACACTGTGTAGGTGTAACTATATGTAGTACTGATCAGAGGAAATAATCTGGGTATATGTGGTCAGTAAACAGGTTTCTTCAGGAGTTTGCTTAGTTTTACAAGCTTAGTTTACAAGCGTAGCGATCCARATTATATTCTGCAACACATGAAATGAATACGGAGATTTCCCTGAAATATCCAGCATCTTGAAGTGAGAAATCTTTTGTAAGGGTTAGACCCTGCATGTGTGAAAAGAAAGATATTCATCTTCTTTATTTTTGAACTGTGATATGTGAAATGTTTTGCCATTAGCTGGTATAAATCATCATACTTTCATTGGAATCATCAGAGCTGTGGCTTTCGAATAGCTGAATATGTGGTTTTGGTATTACTGTAATTAACTGTAATAAGTGATGTGGGAACCAATGCATGATTGACAGTCTGAGTTAAGCACAAAAAAAGATGACCTGTACGTTTGACCTAGGACTGTTTTCAGTGGGTGGTTCTAAAGTGGCAAATGTGAAGTAGTAAATTCAAGGCCTAAAGGAGTTGTAAACCCCAGAACAAGAAGTACAACTACAGTATTGTATTAAGAGCAACATTTATGTTTTGTATCAGTGAACAGCTGTTTCTTTTACTTGTCAGTAAGTCTTTGTCTCTTTTATTAAGTTCTTATAAATGTTTCGCAGCAAATAATCTGATTTTCCAGGCTTCTCATGAGGTCCTGTAGCTGGATGATTCCCTGGCCTAAAATCAAGATGTTGTAAAGATAAAGGCCAGGTTACTCATAAGAGGGAAGAGAAAGGGAGTTCTGCAGCAGGCTATGATAAGGAAGAGTGTTGAGGTCCCTGCTAGCTAGCAATGGCCCAGTTTATTTTCAGTAATTTGGTTATAAGAAAGTCTCTAGTCCCCACAGAAAAGCTTTCCTTTGTTCTGAGTCTTACTGAATCCAGTGGACATGAATTGTCTTTCTGTTCTTTGTGTGTGAAGTCACAGTATGGAAAAACTTAGAGTCTCTGGGCGAGCAACTCAGTAGTGGGACCAGTCTCTTAAAAGATTTGGAGTTGAAAGATAATAAAATCATATTTGATATATCCCATGAAACCACTGCTGTACTACTGTAGTGTAAAAATGGCACAGTAGATAATAACTAGACTGAAATGTGTCACTTCTGACAGAAGTGAAATGAGTATCTCTTTTTAACAGTTCTGGAAAATGTTAGGAATGTGGAGATGTAATAAAGGCAAAGACTGGGGGTTGATGATCAAAAGGTCATTGTAAATGGAGTCTGTCACCTGGCCTTTATTATCTTACAGTTAACACTACATTAATCCATTTATAATTTTATGAACATAGTGTACACCTCGTTACTAGTTTAATGTATCCTTTAAACCTCCTGGCAGCTCATTGCACTAAAAAACAAATAAAACCATGTTATCTTTATTAATCAACATGGTTGTAATAATGTCATGTTATTATTTATCACAATTACTATGTTTATCATTAGATAACCTTAAAATCATTGCAAATCATATAGATACCTTATAGCAACCTACTCATCTTATTACAAATCCATTGGCATGTAGATCTTTCCTGTGGTTCTGAATACAGATCAGGTGTATATTTTATTACAAACTTTGGAGAAGAGTTAATGAATGAGAATGAGACCCTATTGTAATACCTGCTGTTTGCAGTAGTAAGTTATGAACCTTTAAGATACCTTTTGAACCTTTGAAGTTATGAACCTTTAAGAACCTGCTGTGTTCCTGAGTCCAAATGCTAGTTACATTAAAACTTTACAATTTCTTTGAATTTGTTGGAAATAAGCATTATCTTATTTGATAGAGTTTTATGTTTATCATACATAGGGGCAGATGACTATGCAAAGTGTGAAAGAGTAGAAAACTAAATAAGTCACTATTAATCACAGAAAAATAGCTGCCTAGGGAGAGAAGAAAGAATTGGCTAGTCTGGGGACTAGTGTTCCCTTTGCATAGCTTTCTGCTTTCTTTGAGAGAAGCAGTCATTATTTCCTGTCCCCTGAGACCACCTCTTGTGGCAGGAGTAGACTGTGCTCACCACAAAGTCACCCAGTCCAATTTTCTAGCCAAGCCCTGCTCCTTTCTGGTTCGCAGGCATGCCTGAAGCAGAAGCAGACCTGGCAGAAAGGGCTTACTGAGTGGGGAAGGCAAGAGAGTGGGAAGCTGAAATGCATTTTGGGTTTGTGAGTGCTGGGAGGAAGTAGACTAGGTATGGTGGAAGGAAAATAGGTTCTGGGTGGGAAAAGGAGTCCCCCAAGACTTCCCATAGCCCCCTCTCGCAATTTCAGGTCCTAATTCTTGCTCTCACTAAACTTTCCAGCATTTCAGCTTGAGCTCTCACAAGCCCTGCTGTTCCTGGAATCCGCTTCCCCACTTCTCTTTCTTCTCCTCTCATCCTCAGTCATCCACGGGGCCTTGGCATCCTGCTTGAGCCTGCTGCCTACCCAGGTTTCTCAAGACCTCTACTCACTTTCAGCTGTCTTTCCCTTCCTTCCCTCACTGCTATCAGGTATATACCTTGCTTCTCTTAATATGTTGAATTTTGACTGCATGTAGAAGCTTTGAGGCACTCTGGAACTGGCTGTCCTCTAAGTGCAGTTTCACAAATGAAAACTGCTGAAAGTGCTGATCTTGTTTCCCCCCGTGACCTCCCAGATGCATACTTCTGTGCTGTTTCCTTTGCTGACGGCTTGTGTCCATGGAGTCACGTGGTCAGAGATCTGATTAGGCTGAAAATTAACTTTATACAAATATTATTTTTTTGGCTGAATCAGCTTTCTGATCAACAGAGCTCTCAGACACAGGAGTGCAAGTGCCTACCCTGGGAGAAGATGGAAATGCACAATGAAGGGAGGATGGAAACAGTTTTAAACTCAGATAGTACATTTGTCATTAAAAAAAATGAAATTAGTTTCAGTTCAGGCCCAACAGCTTCCAGCTTTGATTTTAAGCTATGAAAAATGAAAGGCTAAAAATTAAGCATAATAAATTGTGTTACTCCCACAGGGCTTCTTGCATAGCTATTTGGTAAATACATTAAATGTTCCCATCAGCTCTAAAAGAGCACACATGGAAGTATAATAATATTTGTAACTTACGGGAGTATAAGAATTGTCATTAAATATCCCTTCATGGAGGGAGCTTGTAAAGAGGTGAGTTCTACCACAATAAAAGGTAGTTTACTAACATGCTAGAGAAAATTATGAAGTTATTACGAATAGTTTGTTTTTGCTGTGCATTAAGAAATAGAAACAGGTTCAAAAAAGTCTGCTCTGTTGACTGTCTTACCTAGATTTCAAGTGAATACTGAAACCAATACATTATGTGACCGTGGAGGATCAACAGAAATGCTTGTGAGACTTATGTGTTAATGATGTACATACCAGCATACTCTTAGATATGTCATGATATGATAGGTAGAATTGTGAAATGAAAGAATTCATGTCAACGTGAAAAGACTACACCAGAATTAACAATCTAAGTAATACGTAACTGGTATCATCATGCTACTGGAAATTAAAAATGATGCAGGAAAAGAGATTTCTGACGACTACATTTTTGCATAGAATAATGCTATTTCTTTCATACTTAGGGAAAAGAATACCTAACAGTATTTAGCTAGATGTAATTACAGAGCTCAAAGTAATTTAGACAATTCTATTGTCTATGTAATTTTATTATTTATACAAGTCACAAGATCTAGGCTCAAAATTAAGGCAGGAAACACTTCTATATATTTTGCTTTAAAAACGTATTTTGTATTAGCAAAACTCATTAAGAATCTCAAGCTACTTTGTTTTCAAAGTAGTTAAAATGTCTTTATGCCACTGGAATTAAAACAGAGCAGTTTGTAGGTTGGAATACGTTTGTACTTTGAATCTTTTCCTTGCAAAGTTTGAGTTGGATAATGCTTTTTCTAGTTTGAAATTCTGCCCATAAATCCATGTTTTTGCTTTTATTTCTGGTTTTACAGTTAACCTGTGAAGCTGTACAACCCCAGTCCTAATATGTATGCTCTCATTCTCTGAATCCACATTTTTTTATATTTAAAAGTTTTTGAACAATGGGTGTTTGTTCAGAGCCCAGAATCTCGTTGTGCTTGGAATACTTTTTTCCAGAATGGATGTCAAGCTAGTTCTTCACATCTTTCCTAAACTATCACATGTTGCTGAGACAGCGACATCCAAAATTATTTACAGTACAGATAGAGTTAGAAAAATAAAATGTTCAAGAAAGCTTTCAAGTTGCCACTGGAATTAAAGTGATACATTTTAGAGCTTCAAAAATTGATTTGATACAAAAAAAATAGAAATATATGAATATTGATAGGATATAAGAAACGGATAATTGTATTTAGGAGTTCTATGTCCAGAAATGTTCTATTTGTGAGCAGAATTAAAATCTTTCATGATTGTATATGAGCTATTTTAGTCTCTGATAATGAAATTTCAAATACATTAAATGTATCAGGAGGATTGTTATCATCCTCAGATACATTCTACTCTATAAAGACATTATTAGACTGCTTTATCAGATCCATTAGTTTTGAGTTGAAATATGAATCAGCAGTTTTTATCAGGATGTCAAAATTTATTATCAAGAGACTGGTAATTATATCTTGCTTAAATCTTTCCTATCACCTATTAATAGTCTTATGATGTCATATCTCACATTCCTAATTTCTCTTGAATGTATTTTTATGCTGTAAGAAGTTCAATWAATTATCTTCTGATGATATATGATAAAATATTGTTCATATTTTCTTTTTTTGACTACAAAATTGTGTTATGTGCAATAGTTTTATAATTAAAAATCTATGTGGTTGGTCTGTGACACTTTGTACGCTGTAAAACTGGATGCAAATACGACAGAGCTCATTCTCAGATGCACCTGAGCATTTAAAGAAAGTTTACATAATGTTCTTTTCTTGTTTGAGAAAAGATTGAGATACACATACTTTCATTTAATAGAATTTTAGATGATTGATATGCACTGAGTGTTTTGTCTTTTTATCCTTTGTTTTTGGGGTTTGTATTTTCTTAAGTAATTTCATCTCTTGCTACATGGTAAATACTTAGCAACAAGGTAGAAAATTAGCATTACATGTTGTGACCACAACAAAAGTGGATTGATGTCCAGCTCATATGTGTTTTGCATACTATTCTATTCAAAATTCAACCTTTTTTACAACTCCTTGCTGAGCTGCATAATTATATATCGTTTCTGGGCCACTGACTCAACATACAGTAATTGTCAAGACCAAAAAAATGTACTTTGATTTTCAGTAACAGTCTTATATTCAGTAAGGTTACGTGCTCTCACAATAACGGTACAAGAGAGCAGGTGTTCTCGTAGAGTTTTGACACCTTCTCTTAGCTAGATCTATTGGATTCTGCTTTTCTAAATGCGGTGTACATCCCAACAACACAGTAAACACGTTGGTCAGAAATATAAACCAGCTGCTGATTTTTTTTTCCACAGTCACTTCAGACAAATAGTAAGTCACAGGTACGAAGTCAAAATGCAATAAATTACTTCATTAGCTCTATCCAAATATTTCCAAGTAGGTATTTTTGTTTTTTTTTTTTTTACGATACTGCTCCAGGGATTTTGTTTTTAAATACAGCATTGTTAAATTATAATTTGTCCTTTTCATTATTGGAAATTTAATTTATTAATATTTTGTTATTTGAAATATAAAATATTTTTGTTAGAGACAAGTTTTTAGGTTTTAGGTTTGTTGAGGGGATTTTGAGTGGAAGAGAAATCCTTGCTTAAACATAACAGTCTCACCAGATTTTTGTTAATGATGCTATAAACACTGATGTTGATGCAAATACACAATAAAAATGGGAAGGAATTCATATAAAAATGTGGTATTTGCAAACTTTTATACTAACTTTTGCGGTTGTTAAATCTTCATGGAAAAATATGTTCTTTTTTTGATCCCCCTCACCTTATGCTTTTCAAGAACTACTTGAACATTTCTAGCATATATAATATTAACCTTTTTAAAGAAAATGTTTGATCAAGGAGATAACCTTTTACACAGATATCTTCATCCATTCATCCATCCATCCATCAATCTGTCCATCCATCCAGTGTTTATTAGTTTAATCCTTTCATCCTATCCCTCACAAGTAAAACTGTGTATCTCCTCGTAATTTACCACTCCAGTGTTTTAAGTGTCACATCTTCTTCACAGAGTTCATAATACTGCTGCTAGGGCTGACAGGTTTCTTACTATTATTAACTGATTTAAAATGCACTGGTACCTAAAATTCCAGAGTCCCACTTTCCCTTAATTATATGTAGGCTTTTTTTTTTGTTTCATTGCGTTTGCATTCTTGAAAAATGCAGCTTCTCAAAATTTTATTTATTGCAGATTTTTTTTTGAAACATCTTTGTTATTTTGCAGTCCACAAACCATTTTCTGAAGAGAGTTTCAGGGCACAAATTTCAAGTGAAGATTTCATTCCTGATTCAGCAATACTTAAGAAGCCCTGTGCCTTAGTTTTGTTCATGAGCTTTTTGTGGATCTGATCTTAGTTGGTCTAAAAAATTTCACAATAATTCCTGCAGTTAAGACCTTTGCATTTGAAAGCCTTGCTGAGCTGTTTTTCATTTCACTTTTTTGATTGACACGTATAGCTGTCTGCTCTTTAACATCAGCCTGGTGGTGTCCTGGTGGATCCATATACATTCTCACTAGCAACAAGCTAAATTAATTTCCTTATATGAAATTTCACTAAAGCAATGGTTGCTGTCCTGTCAAAACCCCATGTTTATCTATGAATTTTCTGAACTTCAATAACACGAATAGACTTGATGATGGCATTTTGTGTTTGTTATGAGTTCTAAAGATTGAGTGAGAGAAATCAATTTAGCAGGGCATTTCAACTGTTTAATCTATATTTATTCTTCCTGAACACACTCTCTGCAGGGCTTTTTTAAACCTAGTTCTTAGTTTTCTGTGAAGTATTGAAATAAGTATGCAGGAAAATATTAGGTATCTAATATCTTCCTAATGACCAGTTAGAAATGCAAATAGTTATAAACCAATTTGCACTTAATTTTGTGGCTACAAACAGGGGAAGCTATCTTTTGTGTATTTATGCCTTTTATAGCCCTCCATTAAATCCAGCTTTCCTTTCCATAGAATAGATTTTCCATAGAATAACTAAACTTTTGCTTTATAAATAGCTAAGATTCAATGGCTTTCAGCAATTAAGTGATGACAGAAGTCTCATTTTCATCCAGTGTAGCCTTGCTTGGCAGTATGTTGAAAGGTGGTAAAGGGAATTGCTTCCTCATGTTCATGAATGTCCATCTTTTCCTCCAAAATGACCAAAAAAAATAGCAAATTAATATAGGCCTAGCAATGTGTGAATGGCCGAGAGTGTGTGACTGAACTGAAAAATAGGTCTGTCCCTGCCCATAACAGGTTCCTCGTGTTTAGTTCATTGAGAAAAGTGTGTTAGCACAAAAAGGAGATTAATAGATACCACAGAAATAATTTTTGAAGTGCATTGGAGACTGATACTTGTACACAAATGTCTGTTTATTCTTGCTCAGAACACTTTGCTGAAATTGTTGTTGCTATTTTTCTTTTTACTTATCTGATATCTGACGCTTTATGGCAGCTGAAGTTGTGTATTACTGAGATGGTCATATATGAATTGCAGATATCTAAATTAGTTTCACTTAGAGAGGGAATCACATACAAAAAAATAGGTTGAATTTTCTTTTTCAGCACTGGTTTGCAGGGCAGCTATAGTGCTATGAAGCTAAGAAGAAATAGTAAAGCTATTATTTGGAAGGGAAGCATCTAAGGAACATGAAAATGCTTTAGGGAATAATAATTGCAACTCTGGCCTTAAATCAGTAAAGTACTTAGTGTTACTGAGTTTAAAACTTACATTTACGGTTAAGTATTCATTGACTTGGGTCTTCAGCCTGTGGCACTATTCATTCAGGACAGCGTAGTAGGAAATACCACACTGTTGAACCTTTTTTTCATTCAGAGAAAAGATACATTTAAATTCCTGATACCGCAGTGACTGTTCTCAGCTGGGGGAATCTGCGAGAGCCCCGCTGGCCGGGGCTGTGAGCCAGGCACACCGGCTGAGGGGCCGCGCTGGCCGGGGCTGTGAGCCCGGGCACGCCGGCTGAGGTGCTGCCTGCTGCCTGACCAACATTACTTGTGAGTAGAGCAGGAAAGGATATAATAAACATTTTCCCACAAAAAAGTTATTCCTTTGTTCACCAGAAAGTTTGAGTTTTTTGACCATCCCTGACTTAGAGTTTCTGTGATAATTCTCCAGAATCTTTCTATATGTGTACACATAAATGTAAGTATATAAATATATATATATGTATATATTTCAGATGTTGAAATGAAGGTTGTCAGGAAAGTGTTGAATGAGTACGTGCAATAATTTTTTATGTTTATTATTTGCCCTGTTACTGAAACTGTGCTTTAAACAACTTCATAGAAGTTATTCTTGAGGATGAACTGGTTAAGRTTTACACAGACGTGTAAAGGAGCTAACCCTTGCTTAAACTGTTAAACATGAATTAAAGGTTGGTTAGTAACTGTGAGGTATGGTACTCATGTTGCTCTGTTTGGGTGTCTTGTCCAAAACTGTTTTTTGGAAGTGACATTTAACATCTTCTCTGTTAGTTATTAGAAAATAGGAAATTTAAGAAGCGAGAGATAAAAATTGCTCTTAATAATATGAATATCTGAGCATACATCAATGGATATATTATTCTCAGTCAACCTGAGTTTTCCATTCAAAAAACGCAGACCCCAAATATTTTTTTTCTGGAATTAATGTTATAACTATTACCTTTCTTTTCAAAGTATATGTGTTCGTAACAGTTATAAATTTTTTATGTATGTACATATGTATATATACATATATTTGTCCTTGTTTATATATGTATGTAGAGCGTATTTTCTGAAGAGTCAGTGTTTATATACAACCGGCCCTCACTTCTCAAAAGTAAAATTAAATTGTGTAATGTGCATCTAGACATAACAAATAAAAATAAAGATAAAAATATAATAAAATATTAGCATTTGCTTCATTGAAAATGTTTTCCATTCTTTTTTTATTATAAATACTACTCCATAAAAGTGTTTTCAGTGTGGGCTGTATCACTTCCTCCATTTGTAAGTCTTTTTATTATAATAATCTCCGTATGTGCTCATTAACTTGTCTCAAGAAGCTTAAAATATATTTCTTCCTTTGAGCTAACACAACATGGATCAAAATAGAGGCATTTAGTATATTGACTTAATATTGAAATTTTGTGAGAGTGCTTTCCAAGTCAGTAATTGCAAACCTCTTTGTAAAGTATATGGCACTGTATTGATTCAGGGTCCATCACTCACATCTAGTCAGGCATCTGAGCCTACTGATGATAACACTGACATTTGCAGCTGATAAAAAACATTAGAGAATGTGTGGTTTCCTCCTGGTTTCTCACTTCTTGTTCACTAATTCAGTTATGTGCATTTACGTACTGCTGGGACACCAAGGAATATTTCAATTACAAACAAGTTTGTGACGACATGCTTATTTACTTAAGGAAGTCTGTTAAACTAAAGTGATATCAAATGCAAAGTCATTGTGTTTAACATACACTGTAGAGGATGGCTATGGAATTAATGTTTGAAATGCAATGCTATAGCATAAAAAAAAGCTAAATCATATTCTAAGGATTTTGTATTTATACAGTGTGCAAAATATGCACATTTTTTAGTTTCTAAAAAACTTTTTATCATTTTTATGATTTTCCTAACAGAATTAGATTAATTTTGTTATTGTCACATTAATTCATAATTCAGTGGTGTATAGAATGTAGTATTATGGTAGGATTTCCAGCTTCTGTTTAGCAACAAATTCTACCTGGTCATATGAACATAAAGTATTTCTATGTATACTGTATTTTGTACAGCAACAATGAAATAATTCTAAAGAAACTCTCTTTCTGGATTTGTGTCAGTGAATACTAGAGAAAGGATATTTATGAAAGTAGAAAATTTTGATAGAGGATCTTATATAAATTGATGAAAGAAATTAAAGAAACTGAAGAATTACTTAAGATCCTTCAAGAAGCATGGAGTGGCATTCTTGTTCTTCAGTTCCTTATGAAATACCTTATGGTCTGGTTTCAGTTCACCGGGGTTTCTATGATACATGGTACAGGCCTTTCAAGGTTTTCAAAAAATTTCTCGAAGGAGTTTGTAACAGAATCTGACCTGTGCTGATCAGTGCAGATCCTACTGTGTAGTTCTTTTCTTTTCCTTAATTTCAGTTGCAGATCAATGTTGAAAGAAATAAATTAATAGTTTAATATATATTTCAGAGGAACTGATGGTACTAGAGTTGAAATTAAAACTATGTGTAAAATTCTGTCCCTATTTAATTCAAACCGAAATGACAGAAGCTTATAACAAGATTCTGTATGTTTATAATGTCTGTTGAAGTATAACTTAAAATTAGGTTTTGGAGATTTTTCAGCACAAACTAATTTTCAGCCCAAAGTGGTCTCGTCAAGAGTCAGTAGCAAGCATTATTCATAAAATCCATTCCAAATATATATTTATATTCAGTATTTTATATCAACATAGTTTGCAAGCTTATGTGAAGTACATGGCTAAGCAAATAGAGCTCATACTGAAATGTACACACAGAAGCATAAGCAGAAGGAAATTTTGCTGTTCACAGAGTCAAGGAATTGTTAATAGTTAAGCACAGAAGATGGCATCTAATCTACCATGCTTACACCTCCATGGGGAAGATAATAATCCACAGGTTAGTGTAGAGAGTGCCAAAACTACCTCTGCATGCATAAGGAGGAAATAGGATTTGAAGAAACTAAATGAATCTAACTGCCTCGGGTTTGAAGGAAACAAAAGGAGTTTACGAAAGAGTTGGCTACTTAAGCTTGTTCCTTGCAAGAAATGGCGAGTCTACTGGAAACTAGAGGCTCTGAATGTGTGAGGCAGGAGCACAGCTAGTTGGCTGAACACGAGCAGAGAGATACCTGATCCTAAAATAAGTGGTGTAAAGTTTGTTCTTTCATCACTGTATACAAACATTTGTCATTACCCATTTTGCATGTTGTAGACAAACATCTGAAACTGCATTTTGCTTTAATTTGGCTTGTGTTAAAAACAGTTTCAAGATAAATGGCATTCCTTTCCCGAAGATCAGGGGTTAGGAATATAACTCTGAAACATAGCACATCCGAAACTAAAATCCTGAGAGAATATGTAACCTTCATGGAATATTGAAACTTCCCTAAGTAGATGGGGAATAGCTATGTCTTACTGACATTCTTTTTTTCCATGGCAGCCTGGCTGTCTTGGTAGCTGTGATCACCATGGGCTTTTGGCTGACAGATTGTCATAAAAATCACCGTGACAGCAGTGCTCCATGGTAGGGAAAGGGATTGCAGGAAATTCCCTAGTCTGAAGTAGATGGTGCCCTTCTGCAAGACTGCAAGTCTCTTCTACCCAGGCCCTGTTTCTTAAAGCTGGTGCAGGTTTTGTCTCATTAAATAGACTTCTTTAATTGGAACCATAGGTATTTCAAGCTACTGTTACTGTATGCATGTCATACATTTTGTAATTAATGTAATTAGTCAGGGATAGTATGATAGATCTTAAAGTTACCTTTATTTAGCTATTCATGCAATCAAAAACTACTATTGCATTAAAGTTCTTGTTGCCCTGAGATTATAAAATGTAACTCTTAAGCAGCTCTTTGGACTATAAATAAAGAAGTTATGAAAATGAGAAGAAATATGAAGTGGCTAAAATAACCTGTGTAGGTTCATTTATTTTTCTTTCTTTCATAAAGTAATAGCAGTTGTAAGATACAGGTAACATCAAGTTTCRATGTACAGATAATGGAACAAAACAGAATGCAGTTTAGGGCTAGGCAACAAGAAGTCTGAAGCTTTGAATCTTATTCCCAACTTTTCCTTGGTCTACAGCATGCCAAGAACAAGTCATAGCTTCCTTGTGTCACAACGTAAAACAGACCAACATTACAGCTAAAATGTCTATCTACCCCTTGGAGTACTGTGAAGCATAATAGATAATTTTAAATATTTTTTCTTTTGCATTTGTGTTGAGAAATGATGAATTAAATTGCTTTAATATAAGATTTATTTAAGTAAGACTAAATCATTCATTTTAATTAATTTTGCCTGAAAAATAACATGGTAGTTTACATGCACTATATATGAGTATACATTTAGTTCAAAAAGAACTTCTCTTATGCTGTCACTCACAAAACATAAATCAAGGCCATGACAACAGAACTCATTAACTGTTGTAAAGAAACATGTTACCATCACGTACTTTTGAGGATGCAGCTGACTTTCACCTGCTTAAGGAGCGAGACCTGTGATCAGAAACCATGTTCTTTCCTCTCAATATAACCTGTCGATAGTACTGTCTTCTGCTATGCAGTCTAAATGACTGTTTCTTGAAATTATAATAGTATTTCTTTTCTCATTTGATTTTTTTTTTCTTTGAAAATGAAAAGCTTGCCTGCCCACCAAAATATTTGCTTTTGTTTCAGATTCTTACAATTGTGATTCCTCCTGATATTTTAAAAAGCTGGACACGTTATCTAAGAAAACCCTACTACTTCGATAAACTTTAGATAATATGAATCACAACACTCTTTTATCTTCAGTTTCATTTAACAGATCTTTTTCTCATTTAGTGTACAGTATTTAGAATAGCCTTCTCCAATAATTTACTCATACTCAAATAATTAAAAAACTCAACAATAAGCACCCTCAAACTTTTAGAATACTTCTCTACTTTATTCCCATTTTCTGAGCATTCAAAAAAGTAAGAATTCTTCTGCCATCTTATATTCCTCCATTAGCTTCCCTCATCTTAAGTGGTGAAAAAAGTGAAAGATTTTCTACATATTTACTCTGAGCAATCTATATCCTTGCCTTTGTTTAACATTCCTTTTCTAAATCAGCTTCTTTGGAAAGACATTTGGAGAAAGTAGGTTTTCTATCCTCTATAGGAAATCCACTATATAAGGAAGATGTTACCAAATTTCTGTGAGTCTTGATAATTTAGTTCTTCAGCTTCAAGGTGGAAGTGTGACATAGGCAATTGATTGCCTATTTACCACACTTTCACGTGTATCTGGAATAGAGTTGTCATAATTAAGGAGCAAGCTGGAAAGAGAGCATTTTGTCTCTACCACCCTCCAAAGTCTTTCACAGCCCCTCTAACCTCCACCATAGAATGCCAACCCTCAGCTTCCTCACAGGCTTCTCAATTACCTAACACACTTCTCCAGTCTTCCTTTTTTTCCCAAAGCTGGAATCTCCTCTGTCGTATCTATGAACTGAGTTTTGCTTACGGAGCTAGGAAGACTTTGCCACTGCTTTGCTCCTGGCTCTCCTTCCTTTACAGAAGAGCTTCTTCATTCCTTCTCCCTGTCAATGGTGATCTCATCGGACAATGGTTTGGAGTTACGCAGAATAAAGCAAGAAGTTGTTGTTTCTCCATTTGACTTGGTCAAAATGAAGACAATCACAGAAAGCATCGAAGAATAGCCATGAAAAAAGTATAAAACACATTCGGATGATGCTTGGTTTGCTTCTGACATCTCCTGCAATTGCACACGATGTCCTAAGAATGTTCTCAGAGATATATACATTCAGCTCAGCAGTACTCAGATGTTTTGAGAATTTTGTTGTGGATGGGTAGTGAGAACAGGATGAAAAGAAGCAAAATGGAAAACACTTAATAAAAAGAAACATAGTACTGTACAGAAATTGGRGAACCACTTACTCTGCTTTGAGGAAATGTATGCAACACTGATTTGAATGTTGGTGTCTCCATTCAAAGAAATCCAACAGGGATGCTTTTCATGATTTTATTAATCAGAAAATTGTGATTCTCTGGATTTACTTTTGCTGTTGTGGCAGAAAGGGTTTAAGGCACTCTTTAAAGCATTCCTTTTTAAGGGGTCATGTTTAAACTTGTACAGGTATAAAACTTCTTCAGTCTCTCGACTTCTTGAAATATTAATCTTATATAACAGCTGAACAGCTGTTTTACCTGAAAAGTTATGTGTTAAGGGTTTTCTACAGGACACTAAACATATATCTTTGTTGAGTTGGCTTTCTCCTAATAGTAATATTTTCATTGTTTCAAAAGCCAGATTGTCTTGTAGTCTTGGTAGTATTTGCAGGAAGTAATCCATAAGCCACTTCATGTGGAAGTGTGACTCATTTCCTGAGTCAGGCTCACACACTTCTTTTAATAAATACTTCAAAAATATACCTCATGTTTGATCCTGCAGGAGTCAGTCCTCTATCTAAATAACATAAAAATCATTGTCACTAAAATGTTAAAATATGAATATATGGATTGTACATTTTGTATGCCAAAATCTAACTAAAGCTTTTACACAGTAATTCATGTTTTATCAAAGCACTGCAGGAATACTGCCATTTTTAAAAAATACAGTATTTAAATAAGCATCACAATTTTAAACCGGAGAAACTGCTTTGCTGAAAACTTCTTTATCAGGTGAATGTATATTTAAAATCTCTTATTTTATAAAATGTATTGCTAACTTTAGTAGATAACATTTCCAGTAGCACAGCAATTAAATTTTATTCATGCTACTTTCCTTTAAACTGACCCACATACAGCATACAGTTAGTTTATCTGGGATATTAAAATGACATCATACTCCTATATGTTACTGTTGCTGATATCCCTGTATCTACAAAGTACAAAGATAATGTTTAAGCATTGGTAGATGATTACTATGTACTTGTATTAGACAAGAGTGTTTCAACAACATGATCTAAACAAAAAGGTTGTAAACAACAGTTGTGTTTACCAAATATTTATATGAAAATAGAGTTATTTTTTAAAGTTTCATATAAGCAAGTAATCTAACTAGAGTTAATCAAGAAGAATATATAATACTCTTAAAAGATGTCATAGTTCATGCATAATAGCAGTTTACTCCTTTTGAAAATATCATTCACTATTTTTGTTATGGAATTGTTAAAACATTTGTATTGTAAATATATTTGCAACACTGCATTTTGTACCCTTCAAGGTCTGTAGAGAGAAGGTTATGACATACATCACCAAAACAACAATTATAAACAACAAACAAAACAACAGAATACATGAAACAAAAACTCTGACAACAGTGGTTTATGTAAATTCATATTTACAATATAAAACTGAAGATGAAGAATAAATATGGAGTCATGCTCTCCCTAGAAAAGAAACACCGTTTTTCAGGTGACATTACAAGATGAATAGAAACGAATGCTTTACAGGAAGAGCAACAGCTAATGTTAATAAAGGTGACAGCAGTGAAATTGCCAAATGAAATTAAAGTGAAGATGAAAAAGTGTTGCAGAAACCTAAATGCCAAACATGTTTAGGTTTTTATGCATGATAGAAAACCAAAACCCTCTTGGTTTTATGCAAACATATTCATCAATCTTTTATCATTCACCAAGAATTTTCAGAGTGCCTCGGGAATTAGTGACATGACTTCCACTGCTTGGAAGTTCTCTGCAGCTCTCTACATCGTTAGCAGTTCTTTTAAGTATTTCCTTTGAGTTGTGCATAAGGTGTAAGGATTCTTTCCCTACTTTATTGACTGGTTAACTAGGAAAAGAGTAAATGGAATGGAGACATGGGATGGATTTAACATGTCACATCTTTATTAATTTAACTTGGATGTGCTTCCCCATTCACATGCCCTAGAGCTGATAGTAAAGTTTATTACAGGATTCTCACCGTATTACCAAATYGATTCACTAAATCGTCTGCTTGTATTACTTCTGAAATTCAGCTCACTTGTGAAACTTCACTATTTTAAGGAACCCCAAGTGGTCTTAGTGCCTTTGAAGAACCAATCGTCTTACTCTATTGCTTCCTACTCCAGGTAATTTATAGAGGACCTGAGGAGAGGAGAGAAGGTAGTTCTTACTCTTGTATATGTAGTTTCTGATGTGCTTCCTGCTCAGGATTCCTCAGCTCCACTGCATATGGCAGAAGGCATGTCTGTGTCATCCTCAATTTATCAGTAAATTTTTGTATGTTAATTTGTAACAAATGCTATTCTAACCCCAAACCTATGTATATACCAGTGGTGAATAAAAGGAAATGCTGGACAGTGCTTATGATACGATAAGCTTAAACTTCATGTTTCTTAGTTAATACATTCTTCCATTTATTCTTTCTGAGTGCGATAAGGAACAAGACATGAGCTTTTGAATTTACTTTAACCGAACCATTTGCCTTTTTTTCTTGTTTACATATTTTCATGTCATATATCACATCAGTGTTGATTTTTCAGCTAAGCCTGGATGCTGAAAATACTCTATGAAATACTAGGAAAGTGTTCCCATTAGAGATCTCAGTTAAGTGTAGAAACTGAGCTCTGTAAAGTGAGGAAAAAAAAATGTTTCTTTTGAAGAAGTTAATACCAAGGCAGTGGAAGTTGTTTAACTACTTTTCATTCGCTTTCTTTTTTTGTGACACAGTGTATCAGTCTGATTAGGAGAAGACTAAATTCCAAAGTCCCTACACCTTACTCTTTTTTCAGCTTTATTCATTTTAAAATGTCCTAACTATAGCCATGCCTATATGAAAGAAAGGAACTGATGGAATTTGGTTGAATTAATTAGCTACACTAATATATGTCTGTGAAAGTATATATGTGTATGTTTTACACAGAATTGTAGTCCCATAATTATATTTTCCAGCAGTCTTCCTTTTTAGTTTCTACTTTGCTGAGAGGAGAAACTTCTAGTAATTAACAGGAAAAATTTGCAATCTACTTTCATTTCTCACAGTCCAGGATATAAAGTCAGTAAACTGGACACCTTTTATAATGCTTTTTTGTGGAACTGATCTTTCTTAATGGCAAGACATATCTTTATCATAGCATGAAATTAAAAAAAAAAGCAGATCATGTGGATTTAACTGTCTGGAAACTTTAATTCATCTTGGAACTGTATTGGATTGTAAAAACAGTGCAAGTCACCCATGCTTTCACTGATCATTGTAATTTTAGGGAGAGTTACTGTCTGACCTCCCATCCCATCGCATCCTATCAGCTTATTGGTGGGACTCCACAATCTTACACCTACACCTGTAGAAGGTGTATAAAATAAAATTAAAAAGAGGCTTAACTTGTAAACATTCTCCTTTCATGTAAAACTTAAGTGGATACTAATAAAGGGAATTTTCTTCACTATCAGCTGGCAGTAAATCCACCAGCTGTTATTCCCAGCTTTCTTCAGAGTGCTCCCTTTACTCCATTTGTAACTCTGGTTTATTAAGGAAGCGGTTTCCCTGGGAAAAGTACTAACAATGAATGCCTGCCAAAACATAGACCATCCCAATCCCAAATTACCTTGTCAGACTCTAATCTCAGCCTAAAATTAATTTAGGTCTTAGACGCTTAATAAATCTGTCTTTCAAACCATCTACTTGTTGCTCCCAAACAACTTGGGGTATGCCTGCATTGCAAAAATAGTGGTCCCAGACTGATTAACCTAGCACGGCTTTAAAGGAGAAGATGTGACAGAACTATTTAGTTCATTCCCTCAAAATGTGGTAGAGGAATTTACTGAAAACTTTGGCTTACTGATATCAGCCCTGGAACTGATTGAAAATAGGGACACAGCAATGATCTGTATTTTCAAACTTCATAATTTCTGCCTAAATTTCATGATATTCAGTTCGGGTCTCAAATAATTCCTTTTTCCCTTTGCCACTGTCCCATGTCACTCACAAGTGGTTCAGTTTTATATACCACCATTACAGTTCAGGACTGCCTGGCCAACTTTCCCTTCTAATTTAGCTCTGAAAAATATTGTGCTAGCTGTAATCCCTGGTGTTTTTCCAAACTTTTAACTTCATTCATTTCAAAATCACATTGTGAAGTAACTCAAGCTGTAACCCTTAGGCCAACATTTCAAGGATCACATTCCTTAACCCTGCTATTGACAAGAGTAGTTCACTGACAGTTTCATAAATATATATGTGTATGTGTACATATATGTAAAAATGTGTGTAAAAATTTTATTTGTATATATATGCACTTTTTTTACTCTTCCCCTTTTTGAGAGCTGCTTCAGCTTTCTAAGTGATCTGACCTTGTTCTTTACCTATGGAGAGCAGAAATCTTAGCCAGAAATTACCCTGTCATAAATCTCATTTGAGTAACCAGTTCTGCCTGCAGAAGACAGCAATACGTGACATAAACTGAGCATCCTCAGGGACCCCTGACATTTTTCCTGAGAGCCAGATTGCTATATGACCTAGTACTGATCAGGACACAGTCTCAGCATTCTTTTGCAGCCAGATCTGTACAGTTTTAATATGAAGTTTCTTTTTGATTAGTATAGAATTGTTCGTATTTTTGTATAACACAGATGCCCCAGATATTCCAGAAAAACCATAAGCAAATATGATTCATTTTGAATGGCTTGTGCCCTAAGTAACTGTTCACCTTACAATTGCCATTAGTTTTATTGCGGCTTCTGATGTTTATTTTTTCCTCTGTGGCTATATGTGATTTTGTGTAAGCATACCTGTTTTTATTTATTTCTTCTGCACACTTGTCTGTATCTTAATCATGACACTTATCACTAAAGCTTATCTGAATCTTAATCATGACAATATCTCCTATAATAATGGTACAATATGCAGGTGTTAACTTAAAAACAGTCATCTGTACTGGTGCTTATATCAGTATAACTTCACTGAAACAAATAGATTTATACCRGTTTACACAGCTGAGCTGTGGTTCTATTTTTATTGCAATTAAGTAATGATTAGTAAGAACTTGCCTAGGAAATAATTCATGAATATCAGGTTGGGAACAAAGCTGAGCTTAAAGTTGTTTTTCCAGTAATAGTTTGAAAATGCCTGCATGTACTGTTATAATAATTTCAAAGCTTTGTTCTAATAGTGTTATTTTATAATAGAGAAAGCTGGAAGTTAATTGAAGCCAAGAGGATTACAGTTATTATTACAGCAAAAGCTAACAAATGAAAAGCTATTATTAAAAGCTATCCTTCGCCTTTATAAAAGCAGTCTATTATGTAATTAGTTTTTGAATTCTGCTAAAGGCTGAAAGCGTAAGTCAAAACATGCCCCTACTTCCTTTTGGCCTGGAAGTTCATGAGATGGATTTCATATGAATGGGAGTGGTTTCAAGCTAAATAATATTTTCATATCTGACTTGTGTGAAGCTCATCTAAAAGCCTAAATGTATTTGAGCAAGAAGGCATGGAATGTTTTAAATCTGCTTTTAACTATGATTTTGGCAACATAAAATATTGCTTTCAATACTTCTTACTCTGAAAACAATGGTCATTTATTCTTGACAGAAGACTTGATTCAGTATCAGAATATCTTGTTGGGAGAGTGCATGAAGATTTTTTTTTTCTGCGGGCTCATTAGTTTAAACTAGATAAACACTTTAGACGCTGTCGTTAATGTAGCTCTTGTATAAGCCATTAGATAAATTCAAATATGAAATATTTGAAATGAGCGTTTTAATAGCAAAAAAGTGATAAATGCAAGTAATAAAAATACTAAATGCAATCTTATAGCAAATTGGCCTTTCTTGAGCCCCTCTGGTGTCCAGAAATTGTTTCTACCTCTGTCAAATATGTATTAAAATATGAATATTAGCAATGTCAGTATCTTTGGTTACCATGTCTATTTGACACAGAAAACAACATACTGGAATAGAACCATAGGTTATGAGTGGGACATAATTGTTTTCAGCAGTGTCCAATTTGAAAAAGAGGTTTGTTTTTACAAAGTTTGCCTAGCTGGAGCTTGAACTGGTTTAAAGTTGACAGTGTGCTAAGGCGTTTCATTTGCTGCTGGCCTTCATCAGCTACCGAGTCCTTTGTTTAAAATGTAGCAACAAAATGCTAAATGATAAGAATGGCCCAACAACAATTTATGACTAGTAAGTACTCAGATCGATAGTTCCAGCAGAGTTTGTAAGTAGTACACAAGTGAAATTGATTTAAATAAATTGTCAAATCATTTTGAATAGGAAACACATTTAGGAGTATCAAACATTTCATGGACGATTAATAAACAAGGAAGCAAACACGTTCTAACTATTTCTTTATGTGAATTGCTTCTGAACTGAAGTTTAGACCCATTGTTTTGCATTCCCATGAACAAAGTGTCTTTTAAAGAAGAATTTCTAATGTGCAGAAACAGAAAATAATTTGTGTCTAATATGCAGAACTATTATTACCCAGGTTTTGTACTTTGAAGGGATATTTTCTAGATTTTCTGTGGCAGTGCTTGTGCTGCATTCATCGTGTACATTAACTACATTTATATTTTATTTCTGTTCCACTTGCACTTTTTGACAGCTTGAAAATTGTTACCGGTAGCATGGAGTTTCATTAGGAAATGTCTGCAGGGTACAGACTGATAGTCATAAATAAGAAAAGCCATATCATTCTGACCTTATCAGGCTGCTCTGGACAAATTTGCTTCTTCCAGCAGTACCTGATACTCTTTAATCTGATATCTTTTATATTAATATTTAGGATATCTACTGGAAAAAGCAAAGCTCTCCTGAAAGAGGTAATGTTAAACTAAATAAGAGTTTACTTTCATTATACAGCAAATGTTTAAGGGTTAGCAGGATGATAATTGTGATATCCTGAGCTGTCTTACAGGTGCTCTTAAACATTTTAAAGTTACTGATCAATGCTTTTTTCTCGAGTAGCCTCATAATATCTACATTACAAAGGAGTCCTTTTCACTGCCTTGTAGGGTGACAGCTCAGTAGAAGGAAATGCATAAAAACACAGCACAGTTCCTTGAGTAGGAAGAAAACTATGCATGAATGGCTGTTATCTGAGCTGTACAGCTGCAAGAGCATACTCTCAAATTAGCTCTTTTGTTTTATTTGAAATAACCATGCTAGCTTTTTTTGCAAAGAAAACATACACAAAAGACCACTCAATTTAAAACAAATAGGAGTAGTACATTTCTTTCTATATGCTCCGAATTGTTTCCATTGAATTCACCAAAATCAAAAAAATTCTATGTTCTGGTTCTTCAGGGTTTTTTTAATATATATTGCTTCAAACAGATAATGCATTGGCGGCAGCACTGACTCTARTCTTTCTGTTAACAGTCTTGATAAAAGATACTTGTGTCAAGGACATGGATATTTCAGATTTAATTGAATAAGAAGCATGGACACATTTAAAACACAGCCTCTATGCCAGTTACTTTATGTTGCATCCCAGTTTCCCCCCCTCCTCTGGGGTCATTACAGGAAATTGCTGGTAAATTTTGTTATTGCAGAAACTAGAAGTAGAGAGGGGAAGAAAAATGTCGTGTTACTGTTGCTTGCTCTAGTTTTCAATGTATAGTTGCAGCCAAAAGCTCAAAAGAGGGAGTGGTACATTTGATTCTTTTCTATGACTGGACAGAACTTGGTGCAAATGAGAAGCTTGAAAATTCATTTTATATTCATTGTAATGACACTGATGTAACTAGTACCATACTAGGATGAAATGACTGGTCTAAAAACATTTATTCAAAAAAAAATAGTTTCACCCTTCACTTAACATTGGTCAAGTCAGTGGCAAAATACCCAGCATGAAATTTGTCATGGCAAGCCCAAAATATCATGCACACTCTAAAATATACATTGTCTATATATTTAACTTCCCATCATGCTAAATTTAACTAAACATTTGAAATGTGCAAATGGAACTATAAGCATGTTTTAAATTGAACATACATATTTCACAGGATTTAGGCCATGATTTTGTTGCACAGCATTAAAGTGAAATTCTTTAGCACTGCAGAAACAGCAGGATTAGTCTGATTTGTCAGAACACTCCCTTCTTCATCTCTGTAGTGAATGAATCTCATTAGATTATGTAGTCTCTGCACTCTATCACTTTTACTTGGTGAAATTAAAATGTTTTTAATACAAAAGTACTGATCTTCTTTGTGGTAATTTAATTTACTTCACAGTTTTCATGTGCTATGCATTGCCCACAGACAACAGAAAACTTTTAAGAAGATAATCGCTAAATGTGATTTCCCAAATTTAGTATTTTAATAAATAAGTTACTGGGTAAGAAACTGATATGTTTATGTTTCTTGCAATGAATATAACAGTGTTTTGATAAAAAATCTAAAAAGAATGTAAGCTGAGTTCATGTGTTATTAAACAAACAACATGGAAATGTATATACAGCAGCATGCATTCAAAACAAACTGAAAACATAACAAAGCATGCTGATATGCTACAGAAACTAATGCAATGCGACGTTTACAAAATATTTTTTATTTCTCTTATACTGGAGAAACAGAAAACTTTGATTCTTTTTGTAATTTTTATGAGTCTCTGACTCTTTTTTGTTTTTGGCATGATACCTGTATGTGACTTATATGATGCTTTATTTCTTTTTGCATAAACAGCTTCTGAGACTTTAATATTCTGGTATTCTGGAAGTCATATTGCTGTAATATGCTATGTGGAAGTGGATTGCAGTATGAAAATTAGTTCCAAAACATACCTGTAATTAATATGAAAGTACATCAGTAATCCTCCATCATTTCCTTTAACTGAGGAAATTCAGCTCAGATCTCTGCCCTTAGTTCAGTCTTGAATCTGGTGTATGCTCCTGACTTTCTAATTTTCATATTGGGCAAATCATATTTAGTTCTACAAAACTGAAACTTAGTAGGAGAAATATCCTGGTTCCGTTGTAATTAGCAGGTGTTTTCCCAGTGGATTTATCAGTTTTTTTCTAATTGTTTATGTAAAGCGATTTTGAATAATGAAACTTGGGGAAGAGAAACTTTGTGCTGTTTTGCTAAGGTAATGCATAGGTATATAAGGTATATGAGCAAAGATATGTAGAATGTGCCGATGCATTTTGCCCAGTTATCCACTGTATGCAGCTGACCCAAGATTGTATAACTACATTTCAAAAAGAAGAGATGGATGGTAAACTTTATTAAAAATTGAGAATAATCATCTRAATTCTGTCATTCATATTGTTTCTGATGCTAAAAGGTTGATGTCAGGCCAGACTCACTGAAGATATGTTTTCAAAATAAAGGTTATCAAACTTTCACATAACTATTACCCATATTAATAAGGAAAAAACTGTGAAACACTTCTAACCTAACCATAACATTCTGAGTCATAACATGACCTCTTAAATATATGTGGTTGTTCTTTAATATTTTTTCTGAGTAAAATTTTTATTTTCATTATTATAATTATTACCTCAGAATACTATCCATGAGAAAGTACCGCATTCTTAATTCATTATCTTACAGGATGACACTGTTGCAATTATATACACAAAAAACAGAAAACGATCCTACAACAATACATAATGAATCACAAAGAATAACATGTTTACCATAGTATATCATATATTATCTTAAACTGCTCTGTGAAGATAAGGACATGCTATATTCGAAAATGATGAATGACATTATATTACAGCAATTATTTCAGTCTTCATTATGATGATATTAACTTAAAAAACAAAAGCCCCCCCCCATGACTGCCCTGTATAACAAAACTCTTGTCTTTTAATGTATGGCTTTGAAGTAAAATATTCAGGTATTTTCTCTCGCCAACCTTTTAGTGCAAAAATATTAGTCTTTATTACAACATTTCTGATGGATCTTTTTTCCGTATGTCATGCACCATATTATATCTTTTCCTATTTCAACAGCTTTCTTATGAATGCCAATTTTTAATTTAGGTTAGAATCCTTTAACTGCAGCCATGAAGATTTAAGTTCAGGACTTAACATTAGGCTAACTTTGCATTAATATTTCTAATAGTATTTCTGTCATTCAGAAATATATCAGGTCACCATTATCTACTGCCACACAGAGGTAACTTTTACATATTTCACATGCACTTCATGAAAAATGAAGTTGGGGAAGGTCATTCTGCTGTGTAGAACTGTATCATTATGCTTGATGTGCTATGTGAACTCCTATGAATAATGTGATTTTTCATACTAATTAATAAAACACATTCCCTACCTGTAAAAACAGAGGAAATCTGAAGATGTCAAGATTATGTACAGATTTTTCACATCTCATATATATGTAGTGATTTCCAAATAATATTGTAAGAACATAGAGGAACTACAAAAGAAGTTGTAGAAATTTGTTACACTTAATGCATCTGCTGCTGTGTCGTGTTACTTTAGTCTGACACTTTATATGGAAGTATAAGAAATGCAATTGGCTCTCTCCATTCACACATCATCTCTTACTCTCTCTTTGTCCCTGTATGCATTATAAATCTCATCATCCATTCTTTGTGGCTGTTTCCTCTCCAATCTTTAAATTCTCTAGTTAGCTGGAAACCCAGTGAAGCTGAAGAAGAACTCAGATAGCAGATCCCTACTAATTTTATCTGTTGCTGTGGTTCTGTGGAAAGATGCTTCCCTACTGGTGTCTTTCTACAGTCATCTGCACTAGGGCCATTAGGGAAGGGAGAAATAATACACACAGAGAGCAAGAGAACAACTGGCACTGTGGAAACTATTACAACTTGTCCCATCCCTGAAATTAGGGGCTACATTTCCCATAGATTACATTTTAAAACCCCTGCATTTGCAGAAGCTAGCTGCCAGATTTAAGACTTTTAGAAAACCTTATCCCTAGAGAAAAATGTAAACTTCATTTTTCATGCAGCAAATAGAAGTGATGTCTCATATTAGGCGTACTCTTTCTGAACATTCTTTATCAGTCACCACCTGATTGCACTAATTCAACCTGATCAACAGTATGCGAATGTGAATGCATCAGTATTATCAGGAGACTAAGAACATTTATATGGTAGAAGCTGTAACTCTGGATCATCTGCTTAATGCTAGACAGCCTCAGGTGCAGTATTGCTTGTTTTTGTGTACTTTTTATGATATTTGAAGATACACAGAAAAATTTACACTCTAGAGTATCCATAGATATTTTCCAGTGTAWTTGCTTTGGAGTAGTTTTCATCAGTTTCGCAAGTTGATTTAAAATGTATGCATAGAATAACTGTGCAGAGTGGAAAAATAGCAGTTTAATAGCAACAAGGTTATGACTACAAATGTGGTTCTTAGAATAATAGGCTACTCTTGTTATCAATTATGAATGATATGTTGAGGCCGTCATTTTTCATATCATCTACCTGCATAGCAGCCCTCATGCCAAACGTTATGGTTACGCTACTGATWATGGAAGTGGCACTCTTCTGTCATAACTGTCTGGATGAGGAGGAGTGTATGTGAGCATTACTTCAATAGCAACACAAGTTAATCATTGTGAAAATGTTCTTTGAGAAGGAAGCACTCAAAACAACCAAACCGACCCCTATTTTGTTTGCTTCAAATTATGTGTTACTTTCCCAACCTTTTTTCTGTCAATGAGAAATTTAAGTTGAAAGATGAAGCTTTACTGTAGTGAAATGGGAGTAACGGGAGCTAAATGTGAAGTCAGCTGAATACAAAAATAAGTCTTGCTGCCGTACTTTTAGGTACTTAAGGTCCTTTTAAGTAGCTACTGCTGAAAGTCCTAGAAGAAGCCAGTCTCTCAGTTAGAAACTCTTTCAGCCATTGTGTGGATTACGAACAGAAAGAGAGGAAAATCAAACAAACAATAAAATCTTGTCCGAGAGACTCCGGTGTCCTTAAGACTTTACATAAAGATGAGATTTCCAGAGCACTTCTTTGGCCATGGTCTTTCATCAGGCTATCATACTGCTAGGTTCATAAGGAACCTGCACTAAAGTAGGCATGTATTTTCACCCAGTTTTACCAAATTTCCTAGGCGCGGATTCCCTGTCTTTTAACTGCTACTTCATGTCTGCAGGTATGTTTCGTAACTCTTAAATCAACTTGTGAAAATTACATAAATATTCCAGAAATCAGTTAATCATCTCCTACTTCTAAGGATAAACCTTTGCTGTTCTTCAAAAACAGTGTAGTAAAAAAACATCTGGTACAAAAGGTCTGCAGATGGTATCTAAACCCTCCAAATAGCTTTTCTAAACAACTGAGAAGTATTGCACCCACATTCCTTTTGCTCCACAGCAAAAATGCTACCATTAATTATACTGCTACAATATTCCTCTCTTTCATTATTCTAATAATGTCTCTTCTCCTTTGGGCCCTAAACACTCCCTATTTTGTTTGCACCAAAAGTTACCATTAGAGCCAAAAGCATTTTACAATATAAAAATATAAGTAATATAAGATAAAAATGAATGTGTCTTTATAGGCAAAATCTTTATAAAAGCCTCTAAATAACCAACTAGAACATATAGCAAAGAATAAAGACATCATGAAGAAAAACAACCCAGTGATCAATGATCATTGTCATCTAGGTATTGGAATAGCTTCAGTGTTGAGACAACAAGCAAAAGGTATAGAGATTGCTGCTGTTGAATCCCCAAAGCAGCCATACACATTTCTGCTAATAGTTTTTTTCAATGGATTTAGATTATTTTTATACCAAAATGAATCAACAACTACATATATTCAATATCTGAAGAACTTAACTCAAACCATCATAAGATCTATAAATGCAGTGGAAAAACAGAGCTGGTATAAGCTTCCCTACCCCAATTTATATTGGTAAAGCAATGATAAGTTCCACAGGCTGCTAACATCATGGATAACTTAAATCAGTCCAAAATTTTATTTAGAAATCTTGGCTAAACTTTTCTGTAGCCTCTGCAAAGAGTTTAATACTCTGTTAATCAGCATGGCATGTTTCAGGAATTGCACATTTGAAATAAAAATCTCAGAAATAAAATCTTTCTTACTGCATTTTAATGTATTTTATGCAAACCTTGTCTCTGAAAATAACTGGCATTTAATTCCCAATTTTTATGAACTACAGGGCATTCATGATGATCTGGTTGCTTCTGACTGAGGTACTCAGAGAGATCAACCACTTCTAAATATCTGGACTACACGTTGCCCTTACCCATGTTCTCTTTGTACCCTCCTTTAAAGATGTTGTTGCTTAATGAGTTCAGTATTTTAGGTAAATTTCCTTCCGTGCCATTAGGCCTTTCTTTTATTTCAGCTCCAGTGTAAGCTGAAAACAAACAGCTGCCAATGCAGAGATCATATTTGTTACTGAAAGATGTTGAAAGTTCTTTCCATTTCTGAAGAAGTACAATAGCCATCTTCAGAACAATATTTTCACTGTTTTTTTTGCCCAGGAGATTGAAATTTTACACTTTTATTTCTACATATGCATGTTTACTTTTACGTAAAGAGAGAAAATCTTGCAATCTGAATATCTAAATTAATCAATATCTTTATAACACTTACTGAATTGTCTGTGCTGCTCTGGCTGTCACCCTTTTATTTAACACCCTTTTATTTTTTATAGTGATTAAGTACAGCTGTGAAAGAGGTTAGATCCTTTTCTATTTAGTCTCCTTTGCTGTCTGTAGCCATTCAAACAATGTCAGAGAACACCGTGCAGATTATACGGAGCCATAATAAAGAGTGTGAAATCAGACTGACTCAAATTAATCTAAGCATTAATAGAGTAAGAATAATTAGCTTCATACCATAGTTATATTTTCAAGATCATAATAAAGCTGCTTCGTAATATCACACTAAACCTTGCCAGTGGAGAATTGCACTGTGTAAGAAAATTTCTTGATAGGATAACATTTGCTCTTAAACTTTCTGAAACCAGGCCTGTAAAGAAGAGACTTGAATTAAGTTATCTCAGTATCTCAAAAGTTTATGACAGCTAGATTGTCTGCTTAAGGTCGAGAGCATTATATAAGGTATTTCTAAGGAAGCTTCCATTGACAAAGGCTGTAAATAATTCATTTAGTTTTGGCCTGTTTTTTTTTTTTTTTTTTTTTTTGAAGCTTTAGTCATGCAGCCTTATAAATGGTGAAAATCATATTCTCCTGCCATATGATATTGGACAATAATAAGCATGCAGTATCATGCTTATTACAAGCAATCCAAACAAAAGTCCAAGTTCATATAACCAAAATAGCATCAAGACTTGTTTAAATCTTTCTGCTCTTAAAAACCTGCAGAAAAGTATTAATATTTAGAAAGCTAATCCTAACCTCAAACTTTTTTGCTGCCAGTAAAGCTGATTTATTCTGGTCTTTGGCCAAATGTAATTGGAGAAATATGAGGTGATCTCAGAACCACAGTGGCGAATAGATCTGTGAATTTCCTGAGATTCTTCTTAGCTTTTCTGAGTGGATTTGACTTTCTAAACTGGTAGGACCTAGAAATGACATGCTCCAATCCATAGTTTCTGGCCCTAATGCCTTGTTTTCTGTAGGAAGGAAACTCAAGTATGTGAGCCTGATGAAAWCCACGGCACTGATAACTACCATGTCCTTGAAACCTCTAGGTAGGGTCTCGGACTATAGGCCACAGCTACTGTTACTCAGCCTAATCCAGTATTTCCAGAAAGTGAAAAGTATTAAATTCACTGATGTTGTAGAAATCACTTTTGCAGATTCTTGGTACCAAATACTGAAACAAAAGTTATCCTGCTTCCTGTGCCTCTTACTTTCAGTATGAGGCAATGCATTTTCATTCAGATTTTAATCTTTAATGTATTTTTTCTCACCAGTTTCTACCTGAAGCTAGTATTTTATTCTCAGTCATTCCATGTGTTAGTTATCCTGTAGGCTAATACTTCCGGTGTGCAGCTATATGCTCCAACTTTCCAAAGATCCATTTTCTGTTCAGACAGGTGATCTACACACCATTGACGAAGATGATCTTTGAGTCCCTCTATGAGAAAGTCCCTCTATGAGAAACAGGAAGGGAATAACCATAATACATTTTTTCAGTAACTTTCCTTTTAGATTTGCTTTATGAAAATCTTATTCTGTTGCAGTCTTATCCTTCTCATGTTCTCTTCTGAAATACAGGAGATGAAAGAGGGTCAGCATAACTGTGCAGGGAAGAGATATTTTTCTTCCACTGCTTGGTAGCCATGCCTACACTGTCCATAGGAATGTATGAGAAAAGTATGATTTGCTCACTGATCTGTGCCCCAAGTGTCCCTGTTCCCAGTGAGAAAACATTTTCATTTTGGCTGACTAAACCTAATGCTTGATCCTATTAGCAAAGAATCCAGCCAGTTTGTCCGCCCAAAGTGCACAATGTTATATCATCTCAAAGCAGAGTGGAAGGCTCTTGACAAGACATCTTTGTTGGAAGGATGAACTTGGGTCCAAGATGTTTGAGCATAAGCAGTTTAAAGCTTTAGCAGAGACTTGGACTGCAATACTTTATATACCTACATAGAAAGTCCTAGTGAGTAGGAGAAATCCTGTGTTTGTATATTTGTGCATTAAACCTATTCAACCTTCTCTTAATAGCTCATTCTTAGAGCGCAGCTCAATCAATTATAGTGCTATACTGTGCCATGGATTTTTATCAAGTGTTGAGAAAGGATCAGGGTAGATAACTGTAATCTGAGAACGGTTTGTACTATGCTGTTCTTCACATGCCCATCTATACTACCATTTCATTGTCTGATATGTCCTCCAAAAATATTTTGAGGCCAATTAGTGCCTGCTCAGATACTGCCAAGATGCTTACTTGAGTTATTAAAGCATATCTGTTAATTGTTTTTGAAGCATTTATGATAAACAGTATCAATTGTGGTGGACCACCACTGAATAAAAATGAATTCCTGTGCTTAAAAAAAGGAAATCCCTTCCTAGAAGACAGAAAAATTTTAAGGATCATAAAGTTTTAGTTTGGAAGCTCTAACTTTATTTGTTAAAATGGAAACATTGCACTGACTATTTCCCAGGTTCTGGTGACTTGTGAGCTCACAATATGATTTAAAGCGTTTTAACTTACATACTTAAAATACTTAAAACCCTTTTGTCTGTTGGGATAATTATTGAGCTTTTTGTTATTTGCAATTATCTTTAYTTTTCACGAAGCCTAAAAAACATCATTGTGATTTTTACAAACTCAAGTTAGTTAATAAACTAATTTTTGAATTTGCATACTAGAAGACTTGCTTAATGTAAAAATTTCACATCTTATCTTTAACTGGCTGGTCCAGTAGAAATGATTTTTCTGATGCTACCAGAGACACTTTTGTTCAGCCTCAGAAGAGATTATATCAGCACTGTATCTTTTTCTCTATCTTTGTGAAGATCCAAGTAGGGTCTTGTTTCACACCACTGCAAATATATGTGTTAGTAGACATGTTTGGGAATAGGCAGCTCTCAAGTCTACCTCATCCTTAATGTGTCTTCAGATCACTAAATGAAAGCTTGAAAGCTATGAACTGAATAGAGTTTGTAGCAATGAAGCTTAACTGAAGGCAGGCTTGCCCCTGTTGAGAAGCCCTGAAAGGTGTTTCCTTAAGATTGGTTTTGGTGTTTGCTTTTTACAAAGGGTAAGCAGCTCCCTGCTAAGAGTGTTGACTGTTACAGACCACATGGTTTGGGCATTTAATTCTTTCTGTGCTAATGTAACTGCAGACAAGAGCCTATCTGCCTAACGGACATGAGTAGATACCAGAGAGATAGATACTAGGAAAGATGCTGTTCCTAGACAATCAGTGAACAGAAATTACATCCAAAATTTTAAGATTTAGAACAGCAGAGTTTTTTCAGCATACTTAGAAAGCTTAGAAAGCTTTCTTATGATTCATGTGACTGATATTTTAATTAACTTTATGGATAATTCTATTTTTAAATACAGCAGATGAAATTTTAACTATACAACTAGCAAGAAGGATGCTGCTCACTTTATAAAGCAGTATACTATTAGAAAAGCATTAAAAACAGCTGTCAATAATGATGAATTTGGATGCATCCCTAATGAGTTAATTAAAATGACAGAAGAGTTTCAGTTTTAAGAAGGATTCTGTTGGTGCCAATGCAATGAAAGTATTCAGGCAGATTTTTAGTGTCTTACCTTCTTAGGTGCCCAGTGGACATAACAGAAATTAAGCCTAAGTAATTAATACCAACAGAAAAAAAAATAATTGTTAAAAGCGATAATTGCCATCTGCTCTTGTCAGTATTATTAATGTGCACAGAATGGCCTTTATTACAAAATAGCTTACAACTGTAGTGTTGACAAAATTTTTTTCTTTCAAAGTAGCTGGACTTGCATTAAAGAAGTTAAAGTGGGCAAACAAATTCAAAATGTTAACACAGCCTAATAGCATTGGTGTATCAGCCAATTTATAATTAGTTGCAGTTTGCAAGGAATGCAGATCTCACAGGATTAAAACCACAATATCTAATACTTGTAGATAATGTTCTGAACTATTCATACTTTACACTTTAATGTCCTTTAACTGATATACTTAAGCTGGCAATGTAAATTTGATTTCTTATTTTTAGGAGGAAAATTGTGGCTCAGTTCATTTCCATGGCTACTAGTCTTCAATTAATTTATTTGCTATGCAAAAGTAAATCTACTGCTAATTTTGTAAATTTAGTGTACTCTCTATTGCAAGATTTTTGCCTCGTTTTTCTAGGCCTATAAAGAACAATTTAATGCTGGTAACCAAGATGATGTTGTACAACTACTTATTATCACATGTTGTTTTAGCATAGTTTCCCAAAGCTTATTTGTGCTCTCAGATTATGAGGTCCTTGTATTGCCCTCAATAGCTTTTGAATACAGTAGCTAATTTCTGCAAATTTGAAAAATGAATAGAGGTCTGAAAAATATTAGGTTGTTACAAGGTTGATGAAAGTTGGTGTTTAGGTAAAAAAGACGGGTTTTATTCATCCTTCTCTGTAAAACAGAGGGTGGATGATCTGTGATCTGAGCCACTGCTCATTCTGTGTGACAGCAGAGAGCAAGCCAGCCGCTGATAGCCAACGCGTGCTGCTCACAGAATACTTCTTGTCTAGCCATAGAAAAGGAGGCATTATTAGTTCTGTGGATCGCTGAACAGCTTGTGTTTGAACATTTTTATTAGTAGAGGATTCAAATTAGAATAAATCCTAGTTTGGGGAGAAATTCAATATACATCCCGATTCAGGGTAGTATTTAAGCAAATGTATAGCTTGAGGCAAATGATTATATTGAGGTTTTCCCTTGCTGAAAAATGTTTGAAATGTTTTCTGAACTGGGGCAATAGAAATTGCCTCTTTGAGGCAGTGAGCTTTGCAACCTACCAAATACAGAAACCTATCACGGTAGAGAACGAAATTCAGAGAAAGCAAAAAAATTCATCTTTTCTGCAAGCTTTGAACTTAAAAATAACTTTTTCAGTTTTAAGTATAAGGGGTTTTGGTTTGGTTTATTTTTTTAATGTGTCATTTCCCTTACTGCTGTAAGCCTTTATTATCCTTGTCATACCTTGCCATCATTTAATTAAAAGTTTTTCCAGTTTAATTTTATTATAATGTCAACAGTTCAAAAGAAATGTTTTTAACACCTAGATCCATAACACCTCTGCAAGTGTATCTTGAAATAAATTGCTGCTAAACTCTCTTATGTGATTTCCTGTCTTATATTTCTGCTATTCTCATAGTACATTTAAGCCTTAATGCTTCAAATTGTTCAGCATAGGAAGGCTACTGTCCATTTCAAAGCATAGATAATAAATTATTTTGGTTTTTTTTCTTTGATGATTCTCACAGGGCTATTCAGTTGCAGTTCRTAAGGAGTAGCTTGATGAAGATTAACTGTGGGATGTTTTTAGGTGTAAGTTATCTCAAAATAATTTTGAATAAAAAAATACAGTTGAATATGCACTGAGAGGCTGATGAGTACAGATGCTCAACATTTGTATAAATCACTTCTCTTTATGTAATAACTTCAGCCAGACAGATAGAATGGCAAATTTCATGACATAAATAGTGAAATTTTTCAGCTCAGCATTCAGAATCACTGAACGTAAATATTTTCCTGATGATGACAAAGAATTTATGTATTCCTTTTATATTTATCAGCTTGGAAAGCAGAAGTAATCACTGACAGCAAAGTTCATCATTCTTCGAGCTTGAGTCTTAAAGCTTTAATCAAGAGCTTTTCTCTGAAAAAAGATCTTCGAGAACTTAGCTTATTAAATAAACTGTTCAGTGTTTTAGATGTCTCATTGCACCTGATTAGGAAGCTTTTCTTTATTTGCAGTACTGAAATATCTATGGTGGTTCTGATGTGGCTGTGTTGTGACTCACATCTCGCACAGCACTGTGCAAACAAATGAGGTGCCTGTTGGGCCTGTCATCTGCTTGCTTTTGATTCTTACCCACTGCCTGCCCACAGTTGCCAGGCATGAGGTTTCAGGGGTTTTGTTTGCCATTTTTGGTTTCCAGAAGGACTGCCAGACTTAAGGACACTTTAAGATTGCTGCATTTAGGTACCCCTAGGTTCACAGAACAGTTTATCTTCCGTGAGATGTAAATATTCTTATTGTCATCCTTCATATATAAGGTGTGTACAGGAATCAGGAAATAGCTGCTGGCAAAGATGTTTTCAGCACTCTTGTATTTGAATAGGAATATTCAGTTGCATATCAATTTTTAAATGAATACTACTTCATCACAATTAATTGCTGGGAAGCCAAGGACCAAGATGTGAATTTATAATGCTGTTATATCAAGAACACCTCAACAGGATTTAATGTTTTATCATTCACAGGTGAATGACTTTATATTATTATGTTGAAGTCTATAAGAACAGTGCTTTATAACAACTACAAGCACTTTTTCTATGTCATCTTCAGGAGATTCATGTACATTTTTTTGTGTCAGGGTACTTACTCAGATGAAGTCATAGTTCTTGTCTCATTATCATTGTTAAGAATTTGGGGTAACTAAGCTGTGTTTTTAAGGAAGTAATCAAAGAACATAATAATTAGGATGTACGAACACAATAAGAACATAATCCTTGCAGGGTTTGTGAGCGTCAGATATCAAATGATGAAATACAATGCTATATTTTACTTTTATTAAGGGCATTCCATTCCTATTAAGAATAAAATCCCAGAAGCAAAATGGTAGTCCTTGCCTGTAAAACCTGGCCAAGCAGTCTTCATTATTAAATAATCATATTAAAAAATGAATAAGGAAAAAAAAAAACAAGGAATTTGAAACAAAGAACAAATGCACTACTTTCTTTCTTTCCAAAATAGGTTCTGATAGAATATTTCTGATGAAGTTGTTATATACAGAGTAGATGTCAGTCTAGGCTAACTAGTTTAACTGATCTTAATTATAGTATTATTCACACAATGTGTCCACTTTAACATAGCATAATGCATACACCCACAGGTATCTGTGGTAGTTCTATAATATACTATGTTATTTTCTCCAAAAAATACAGCCCATGTAAATAGCTACACTTTACAAGTGCATAAATGCATGTATTGAAAACAGCACAACCAAGAAATCATGAAGATTTAAGGGGTACCCTGGTTAGGGTCTTCCAAAAAGCCAAAGATCTATGGAAAGGAAATGCCCAGGTTTGCTACTTGGAATTCTATTACGAAGTTCTTTCCTTAAAAATTTTGTTCGTACAAACAGTGTGTGACCTATAAGCTATGTTCTTTGGTATGGTTCTGTGGTTCTGTTCAGAAGACTACGAATATCACTAAAAGATCTCTTACAAAATAATCTAGTTTTGCYGGATGGAAGTATGTCTGAACCTCAAGCTTTTATCACTGGCCAAATTTGAAATCAGGAGAGAATTTGTGAATGTTACCTCCTTAAAGAGTACCCAGTGCTAGGCCTGAAGTAGACTAGATTCATAAAATCTATTATTCCATTAATTATCAGACCATACTGTTTGTATACTTGTACTTAGCATAAGTACAAGAAGACTAAAAAGATTTTTTGTAATCTAAACAGTCTCTGGTCTTCTCTAGGAAGCTGTCTAGTTCCTGGGTATCAGTGATAAAGATGAAGGAAAAATGATCAAACTTTTTCTGTTTACTAGAACATAAAAATCTAATTGAAAGTCCCTATTTGGACTCTTTTGCTCTTGCTAAGCTGAACTGATCAATGGGGGGAAAAAACAGGAGTCATCTCTGAAGACCACAGCAATTCTGTGTGTTGTCAACTTCTGCAGTGGTTCATTTTACATTAGTTTTCTGTTATTCAAGCAGCTTTCAAATTAATGTAATCAATAAAGTTAATGACCTTTAAAATCCAAGTAAGTAGTAGCACTGGAATGTTAGATATAGAAACATTCTATATTTGATATCAAGCTGTCTATCAAACTATTGCTTCTAAAATGGTGGGTACAAAGAGAGATATATTAAATTTTTAGCCAAAGAATGAAAAACTAGATGAGTGACAATAAAATAAAATGAATGTTAATTTTCTTCTCCTTTTTTCTAATTCTCCCTATATATAAATGTGTTTCCCCCTATTGCTAACAGTTTACCCTGACACAAACAACCACTAATGTTAATTTCCTATATGTAGTGTCTATTTTGCAGGAGCTAGACCTAAAATTATCATTTCATCTACCATTCAAATGGATACAGGAATGCAGTTCTGTTCTTATTTCACACTGCAGATCCTTGTCTTTATGCAGCTCATATTTCTTTTCAGTTGCCTTCAGAACTGTATGTATATGTAATTATAAACCTGTATTGCACATAAGGAACAGAGCCTTGAGCAATTCAAGCTTGTTTTTTTTCTGTTTTCTTTCTTTTTATGCGTGTGATGTTGCCACTTCTGTTTCCATCACTTCATTTTTTTCTGACAATTCTATATATGAAGTAAGATTAAATAATAAGGATTTTAGAAAGAAAAGAGGATGGAGAGTACTGATACTGAATTCAAGACTGAAATATCAGTTTCAGAAAAACTTATCTAAATATAATTACCAGCATATTTAGATTTTTGAAACTAAAATTGTCTGCATTGTATTATGTTTCTGTCATATGACTGTTTCAAAAGACTTCAAGAATCTACAAATTCATCAAATGGCAGTGATAGATAGCAGCATCCACGTACCTGGCTCTCTACCAGGGCTCTCTTTTTTTCATTCTGCACCTCCAACATGTATGTTCTAACCGTTCATCTAAATTTTCCATGCATGTTGACAAGATTATATTATTTATCACTTCCTGCCTACAATTAATATTGTATGCCCAAATAAGCAGCTTTCAGAGGGGAGATTTTTCATGTGTTGAAGTATTTTCTCAAATTGATAAATAAATAAGTTGCCAGTAGAAAAGAAATCTGTAGCAAAAATAAATATGGAACCTGGGTCTCTAAAACTGTATTATGAATCTTGGATCTTCTACAACATAAAACTTTGACACTGTGCATGAAATCCAACCATTAAAACCCAAGCATTAAAATATAGATGTTTTCCTGAGTCATGTCTTCAGCATTTATATACTGATTTACTGTGCGTAAATTAAAAAAAAGAGCTTAATGTCCAAAAGGGTTAATTCTTATTGTGTGGAACAATGTTTTTTTTCCCCCTCATTTTCATTGGAACAAGGTGATTTTTTAATTTTATTTGGGATGATTTTTATTTAGGAGATGGGGAAAATGGCAACAACAACTTCAGCTGAAATGGTGTCAGTTTTCTGGTAAGCTTTTGTTAGTGTTAGTGTGTGGTGGGTTGTTTTTTCCTTTTTGAGGCTTCTAAGGGGAAAGGGATTAAATACTTGTTATTGTGCAATAGCGATGCAACTACAAGAGGTCTGATCTCAGCCTAAGGTTTTTTAGAATTGCTAGCTAATTTTTTCTAGTCTAGAACTGCAGTATGCAGAATCTGCTGCCCATTCTCTTAGTTTTCAATAATCTGGATAGGTTCAAAAAGGTTCCAATAAGTTCTTATTTATAGATTAATGACAGTATTTGCATGTAGGCCTCTCGTACTTTTGTAGTGAAAAATAATGAATGTTTTGTGTATTTTTCATTGTTAAATTTTGTTTTGCATTTACTATGTAAACTGTTTAGCAGGGGGGAATTAACATTTAATTCTTTTGCTTTCCACTTACTACTTCATTTCAGTTGTAAATCACCAGTGCATTTGGCAATTCTACAGCTAGTTTCTCTGTCTTGGTAATTTATGTAGATTAGAAGCAATAAAGATCTGAGGACTGGCTCTCCTGTGACCCTTTTCAACACTTTACTTTCTAATCACTTTACTTTAATCAGTTCTTTATCTGTTCCTGTGTTTAACCTGAATCTTTCCTGCTTTCAGTTTAAGATGAAGACTATCATTTGAGACATTATCAAAGGCTTTGTGTAAATCCAAATTATGGTGCTTGTACTATTATTATCAATTTTATTTCTAATTTTCTCAAAAATATGAAGTGGCTGGTTGTCAAGATCTTAATTTCTTTAAATGTCGTATGATGATAAATTGTTTGAAATTATTTGAACGTGCATCATCTTTAAATGTGTGTATGCTACTCCACAGACTATGAATTTTTAAAGCCCAGTTCTCTCAGTTTGTGTCATTATTTTGCCACAATGTGTCATAGTGTGTGTGTGTGTGTGTGTGTGTGTGTGTGTGTGTGCGCGCGCGCTGGGGGGGGGCAGGTTGCACATTCACACATATATTTGCTGTAAAGGAGCAGGCAAAGCAATGAGGAGCAGTTCTCTTGCAATTTCAGTACATACAAAGCAAATTACCATAGAGCTGTTGAGGGTTCAGAGGGGGGAGCTATGTRCCTTTGGGTCCTAACAGGTGTGAAAAGATTGCTTATTTTGAAAGCTAGAGAAAAGAGCAGCAAAGTTTTCCTTTTCTGGTGAATACTTTTTAGGAAATGTGTGCAAGAAAAAAAATAATTCAGGTTTAAAAGAAAGAACTTTTCTGCAGAAGCTTAGGTAGCCCAAGAGTAAAAGTGACGACTGGAATAGGTTGCTGTCCCAGAAAGGGTCTAGAAGCGGGTGGCGTCTGCTGGTAGGCAGTAGGTCTGGGCTTCTGGGGAAGAAAAACAGAGTGAGCAAATAGACTCTTCTTTCCCCCATATTGAGACACCTATGTATTGTATTTTTTTCCTTAAAATATGTTTACAGGTATTTATGTTTACAAGTTTTTTTATGCTTTTAAAATTATTTTTGCAACTAACTTTGTATTTATTCATCACTTTTCTTTTTAGAGAGATAATAAGGTCATTCCAGACTTTCAATTTTTGAAAATTTTTTGGATGCAAAACAATACCTTACAGAACATTGAATGTTAATTATCTTCTACTGAGCCTAAAATTATTGCCTGAAGATATTAATATAATAATAATACTAAGAGCTGTCACTATTATGTTTTTCGTATCCAAAATGTATTCTAAACATAATCATGTTAAATGATACCTTACAAAATGCATATCATTTTTCATTTATAACTGAGGAAATGTAAGGCAGAAAATTCAAAAGCTTATCCAAAAACAGAGAAAGACTTAAAAGAAAAGCTAAAATTAAAATATATTCCAGGTCTTCAGTGTAGTGGTTAGTATCTGATCGAGGGCAAAGTGATCCTTCTGTTGGCAGCCACTGAAACTGGTTGAATCTGATTAGTTCTGACTGCGTCACTTAGACAGATTTGCCTGGTTAATTTCAGCATAAATTTAAAAGAATTAGAATTAGTATTGATTTAAATGAGGAAGGTTTCTCTGAGAAGCTAAGGATAAAATTTAACATGAGGATTATTATTTTTCTTCTAATTACAAGTAAAATTAAATAAAAGAGTAGATGTATTATGAATTCAGGATAGGTGAGGAAATCAGGATGTGGTTCCACCTGCTTACAGAGTGTACTAAATTATGTAGTTATCTTAAATATTAATTGATGCTTGACTTAGTGAATGCTTGTTTTCTTAGCACCTGCTGCTGCAAATCTTTGTTTCTGCAAAAGTGTAAGTTGTGAGCTGATAGTTAGTTTGTGTTTCAAATGTCCAAACTGTTCACTTCTGGGTCATAAACTACATTCAGTTGTACCTACATTTTCCAGAAGGATAGATAAATTCTACATTAAATAAATAAAATTTAAAATACAAAAAATGAATACAAGTAGGTTCAAGGTCTAGGTATCATTGGCATACGATTAGAATTACTGCATGTAAAATAAAACGGCCCATTCCAACCTAGCAAGGGTTGAATTAAGCACACTGCCAGCATTCACATCCTTCTGCCCCGCAGTCACATACCCAGCGTTGTGTGCATCTGTCTCAGCTCCTTTTTACGAGGGAGAAAAGCCGGCCCCTTTGATGCACTTGAAAGACTAACAGTAAAAAACTACTATATATTTAATGGAGCTACAGTTCAAAATCTTCTGTTGACCAAAACTCAGGCTTTCACCTGAAGAGGTGCCTAAGTTCCTGCATATTTAGTGAGACATAATAGCAAATTTGCGTCTTAAAATACATTAGCAGACAGTGCATATCACAGTATATGGAATGAATGGACTTGAAAAGAGAAATACGGAAATAACACTTCGGTTACTGATCAAAATATCTGAAGACAGGAGAACTTAGTAATGTTTTGAAAATGTCTTTTTGTCACTGTACTCTGCTTTGATATAGTTTACACTGAATGGCTACTGTGGTAACATTTAATTTAGCGATCTTCAGATCTACACTAGCCCTCAATTCTATGAACATCTTTTTCAATAGAGCAATGTTGAAATAGGATGTTTTGCTACCCATAATCATAGCTATTAATTATTTTAGATAATACAAGATTGTGTTGAGTTACTCTCTATTTACTTAGCAGCACATGCTGTACAATACAATTTGTTTAAGTTTGGAACAGCCATATTTCCTTACAGTGAAATAGACAAAAGATTAGTCAATATTTACAATAAAAATATCCTTTCAGTTTGCTATAAAAGCAAACATAAATACCCCAAATGGAAGAACATCAATGGCAGTACGAAATAGTCAGTAAAAGACACAGCAGGCAGAAAGTAAAAAAAGGAAATGAAATGTATAGTGCTTTCAGTATGCCATTGACATGAATGGGCAATCACACTAGTTTTCTGTCTGAAAATATGGGTTTTTTTTTTAATTAAAGGAAAACCTCTGTACTGAGCGAAGACAGGGAGAACATATAAAAATAAGAAAGAAATTGTTCTGGATCTTTCTATTACAATGCATTTTCTCTTTCCAGTTAGACTTTCTGGGAAACAGTAAGTCTGTTATTACAGCAGTGATCCATGAGAAATGCTTATGAATTAATCTGTTACAGAAAGTGACCAAAAAAGAAGGTAAATTTTATTAAAAAGAACTTGTTCATTTTCAATAAGAAAAATAGCACAGAAATGTGGATTTCCAAACTATCGTTTTTTCACCATATGCTTACATGTTTATTTGTTAGCCTTCGAATTACTATGTATAATTTTAGCACTCATTCTTTGAACAGGGTAACTTTGTTTACAGCAGTAAATATATATATAGCTATCTGTCCTGCACTCCCACAGATCAGAAAGTGTCCAATGGTCAAAAACCATTTCAGAAGATCATTGCTTACACAGGAAGAACTTGTAAGGCTAAAGGCTGATTTTAGTCAACAGACAAGTGGACATTATTTTTAAATAGTCATTTTTTTTAACTTCGTGAAATATGCATGATCTGTAAATTCCCATATTTGTATTTATGTAAACATTTTGGAAGGTGTGCAGGCAACAAAATAATCATTTGTTAATGTATCCTACTGATCTAGAAACCCTTGCATGGCTGGCTAGTTGCTGCTTGGTCAGCTTGAGAGAAATGCAGTAATCTCCTCAGAGATATTCCTAAACCAAACTAAACTTCTAACATTCGCTCACCTTCAATGTTTGCTCATATTTGAAGATTCAGCTTAGTATTTTCTTGTTATTTTGGAGTACCAGGAGTACTCCAAAGATAAGGAACAAAAGCTATTTCAATTAATGAACACTTTGTCATACTGAATGTCTTTCTGCAGAGAAATGGTTTCTCAGGCTTTCTAAACAGAGGTGGGAATCTGGAACATATCTTTTCATGAGATTCCAATTGTTAAAACAATCTTTTATGCGAAACTAAAAGTTTTTTCACATTTTTTCCTATGTTTCTCAGTATTTGACATTCTCAAGGCAGAATTGACATTACTGACACAGAATAGTTTTGTAGATCTGTTCTCTTTTTATGTTATTCTATATTAAAAGGTTCTAACTTGTTTTTAAAAGATTTTTTAAAGAAGAATATATTCAACTGCAATTTTATTTCTTTTCAGCATATTTCTGAAGGCATCATAACTTTTATAAACCAGGCAATTTTAAATAGGGTAGGAAAGTTAAAAAAACTGTGTCTTTCCCTTGTCTTTCCAAAAAAGAGAAATTGTTTTTTCTTACACCATCTTATACTTTCCCTCTCAACTACTTCATTTTTTTCTACAGTGAAACTCTGGGAACATTGGTAGTAAAAACTTCCTTTAGTGGTAGCAATAAAAACAGCAAACTTTATACCAACAGACTTCCTGAAAATTATGCTTTAAGGACAGAGGGAAACGTTGCTATCATACACATATGCAATCTTGGGGATATTTCATGTTTCCCCTCAAAGACAAAAGGAAAGTTTCACTTATCAGTCCTGTAGTTTTTGAGTGATGAAAATAAATGTAAAACAATAGAAGCACTGAAGTGACACAGTAGATTTGATGTGCCCTTATCAAGAAGCGACATTTATGAGACTTCCACTGTATCGGGATAGACCTCCAAAAGCTACAATCTAATTGCAAATACGGTGAGATTTGTAAGAAATATGTTTTCTGTGATGTAGTCATGTAAAGAGTGAGAAAAAAGTTGATTTTAGTCCTAGAGGTCTGGAAGTTGATTTGTTTGTTTGCTGAGTTTGTAAGTTAATCTTTGTTTTATGTCACACAGGAAATCTAGTGAACTTTTATGGAATACTACTTTAGTATGTAAATAGAAAATATGAATGATTAGTAAATGTTTTTCTTAATTCTTTCCTTCTGTGGACCATTACATACTATCATATGCTAAGTTGTTTGCAGTGTTTTGTTGTTGTTGTTTATTGCTATAACACATTGGAGCCTGAATTCTGTTGCTCAAGACATTGTTCAAATGGAGAAATAAGAGGTGGCCCTTACCCTTCAGAACTTAAAACATAAGCATAAAACAAGACATAGTGGATAAATAGAAGGAAGTACTAGAAAATACTGAACAACAAAATTCTCTGTAGCCATAGTCACTTGGATCCCCAATATTGTGGAAAATCATGTATGTACCACAGAAAAAAAGTACCAAAGTATGCTTAGACTTCTAAAGGTGTTTTGCCCATAAATGCGAAAACAAATGGGGCGTCAGTTCTAAGGAGCTACCTGAATTACTAGGAGCATACTACATTTCATGAGCTCTGCAGTTTCTTTGATGACAGTCATAAAAATACACTGAGGGGATCACAATTAACAACATTATATATGTTTAAGTAACTAATGAAGGTGATTCACTTTAGTTGTGCATTTTGAGATATCACTAACAATACCTTATCTTCTTTGTAACAGGTAAATACTCCATTTCAATAGATTGCCAAAAAGAACTGCAAAATACTTCAAAGGTAAGGGCCTCCTTAAACATAATAATAATAAAATGGAAGATGTTAATTCTTAGTGACTATCCAGCTGATAGCACTGTAGACAGTAGACTTTGTATACTTTGTAGACAGAGAAAGTAGAGATGGCATTAATCAACGTAGTATTTGGCTTTCTGTTTGTGGAGCTGTGTTTACATATAAAAGACAAATTTTCACTTTTTTCTTCTAAAAAAGAATAATTTTAATTAATTTGATAGCTGCAGAAGAAGGGCTTTGTATATGGAAATAAAATATTAAAAGCTTGTTACATTTTTATCATATTTGTCTTTGTACAAAATTCAAAGAACTCTTAAACTACTAAAAATTTTCAAATGTTCAGGATAGGATAAAAATTTTTCTTGGAATGTGACAACTTGCTAATTAACTTCTTTTGTTTTTTACTGATACAACTTTCTTTCATTCTTCTAAGAATTCTAAGAAATGGAAGTTTGAGTTTGGATCCAAAAGTTTAATTAATTTTCAGAGTTCTTCAGTTTGATAATATATTCCTTACTCTCTGTTGTGGGGAATAACTTGGTGACAAATCATGTCCAGGCTGTTCTTTGTCATCTTTAGCTACCTCTCCTGCAGCAATAGTTGAATAACTGTTCAACTGTGTTGTACTGTACTGTACACCGTTAGAGGGAATCTTCCTATCTCCCAAAGACACAGGGAACAAGATACAATGTTTCATTGAAATTATTATCACTTCTAAGTCATCAAGTTGAAGGGAATAACACAGATACTGTGGTCTGCACTCTGCCTCATGCAGCTTTGCTAACCAGGGAAACAGTAAGAGCAATAAATTTCTGTTCAGTTGAGTCACTGTGTGTCTAGCTTATTTAAAAAATGTAAATCAATATGTAAAATATAGGACTATATTTTAGGACTTTTAGAGCCTACCACATGTCATGTATGCATTTGCTTTTATGAAAATCAAGGACATATGCTGAGAGGTATAGTAGATCACTTATTAATTAGCATTTAGCCATACATTTCAATATTGCAATTTTTTTTCCAAAAGCAAAAAATAGATTGCATAATCACCTGAGCCTCCCAAAGCATAGCACCTGAATTGGAGATGTTATTGGGTGCAGTTCTTCCTGTCTGTTGATACAGGAGAAAGAGAAGTTCTTGAAAAGCTCTATAAGTTTCTGGAGATGCTGTCAGATGTGATCTGAGTACTGGATTTTTTGTGGAACAAATCTATGTGGACAGTACTTTTTTTGAGAGAAAATTTTAATGGTCAGGATGGAGTATGTATTCTGAGTGAAAAAGTCAGAGACTCTTCTCATAATAGACTGTATCACAGATAGAGATCTGATAGATGAAGGACTTCAAACTAGGTCTATATCCCAGAATAATGCCTGCAATATTCAGCCTTTCACTGTTGTGGCTTTGGTATTCTTATTTTTTTTTAATCTTTTTTTAGACTTTAATTTCAAAAAATCACTTGGAAAGCCATTTCTTCCTCTTGATTAATAGGAAAACGATTGGAATCTCATTCTTGTGAGCTATCGGAAATCACTTTCATTATGTGTCTGTATGCTGCATAAATCTGTGTTTGTATTCTTCCACTGCACCTGCAATGCTTAGATTCATAAGAACACTCCAAATTTTCAGTAGCTGATTATACTTTTGAAATTATGAAGGAAATCATAGTATATACAAAAAGGCAGGCTTTTATTTTCTGTTGTTCAGATATGTTGTTTGCAAAGTTTGTTCCATTTTTCCAATTTTCTTTTTAGGTCTGGTCTTTATATAGAACTATAATTGATGAGGTAATTTGTTACTTTGCCAAGTACCTCAGATAGACTTTGATCTTGTCAAGATTTAAATAGTGTTGGCTGAGATGAAAATTATTTCAGTGAAATTAGAGAAAAAGCACCTTAGAAGTGAAAAATATAGGACAGTTATCTTTAAAAAAAGTAAAAAGAGAGAGAAAAAAGAGAAGGTGCCATACTCTGAGAGAGATACTATTTGAGTGTTACTGAAGATGCCCTGGGAAAACATCACTAAAGGATATCAGGTATCAGGATAAGAAAATGCATGCCACATTTCTGACAGGTACAGCTATCTACTTGAGAAACACCCTATTCAGCATAGGAGGTGAAGGGAAGTGTAAAACTAGTGACATTACAATCCTCTTGAGAAGTCTTGTTTTGTTTATTAAATAAGCTAGTCTAGTAAGATAAGTAAAAAGAATGGCTTAGTCTGGCAGTGTTAATTGATACTGTCCTAGGAGTTTATTGTTATGTATTACTCTTTTTTTCCTTTCATATAAAGATGTCAGCACATTGTAGCTGACAGGATGTATTGTATATTATAAATAATCCTAATTGGGATAGAAAAATTACCATTAGTTCTTGCTAGCCTATATATCTCAGTCATGATTGTAATTTATACATAATATTAATTCCCAAGTATCAGTATTATTTTAGGGCATATTTTAAATTAAGATTGTTTCTATGAAATCTAGTGGTCCTCAGGTGTAAAGGAACTTATATAAGGCAGATTTGTACCATCCGGTTATGTTTTGAGAATTATGGATATATTTCCCCCTACAAATATCAATACAAATATATTTGACATGAAAGGAGTGCAAGAGATAAAAGGAATGGAACCTTTCAAGCCTGTCACATGAGGTGCTTAAACCAGGGTTAAACACAGTCTGGCACTTCCTTGAGCAAGACTAGTATTGACAGCAGTGCTAGATACCAAAGACAAGGACAGGAAAGGGCAAGCATCGCTCCATTCTATTTTTCATATTATATCCTCAGTGCATGGAAAGGTAGCATGGGCACACTGGATCTTATAAAGGTAGTTAATAGCAACTTGATTTTTTCATCTTACTTCTATAATTCTGGGGCATGCAAAGTCTTATGGATATTTTAAAATAAAATGAATAAGTCTCAGTGCAGTAAATTATTTCAGTGATAATATTTTATTTCTTGAGAACAGCAGTTTCCAAAGAAGATAGTTTTTAATTCCTCTGAATTCCACTAAAAGGAGAATTTGTGTTCGCCCAAGCCAGTGAGACAGTTTGTAGCCATTTCAATTTATAAAAGAGTTTGAAAAAGCTTTTCTTACATCTTCAAAAAATATTGATGGAATTTTTTTTGTGAATTTTAGTAAAATTAAAAAATATATATATATTTTAACCCTACTGTTTATAGTACAATTCAGCAATCAAATGTGTTCTGTTTTAGGCCAAAGCCCTATATACTGAAGACTTCAAATATTATTTTTACTAGTAAAATGTGATGGAAGTGCCTTGAGGGCAAATATGCTAAATATTTATTTATGACATGGCTTATTGCCTAAGTTCTTTCTCCCAAAAGTCATATATATTATGTACTAGAGCATTTCAGTTACGTATTATTTCCTGTCTGTGCATTAGAAAGAATTATGAATTCAAGCATGTACCATACATTTTGTTTAAGACCTCATTTGCCAAGCAGGAATATTTGTAGTAGAAAAAATATACTGTTCCCACCACTGTCATTTTCAGTTATGTGACTAATTCTCTCTCTTTCTTGAAGACAGAAATAGGTGTTGTGATGGGAAAGAGATAAAAGTCTGTGATTTGGCAAATTAGAATCTCTTGACAAACTTATGTAGAGGTTTTCAAAGGAGTGAAGTGACCTGGGAGCCTAGTTTCAAGAAAAATCAATGGGACGTAGGAGATGACGTCATTTAGCAGACAAAACAGCTTTGGGCAAGATCCATAAATGCACTTGGGCATTACAATACCTAATATTCAGAAACAGCTCTAGCCACCCACGTTCCTTATGCATTGCATGAAAAGAGCGAGAGTGAGATCCACTGTCATGGACTTACGGAGCAGAAGGTTACCTATAATTAGTCCTCAGGAAATCCTGAGTATAAGTGAAAATGACAGAAGTGATGGGATTTCTGATCCTCTCAGGGCTTTAGCTTAATGGTGGCTCAGGTGACTAAACCTTGTTCATGTTTCTTCATTTAAGAAATAGAACTGAGGTCACCATTTTTTAAAAGCAAGAGGTGGTTTTGCCCTGAAAGGCACAAATAATATCCATTCCACTTCCTATATTCCAGAATACTATAACTATCAGGACCCTTGCAACTCTCACTTGTTTTAAAAATATTACAAGAGGAGTAAATCCCCTTTTAAACACTTCCTTCATGAGTAGAATATTGGAGGACTCAAGTTTAATTCCCTTTCTGTGCCCAAGAAAATTGACATTCTTATCTTCCATGCAGTGAGGGCCATCATCCTTAGCACTGAGTTAACAGCGGTAGTTTCTTCCTGTCCTGTTGGCTCTGAATTCAAGACTCAGCAGACCAGAGAGAATGAATTGGTTTTGGCCCAATGTTGGAGAGATTTTCATTCCAGTGCCTCGTGCATGGATTCAGTATGCAGTTTACATGAAATAGCACTAAGTTACATAAACATTCAATCGTTAGGTGTGTGATATGGGACTTCCGCTTTGACCTATCCTTAGCCCCTGCATCCTATTTAAATAATCTAGACCTACGCAAATTAATTACTTTCTATTCATGGTGTCCTTACATTCAGACTCTACTTGATTCAGTGTCATCAGTCCAAAATATTTATGGTTAAATTGTTCCATTTCGACTGATTCAGAGAACGGAAATATTCAGCCTCTGTTTGCTTTTGTTTTCTGAACTTCACCCAGTCTGGCATCATTCTAACACTGAGCACTGTACAAAATTACTTCTCGTTTTGGTATTTTCAGAAATGCAAATAAATCCCAAATCATCTGCTGCTTTTTCTCTTTGGGGACTTTGGACTTTTTTTAAATATAAGCAGCTTTTTCTGGCAAATCAGTCATATCAGCTGGATTTATGTAAAGCCACTAATGAGAAGCAGAACTATTCCATAGAAATTCTCTTGCTAACATCACTGGCCCAACAGTGAGAAATGGCAAGACAGGGTTCTACTCTTCCTTTTCATGTTGGCATTTGGTAAGCCAGTTGAGAGATTAAAACTTAAATTTCTACCATTCATCAGGAGAAAACAAGTAGTGATCTCTCTAAGTAGGCAACTGCATTTTATTGGTCTTCGGTTCTTGGGGTTTTGCTTATTTTTCTCTCTCTGTGTATTTATCACCGCTGTTGCTCCTTTCAGGATGCTGGCAGTTTCACACAGTCTTGCTGTGCACCTGAGTTCCAGCAAACATTATGGAGCAGATTGGTTTGGGATCTGCTGCACATTTCAAAGAGAGAAAAAAAAAAGCAAACAAACATCTTGCCCCTTTGGTTGTACTGAACTCCAGTGGAACAGAAAACTCAGGGGCAGGTAGAAACCTCTAGCCCCTCGCAAGGGAGAGGCTAACCCTAACCTCTCTCCTTTCACTCTCCTTCCCATCTCTTATCTCCTCCCCAATTTGAGGTATAAGATTTCAGAGTCTTTTTTCAATACAGAATCCCCACCTTGGCCATTCTTTCTCTTTATACTGAGGGTTACAGCTTGAAATGCCCTGCTCCGCTAAGTTATAGGAGTGTCTTTATTGTTTCTTTTAGAGCTTTCTGTTATTTCACAGTTTAACCTTCTGGTACACAATTTTAACAAGCCATATAATAATTGATAGCACAAAAGTCTTGAAAAAATATCTGTCATATGTTTAAAATTGTTACAAATTCATGGACTGTAGCTGTCAGTAATCTAAGAACAGACTCAGAAATATAGCAGGAATAAATGACAAGCTATGCTTACTTTATGGCACATAATTTCACAGTTTAACTATGCACTCATTTAAAGATATTGCATAACTCTACCTAAAATAAAAAGTATTTATACTATTATTGCAAATACTGTGATCCATTCAAAGTCATTTAAGAAGACATAATAACATACCCAACTTTGATGATGTTTACTTTTGGCACTCTCAAAACTGAAGATCAGGATTGTTACTGCCAAAGCATCGCTATACATAACTAGGTAGTGCTTAATAATTCAGATAAGGCATCTGAAATATATTTAAGCAGCATTTTGAAAACTCTAGCTTTTTCAGTTTATTTCTTCAACTTGTTTTTGCAGAAGTTTCCTTACAGACCCATTTTTGAATAGATAAAACTAGCCAAGGGGAGTTAATATACATGTTTGTTCTACGTTTTTGATATTTAATTCTTAGGCTATCTTTCCTTATTTATTCTATCATATACTTCAATTGGGCAAAACAAATTAAAGCTGAAAACAAGTTTACTTTTGTCTCTCTTGTTATTAGTACCTGGAGGTCTTATTTTCAGACTGAAATTATGCATCTGTAGTTCACCCATTGTAGTAAGAACACTTGAGGTTTTGCATACACACTATGTAAGCTATCAGAAATGTCTGTCAGGGAGAAACTGAGCCATAATGCATACCAAAACAGGAAATAAAAACAAAACCAAGTCTTGACCTCTGAAGGGACTTGCTTATTGCATATGTAGGATGCGAGGGAAAGCCTCAACATATTGCCTAAATATAAAGCTTAGTCTAACATTTTCTTGGGTTTTTTCCTTCTCCCCTTTTTTTTCCCCCAAGATCCAGTTTCTGTGACCCCTAGCTTCTGAAGTGGTCTTTCATGATATCTCTTGGTGTCCCAGACATATTGCCTTGTGTCAATATTGAGGTTTGAGGCTTGGTCATCGAATTGTCTGTATGATTTCTCAGTTCATTAAAACTGCTGTGAAGAACTGCTTCCTATTGATGCATTCCTTGTGTTTTCTTCTAGTAACTAATGGAAACTGTTGTACACATCACAGTTGTTTCAGTCTTGATAATTGAATGAGAATATTTTGGCCTCATAATCTTCAGCCTCTGCTAGCTTTTCTATTAGATTCTATAAAATTTTGTTTTCATTGTTATAATTTGATTACACTTATGATAGGCATAGTCTGGAGGTCACTTCCTTTCAACAGTTTGTAGCAAGCAGAGGCAGAGTTCAGCCCTTTTTGTATTGTGTTCCTTCACGTTTTGCATTGTTTATGTTTCTATAATGATCTTCCTCTTTAACATTAAAAGCCTGAACTTCTAGTGCTTGAACTTGGGCATAACTCTTATCAGTTGGCAATAATAAAAGACTTTCGTCTTTCTATGTAGAAATGGGGGAAGAGTTGGCAAAGCTCTTCTTGTAAGTGAGCTGTACTTGCTAATGTAGCTTTATCTTCTACAGTCATTTGTCCCTTTCCATTTTCACTGAATTTGTTTACATTCAACTAATCTTTCATCAGTTTTATAACTGAAATCTAAGCCAAAGCAAATTCTCTGTATCCTCTATCTGTGTATCTATCCTCTCTCAAAGCTGACAAAACTTCTCAGTCAGTCAGACTGTTCTTTCTTCACTTTTATACTCAGGCTTTGTCCACAAGCTGACACTTCTTTCTTTATAAAATTTCTCTCTGACTGCATCACTATGATTTATCACCAATTGGTTGTGTCCCCAAACTAGATTGTTTGAGTTCTCTATCAGATTGTTGCTCTACTCCTTCTGCAGGTTGTGCGAGGCCAAGGAATACAATCTGTATGCAAAACAAAGAATTTGCTTTTTTTGTTGAAGTCTTAATAATTTGATCAAAGAATTATTATTAGTCCAGTTACAATGATACAAATGCTTTCGGTTCAAATTATATCCAGTTAAGACTAATATACACCAACTTTCCAGTATCTGCTACTTTTTCTGGTGTCACACCCACCCTTCCAATGCCCCTCTGGGTCCTACAGCCAATGGCCTCTGTCTGAGGGGAGAGGCTTATGATGAGCTGTCAGCATCCCAAGTCCTTCACTAGCGGAAATTCGATGTTTGTAGTGGGGAGGTTTCTTCGTCCTCCTTGCCAGGAGGAGTTATAATGTTGATGGTTATATTTTTCCTTCTTATCTTTACAGTCTGCTTGGGGTCATTTTTTATATGCATGTTAGCATGCTCTACACCTTGCTCTTTCTTCATTAATTTGCAATATTTGCTATATGTGGTATGTTTTATATATGCTGGATACCTGTTCTTTGCTCTGCTTGTTACCCCTGAAACAGTTTTTGCCTCCTTATCAAGGCTGTGTTTCTTTAATGACCAGTTAATGACTGTGGCTGAGTTGTCTGTAATCCTCTTATATCATTCCGTACTAGTGCGTCAAGGCTTCTGCTGTCATCCCATGTCTGTACTCCCCAACTCTGCATTTTATTCTAGGGTCATAGCGAGCTTGTTCTGCACAGAACTACTTGTTATTACTCTCTGTTGGTTACGAAACCTAACAGCAGACATCACACCACACAGCTGTACAAAGTTAAGCAAAAGCTAAATCAAAGTAGGTAATAGACGCCTGGTCACAGATACTTGTGATTGCCGATAAACAAGCTAAAGCAGAGCTACAGGCAGGCCAAGACAAGTGCAGAAAAAGCCTGACAAGTTCTGGCCTATGGGGTCAGCTTATCTCAAAGCTGGCAGCCCGTTGTGGGAGCACCATTTTAGCTGGGCTACAAGCCTATACTCTCATATTCCATGCTTTGGTTGATGAAGAGTTAATGTGTTGAATACAACCTGTTTTTCCTGATTTTGTTATATGTTGTAACCTGTTTTTGCACTCAGGGCTTAAAAACTTTTTCAGAATGTAGTAACTTAATTTTCCTGTTGCAGGATCATGCAGTTCTACAGTGGCTAGATTTGATAGGCTAAACTGCTTTGTAAAACAGACAACTCCTCTGACCCTTTGGTTACATAATTTTGACCTTCGCTGACATTTCTTACCCATTTCTGAGCTATCAATTCTGTGAAATGTGCCCCTGAGAAATTAAATAAAATCTGGTCGTGCTTGTTTTGGAAAATTAGTCATCATAAGATATTTAAGTTCTGTGGTAACAAAGGGATCATCTTGCCTGTTAAAGTGCATGGGAGTTTTATGGGAGCACTACTGGGAGGGGAACATATGCTATTTTTTGCACTGTGGTTATTGCACAGTGAGATTTGGATTATGCAGAGCTCATTTAAATAAATGGATGCTTAAAACTAAATTCTTACATTTATATTTGTGAGCCAGAATAACTGCACTTGCATTTAGAAGTGTTAATTCTTTAGCACCTCCCGCTGAAAGTTACTGAATGTGTTCTACTAATAATAGCAGCACTGTTATGGTATAGAAGAGTAATGTAGTGTAGTGGTCTGGGCTTTAATCATTATTCAGACAACCAATTGCTTCTGAGATGTTAAATAAATCACTGCTTCTTTCCAGTTTCCTATTTCTAAAATAGAAGCAATATTTACTAGTCCCAGCTTTACATATAAAGTCTGGAAAAAAATATATATATATTTGGAGAAAAAAGAGAATAGTTGCATTGTAACAGGGGAACATATATTGCATATTTGGCTTCAGGACTAAATAATGAATCATTTCTATTTTCATGAATGTTAATTAAATTTTACCTCTGATCAGGTTAGTTGGGTTTGGTTTCATTTTATTCTTTCTTTTTCTCTTCCTTCCTCCTTCAATTCGTGTCTATAATATCCCCTTAATGGACCACAGTTCAAATACCCCAGAAGTTAAGATAATTATTATAGTGTGTGTTTTTTTCCATTCTGCTTAGAGAGGAACTTTAACACTGACTGTTCCACTGGAGAAAGGAACACCTAGAGCTGAATGCTGTGTGTAAAGTATTTGAAAAGAAGCCTGGTGTGTACATTGTGAAAGTGGTGGTGACAGAGAAAAGGCATCTTTGGTTTATGTGAATGTTAAAAAGGTGAACTTTCCTCTTAAAATTCAGTGTAGAATGTTTTTTCTGTGACGTTTATCAAAATATTACAATGCATGAGTCTTTATCACCATCACTTTTGCACTGCAGCACAAATTTTACTTTTAACCCTGTATCTTCACTCTCTTTCATGCTTTTGCCAGAGTTTTCTGACAGTTGGCCTGTTAGCCAGTCTTGGACAATGTTTTTCAGGGCATGTTTTTCAATATAAAGCATCCAACAAAATGATTCATAATCAGATCTGAAGTGTACATTTTTCTAAATTTTGCAATAGCAGTTGAAGTCCATTAGAGTATGTGTTGGCAGTCCTGAAGAAGGAAGAAGGGCCCTGACCTTGCCTAGTCTAGTTGCGTGCCCTGAATATGAGGTTCACGTTGTTTCTTGTGTTTTCCTTCTGGCATGTCATGAATTGAATTCATTTCCACACAATGACACAACTTCAGAGGTACAGCTATGCAAGATGAGGCTTGAAAAAGCCTCCTATATTGTTTCAGGAAAAGGGGCAGTTGGCTTCTGGACTTTCACAGCATTTCTACATGTATTCAACCCCAGCCTCCTAAGTTTCTTAAACAATTTGTCATTGCTATGGAATGATGTGCCTGAGGAACTATAATATTAAACAGGGGACTTCTTTTGGGTCAAGTGGCAGCGTAATTGTGATTTTTAGTGACAGACTTACCACCAAATTATTATTAAAGCTCTATAGATTCTTTGCTTGGCTTTGACCTTTACCTCCTTCTTTTTATAGTCCCTTCATACTGGTTGCTTTATTTTAGTAGGAAGCAGCTTTGGTTTCTGATCAAAATCTAAAATCCTATTCTAAGAAAGAAACTCTCTAATGTTTTTGGTTTTCTGCAAAAACATGTTTGTAAATGGCTTGGGTATATGCAGGAAGGAAATGTGCTCCAGCTAATATTTGTTACTTCCTGATCTGCCATGTATCTTTTATGCCCCTTTCAAGAATCATGTTGGGTTAATATGATATTTAAAAATTATTTAATCACTGTATGGGATCCAAGGAAACTACCTACAGATGAGAATGATTATTTTATTCAGTACAGGAAAGCTCCTGTAATGTGGTTGCAGATAAAAGTAGGGGGAAAAAAGGAGCCATCAGCATTTTGCATATCCAGTGCTATGGGAGGGGATGGAAAGCCTGGTAGAAATATACTTTCTAAGCTGTTCTTAAAAATGAGATAACTTTTTGCTTGCTTCTTTTCTGTGGAATTGTTTCAAAAAGTAATGAAAAAAAATAAGATGCCTTTACTAAAACAGTGGGAGTGGTGGGAGAAAGAGTTAAAAATATAAAGAATGACTTTTGACTTTTTGGTTTCAGTTTGTAATAGTTGACTATTAGGACATTCATCTTAACTAACGCAAGTTTAACTTAAACATTGCCATGAATAATAAATAAGAGTTAATTCAATATTTTAATATTTCCAAGTTGTTATAAGATAGTGACTTACAGACAAAACTAACTAAGGAAATTGCTTAAAAAGGTGTATATTCTCTATTCTTCCTTTACTCTTTGAATATATGAAAAATAATAGTATGCAGAATTCCAGTCTAAGAATTCCACATAATATGCTTTAATAGTCTCRTACGGGTAGGAAAAAAGGACTCCTGGAAAATACTGGGGTTCTGTGATGGCACGTGCATCAGGGCTAGTAACAAATTCAGCTACTCTACRCATAACTTCCATATTTATTATTGCCAATGGACCTAAACCAGTACATCACAATGATTAATTAATTTTTTACGTTGCCTCTTTTATATTATGATATGGAATTATAGTAGAATTATATTTCAAATCACTTCTTTCCCACTACTGAATGGCACAGATTTATTTTCCTTAGATGTAACATAATATTATTAAATATAGCATTATTATCCCATAAAATACAATGTTTTTTATCACCTAGTGTTTCTTAAAAGTATTTTTCAATGATGGAAGACATGAAGTGAAGATGAATTTTTTATCTAAAGCTACGTAGTTTGTTTAATGCTTTAATGAAACAAAAAATAACCACTTGATCTGGAGTTCAGCCAGAATATTGGGCTTAAAAGCTTGCAGAATTACCCCAGTACAGCAACCCGCAGTTGTGAGAAGCCTGGATTCAGTCCTCATTACCATGATGCCCCATGTTCTGTGGTTACCTTGGGGCACAAGGTTGACATTCACAATCCCTACTTCCTGCAGAGGTTTCAAATGCAATTACAGAGTCTCAGTGACCTGATTCACCCTGTTTATGCCCAGTGACAACTCCCACAAGCAATTTCATTCCATTCTCGATGATCACCAATATTCTGGGTAGGCTTTAATGAGAGCAGGGTGAATTTATTGCTGACTAAACTGAAAAGTGAGGGGGGAAATTATTTCAGGCACGTGAGAAACAAGCAATGTTGATTTCTCCTGCCAACATAAAACCAAACTGAAAATGTATTGAGCAGAGTGGATCCGTGTTAAATAAAATATTTAATTTTAGCCAGTCTTTTTCTTCAAAAATATTTAAAAACATTTTAAGACAATTTCAGTATAAATACTCAAATATCAAGAGAAAAAGTGTAACTTGGGGACATTAATTTTTCAGGAGGGTTCACTGAAACATGTTAATTCTTTTGGGGTTTTGAGCTCTGGTTTCTTTCTTTTGAGACTTTTTTTGGCAGATGTATAATATTAAAGAGAAATATTTCAGCCATCTGAAATTATAGTGCTAACTTATAAACTGTTTAACAGACTTGTACATTCTGTATATCTCTATTTCTTGAAATAATGCATTTCTCAGGTGCAGATTTTTTTTCTTTACTATTTTTCTCATTTTCTGATTAGTGTCTCACTTACATGCCTGAAAATTAAAGTCTCAATTTTAAAGTTTCAATTATTCAATTTTTTTTTTAGCGGGACTTCTAATAGGAATAGAGAATTTATTGTTTTAAACAAAGTTTCTGAAGTGTTTCAAAATTACTTCCTTCATGTATGCAAACTTTACTGTATCATCTTAAGTAGCTTGTTTTTCAACAGGGYTAGAGACCACTTTAAATATTATAATTTTTTGTATCATTCATCTCAGTGTCATTTTAACCCATAGAGTTGTAGGGGACATAATGGCCACCAGAATACATGCTGCTTTGTGCCACTGATCACAACTCTTTGAGACGAGCAGTTCAGCGAGCTTTCAGTCCACCTCACTTACCTAGCCCATACTTTGCTGGGGTGTGGAAGGCCTTGCTAAAGTCAAGATAAACAGTATCGACTGCTCTCCCCTCATCCACTGAGCCAGTCATTTCATTATAGATAGATATCAGATTGATCAAGCATGATTTTGCCTTTGTAAATCCATGCTGACTACTCCCAATTGCCTTATTGTGCTTAATATGTCTGGAACTGGTTTCCAGGATTATTTGCTCCATCACCTTCCCAGGGGTAGTTGAGGCTGGCCAGCCTGTAGTTCTCCAAATACTCCTTCTTGCCCTTCTTGAAGACAGGAGTGACATTTGCTTCCTTCCAGTCCTCAGGAACTTCTCCCAGTCGCCATGACCCTTCTAGGATTATCAGGAGTGGCCTCGCAATGACATTGGCCAGTTCCCTCAGCATCATGGGGGCATCCCATCAGGTCCCATGGACTTGTTTATGTCCAGTTTGTTTAAATGTTCCCTAACCTGATACTTCTCTACTGAGGGTAAGTCGTCATTGCTCCAGACTTTCCCATTGGTCTCAGGTCCCCAGACCTATTCAGCAGCAGGCCCACATTTCCCCTAGTCTGTCGTTTGCTGCTGATATACCTGTAGAACCCCCTTTTGTTGCCCTTCATGTCCCTCACCAGATTCAACTCCAGGTAGGCTTTGGCTTTTCTAAACCTGTCCCTGCAAGCTTGGACAGTGTGTCTGTATTTATTCTTCCTGGGTCACCTGTCCCTTCTTCCACCTCTTGTATGCTTCCTTTTCACATTTGAGTTTTGTCAGGAGCTCCTTGTTGATCCATGCAGGCCTTCTGCCACCTTTTCTTGATTTCCTGCTTGTTGGGATGGACTGTTGAGCTTGGAGGAGGTGATCCTTGAAAATCAAACAGCTCTCCTGGACCCCTCTTCTCTCCAGGGCCATATCCCAGGAGATTCTTCCAAGCAGGTCCCTGAACAGGCTGAAGTCTGCTCTCCTAAGTCTGGGGTTGTGATCCTGATTTTTGTCTTGTTTCCTTCTCTCAGAATCCTGAACTCCACCATTCGATGGTCACTGCAGCCAAGGCTGCTCCTGACCTTTGCGTTCCTGACCACTTCTTCCTTGTTTATAAGAGTGAGATCCAACAGAGTGCCTCTGGTAAGGGTTATACGGGTCCATGCTGAAATACAGTATTTTGCTACCTGGTGAAGGTTTAAAATTACAGATTCCAGTCTTGATTCTTGAAAGACAATTTTATTGGATATTTATGATAAGTTGTATTGAAAATAAAGTCAGGTTAGACTGAAGGTAGGTATGTCCCTTTTGAAGGAAATGTTCATGGAGATAAAAACTCATTTTGAGCATAGACCTCTCAGACCAAAGTAGAGATCAAAGCATGGACTTAGGAAGATTAACAGAGATGTGAGTGTAGCAAATTCATATATATATATAGTTATGAATGTTACAAATGAGTATTTATATAACATGGGTATTTATTTGAGTAAAATAAATTCATACACTCAATAAGAAAATCAAACATGGTGATTTTGGCATAAGACAGAGCCTTTTTGCATTGCCTGATAAGAATATCACATTTTAAAGTGATAGATGGCACTGTAAATTAAAGTTGTTCTTTTCTCACGACAAAAGTCTGCCAAATTCTAAATATCTTTTTTTAGTCTGTCACACCATCACCAGTAATTTTCTTCAAAACAACAGGCAAACAAAGCCATAAGTTTTTCAGACACAAATGAAATACGCAATACTTGGCGCTCCTCTTGTTGGCTTTGCAGCAGCAGTTAATTAACAAATGCTATTCCCATAGCCAGTCTGCTATGTTTGATCTCCATGTGCTAAGATATTTGACAAGATAGGTGCTATATCTAGCTTGAAAATTTTTTTTTAATCAAAAACATCAATTCTAATGTCAGCTTATTCAAAACACAAGGGTTGGGGAGAGTCTAATATTTGCTAAGTGGATAAAGACAGAAAGGGTATTGGGAAGATGATTATCTTCAAGCTTCTAGTTAGATATTACAATCAATGGAGGTTTAAAAATAAATAAGAGAGCTACTGAGACATCTGTGTAGAAATACACTAATGCTCCAAATTGGTATGGATTTCACTGGAAAAAATCATAAAGCTATTTCATACTCCAGCTATACTAAATAAACTTGATCAACTCTTCTCCCTTCCCCCAACAGAAGCATAAATATTCACTGGTGTGAGAGAATGTTAGCTAGGAATGGAAGGAAAATATGTCTACATATTTCCTCTGTTTCCAAATTAACAGTATAATCATGCTGTAATCCGCAGACATTATATGGTTACCTCATTCATTGGTACATTATAAATACTATCAGTTTTCAAGGTAGAACTTTGTGACTAGTATTCAAGTTAAACTAAACCAGAAACATTTCAAGGAAAACAAGTTTCTCCTTTACATTTGACTTCTGATGTCTTCAAGCATAAACTTTTTTAGAGGTTTTAGAAATCTTCTCATAATGTTTTACAGTAGCAGCAAATAACATTGGCAAAGGTATTAGCTCTAAATTTAACTTTGATATATGCACTTAATATGATGGGAAGAATAACAGATGTTGCAAGAATTCTGCCTTTAGTTAATAGAATCCATAACCATAACAAAATTGTGAACCCTGAAAGGACATAAAAAGCAAGTTCATTCACGCTGTTTCTGAATCCCAGTCTCATATTCTATTCTTTATTTTTGTGCTAGTAAGTGATGGATTGCTATTTCCTATGCAGAACTTATCTTTAGAGTAATACAAGATATAGGAAGAAATAGTATGGTTTGTGCCTGTGTGTCATTTGGGAACTTTCTGTGTAGGGGTTTTGGTAATGTTTTCAGTTGCCCAAACTCACTTTTTTAAAAATTAATCTCCAATACTTGGAGAACAAATCTTAAGGCCAAGATTCCTCAGACATTATTTTTGTGGGATATTTAATTATACGTCAGTTCAGACACAAAGCACTGGGGTAATTTACAAAAGGAGTTCCGTTTATTTTAATAGATCTGTTTGCAGATATGAAACTATCATGGATATGGTCATATTAAAAAGATCAGAGAATGAATGCGAAATGGACTGACTGGCAATGTCTAAAATATGTAACAAACGTTCAGAGGTGCACACTACAGTTCTTGTTCCCTGGTCATCCAGATTAGGAGACTTGTGGTCATCACTCCCTCTTTGTCTTTGCCCCATAGTTTTCTGTCACAAAACAGCTCAGAAACATAGTGGTGCATAAAGCCTATGTAGCAGATGTATCATATGCTTTGTATAATTTGAGCCTTTTTGTCTTACAAGTGATCTGTGAATCACTAGTTGTCTGCAAGCCAGCATGGTAACTGCTATCATACAGCGTTGTTAAATATGAAAACACATGGAACATAAATTTAATGTCAATACAGCAAGTCTTCCATGTTAGCAAGTCAGTTTCCCAGGTTCCCTCTTCTCTATAAATTGCAAATTCTGATATTTTTGCTATTAACGTTTTTAAAAATTTTATGTACTGATTTTGCAAAATCTTGAGCTGAGTTCTTCATTTTTTGCAAGTCCTAACCTAAGACGGATAGATTGCAGAAATATTTTCATGTGAAACACAGACTAGCATAAAAAGTTGGAAATAGTTCAAACAGAAAAATACCAAAAGAGGTATTCCCAACATTATCTTGTCTGATGTGCCCATATCCTCAGAAACTAAGGTAATATGTATACAGGAGTAGAATGCAAATTAAATTTTATGGCTAGTTCTGAGGAAGCTGATCCTTGAAGTAGTATTGTTCAACAAATCCACGTGTAACACTGAACAGCATATTGCAAAGACTTTGTTTGTCAGTTTTGCTAGTGGAATGCTCTTCTTATATTGATTCAACCAAAAATAAATGAACAGTAGGTAAGTCTGCCAAACTGCTCATTTAACATTGTACGCTTCCACATACTCAACATGAAACTATAGTACCTCTGTTGCAAAAGTGTAAAAGGTAAATATCTAAGAGAGAGACATGGTCATTTTGTCTTTGAAATTTAAAAGACTGTGCAGGCTTGTCAGCCTTTGAAAAACTTTTTGGATGAGCTTAATGCCATAGTTGAGGAACAGTGTGTCACATATATGATCTTTCAAATTGGATATTGAAGTGAGTGAAAGCAATTGGAGCTATGGGCATTCTGTATATGTGAATTTTATTTTGTATTTAAGTATTCGTGAATTTGCTGGGCAACTAATTTGACCACAACTATTACGTAGGGTTTAGAAAATGCTTTGTTTGGAACAGCTCTAAATATTCTAAATACTAAATACAGCTGTAAATAGGTTTTCCCAATACCCTCAAATTGGGTACAARTTATTCTTAATTATCACCTGTTTTAATCTATATTACTTAACAGCTCGTATTTTGAGTAAATCATTTTTATTTTTATTTTTTTAGACACCTAAAAAGATTTTATTTTCTTGCAGAAAGAAAGAATAATGTGTATGTAAAGAGTTTGGCTTTAAAAGCGTCAGCAGTGTTAGTATGACAGGTAATGAGGCAATTTGGCAGAATGTCAGAAGCTAATTGAGCTCAGCTCGCATCAGTGCAGCTTTTTCAGCTGAGGCTGTGTCTCCTAAAAAGAACAGTAGGATTACACAGGACAATATGACATGTACAATTTTAATTGGAAGCTCTAATTTAAAATATTTAAGGCTTGTTTAAAATAATTTGTGACTCTGTACAGAAACATTCTTATCCAATTAGTTAAGGCTTTTCAGTGGATTGTATAATGACTGAGTGTCAAAAATATAAATTTTTAAAGTCTCTGTACATATAAATAGTCAAGCAAATTTTAAAGAGGAGGGATTTAGCATTATTAGAAAGAAGGTCTCACAACTGCATACTGGTATGTAAAATTAACATGAATTTTTTAAGGATAGCTATTAAAATCTATTAGTGTTGTTAAAATAATGAGTAATTAAGAAAGCGTGGCTTTGAACTGGTCACACAGCCAAATAAGATAGTAAAATATAACTTCAAAACATTTTAAAGATTGTTAAATGCTTTTGGTAACATGGGGTTTTACATATTTAATATTCATCTCTAGGGATACTGCATGGTTTTACCAAAACAAAAAGAGGCAGTATGTCTTAGATAAGGTGTTACTATTTCTATAGGTATTCAAATTTACATTGTAAGTTTTTTGAGTATTAACCACACTTGGTGGGGKTTTTTTATACTAGAATTGAAACTGTTAAGAATCTTTTAAGATAAAGTCTTAATAGATCAATCTCTTCCATTAAATGTAATACTTAAAAAATATTTATTAATTAAGAAAGGGCTTGTAAATCTACATGGTTAATGGTTGCTTCATGTTTTATGTATTGCTTGTTCACTATGATTCACTTCCACTATTTTTATTTTCCATGTTCTTTGAGATGCTTGATGGGAAATATACACATATAATAACATTTCCTGCCAAATTTTTCAAATTACAAATGAAAACATGCATTTAGTCAGTAATACATGGCATAAGATGATATCAAAGCTCTATAGAAGAAAGAGGAAATATTACCTCTTTTTTTATGGGTAGCAAAGCTATTGCTAAGCAGACTGAATTGATTTTGCCTCAAAATCAACAGCAACGTCAGTACTAACACAGGGAATRGAACCAGGACTTCCTGACTTAGAGCATAACATCCTCTGCGCTGGCTCACATTCTTGCTCTAATTCTCCCTTTTACTTTTTTCAAGATGTTTTTTAGTGGAAAAAACTTACGAATCATGTTTTGTTCCACTGTACAAGTACTTTTCACTCCTGTGAAAAGCAAACTTGTTGCCCTAATCAAAATTAAATCTTTTTCTTGGTGTTCTTTTGTATTTCTTAACATTTCAGGGTTTTAAACAATAATTCATTATGTCAAAATGACTTGATTTCAAGCAGTAAGAATTATTTCATTTTTTTCTTTCAAATTGTAAATAGATATGTTGCTTCCAAAGGAAAGGCATTTTAACAGATTGAGTGTCATGCATTAGTAGTTTAATTCTTTATCCATATTATTAAGGATGCAATATTTAAATTCAGGGTTTAATCTGACTCCATCTTAACTGGTGTATACTGAAAAGAAGTTTTTGAGGTCTGTGTGGGATCATGGGTGCTTTTGATATAAAATATGTCTGTCAAGCATATTGCTGTAATTAAATAACTCTGATGTACAGAATAATTTTGTCTCACATTGCAGAAAATGAAAGTTTCAACCACACACCATTCTGAAGCTGTGGAAAACCAAAAGCAACTCTTTAATCACAGATGTTGGACAGAGGCAAAATAGGATGAAATTCAATGAGAGATTTGAGATATTTCTAACATTTTCTTACACCTCTTCGTAATAGCAGAGAGGGAGTGCATTATTAATTATGGCTGGGTTTGATATTACTGAGCTTTTTCCCCCAAAGAAACATACCTTTTAGCAAATTCAGTATATGTAAAGTAAATTTATGAGCACTTACTAACAGCACAGGCAAATGTATTACACTTGTTTTTATTAGCTTCCTTTCAAATTTTTCAATAATTGTTTACTACTGACTGCTGCTATGAATATCAATATCTTTTTTCAAGAACTGTCTCTGGCTAATCTTCATAATTGACTATGAGGGCTTGAATGTCATGGACACTGGAAGCCTGCCTAGAAACGTTGACAACTGGAATCAGTATCTTGCATCATTCATGGTAACTCTGTCAGGTTGTCTGAGGATAATTCTGAAAGAAACTCAGGTCATTACTGAATCAACATGATCAGTCCATAATGGTTCCTTTGAAGCCCCTGGAGTTTACTCGGTCAATAATCTGTCATGAAAGAAGTAATTCAATATATTTTACTGAAAGATAGGACAAATCGAGTCTACTGTACTCCAATATATTTTCAGAAATGAAGTCTAGCTTCCTCTCTAAAATTCCTTAACTTTAAATTATTAAAAAAAATTAAATAGAATGATGAAATTCAGAGTTGATATTGATACTGTTCTGAATTGCCTCTTATCTTTAAAGGACTTACAACGATACATAGGATATTAAACATAACATTGTGGGCTAAAATTTAGGCTCTGCTGCTAAGATGTTTTTTCCTGGTTCAAAATTTCAATCTTTGCAATGAAGTTATTCAGTATTCCAGTATTATTTACAAATGGATTTTACTTCATTGATTATAAGAGGTGAATTTTTCAGATAACTCTATTTGGAAGATGTTACACATTTTGGATGTAGCTTTTGTAAATTGTTTTAAAGTTATCTTTAAATTAATAGTAGCTTAATAAAAAAGGAAAGAATGTTATCAATTATTTGGCATTTCCTGCCGTTTCAGATACATGTAATGATGACTATGACCTATTAGGCTTATCTTCAGCTAAATAGGTGCAGAAAATACTTGCTTATAGCCAACTTGTTGAATACAGCCAGTATTTATCCATTTTACGACTAAATCTGAAAAGCCCTATTTAAGTTTCTGATTTTTTTATGTCAATTCTCTAAAGACCAAATATAAAAATGTAAGGCAGTAGTTAAAATTACTTTCTAAATCCAATTGCACCATTAACAAAGTAGCAAATAAGATTTGCTAAACTTTTGGAGTTCTTCAATTAACACTTACGTGATTTTGCAATTCCAGTGAAAGCATTTTAACTAGATAGTCTCAATGTTATCACAAATGCTTGAAAACCTGTAGGCCAGTACTGGAGATTAATGATAGTTTGTATTATGAAAGCTCTGGATTTTCAGCAAAAGTCTTTTTATGTTAGAAACCGTAAAGCGTGTCCAGTGAAAGATGATTTGTGTCAGCTAAAACTGTAGCCTGAAGCAACACTTGGTGGGTTATTACTTTAATCTAGTTTTTGCAGCCTTGAAGTCTACGTTGGTAAGCTGAGGGTAAAAATGTCAAAAGCACAGTTGAGACTGATCATTAACAGTTTCTAGGAACAACAGAAAACTGTCCTATGTATTTTTTTCTGAAGTTGGTCAGCTGAAATCGAAGTCTCATTGACTGTGGATCTTTTAAAAAGTATCAGTTATTTCTAAAAAATAACACTTTTCTTATCTGATACCTTCCATAACTAGGAATTCATTTAAAATTTTTTTTCAATGAATTTGAATGAATTAAAATTATGAAAAATTAAATATGCCATTACCATTTGTTCCTCAAGTGAATGCTAATGTACTGTGTTTGCAGACTAATATTGCAGCATATTATTAATTCTTTAGTACATTGCTATCAAATTAACCAGTACTTAACAGAAAAAAAAGTAATTTTGTCAAAAGCACTAATCACATCTCTGATTACTAATACCTGAATTGAACTGTAGTTTCTGGGGTATGGTCTGCATAGCATTTTGTTATAGACAACTGGTTAACAAAGGTCCCTGCATTTGTGAGCCACTAAATATCACTGCTGGTTCAGGCAGACTGCCAGAATGTGGGAGTGTCTCCACAGCCGCTGGTGGGGATGACCAGTCTCTGAATAACTGGAAGAGATGTGAGAATAATTCTTAAATGTAATGCTTTTAAACTTCTCTTAGAAAACATGAGACTATATGTATGTTTTAAAATGGCATTGATGAATGGAATCAGAAATTGATTTATACAGTTGATATGATTCAGAGTTTATAATTTATAATGTTTTACTTGCAAAATGTTAGAAATGGCTGGAAAATATATTTATTTTATTTGAGTGGAAATTTTGGAGGAGTTACCTCCAAAAGTAGTGCAGAGTAGTTGTTTGCAGCATTGCCTTTATCTGCATACTAGAAAAGTTAAAAGAAAATGGGCAGTGTACTGACTTAAACTAAATGTTAGTAAAGTTGTTAGTTAAAATGTTAGTTGCAATGGTATATATATGTATACATATATGTGTAATTTTTATATATGAAGTTTTGGTAGTCTTTAGTGCATTGCCATTAGAGAGATTTTGGGGGTAGGAGAGGTTGTTTTCTTGTTTTTAATAGCCATTGTAGCTAATACTATATTTAAAGAGATAATATAGTGTGAGAATTCCTCACTGTGAAGTACTATAATAAGCTGCTGGATTTACTGTGTTTCATGGGCTGCAATAATTCTGTCTTATTCATATTTTAAAAATAGTTATTTTGTCAGGCTGCATAAATATATATGTGTGTATTCTTGATATGTGGGTTTATTCTAGGCATGCTGTAATTATCCCAGATAAATTGGAAATCTGTAGCTGTGTTCAAAATTCATAGCTAMCCCTCAAATCACTATATTTCATTATTCCTTTTTTATATGCAGCATTTCTCACACCAAGAACTTGCAGAACATCACAAAGATTGCAATATTTTCTCACGTATTATTTAAAAATGAAAAAGGTTGCGTGTTTACCCTGAACTGTCAGTGTCTCTTTTCTCTTTCTCCACACATTTGATCTTATCCTTTATCTTACTTCCTCCCAGGGATGAACTCTGTTATGCTGAAAGAAATGGACACTTCAAAATGTTTTGTTCTACCTAATCTGAGCCTTCTACTGCTAAATATTGTAAGGCTATATTGGAACCTGGGAAATATTATATTACCCTATTGGTACTGACAGTAAAACATTTTTAAAATGTCATTTTTTATTCATTATACTTCTTTAAATGTATGAGGCAGAATCGTGAATCTATTAAATTTCCTTATAACTCTCTGTTAATTGCCACTAACTCATCCTTCCCCCCACTACTGTCCCCTGAACATGCTTACTACAGAGAATACATTCTACATTTTGTACCACTATTGCTAATCACGCACTTGGTATAATTTTTTTTGAAATTGTCAGTAAAATGCTATCTGATTAAAATGGGAGTCAAAGTGATATTCTAGTTCATCATTCCACTGTACAAATAACTGAACCTGCTGAATATGGACATGACCTTTTGGAATAGGACCTGAAAAGCACAAACAGCAAATCATTAATTATACAATGATTTTTCTGAACCTGTTTTGAGGCTGAAAAACAGCACACGCTGATGTATCTTCTTTTCTACCTCTGAACACAGACCCTAATTTCAGGCACTGTTGTATAATTTACTTTATTTGGCTCCTTAAATGAGTAAATTCTTTACTGTGTATGATACCACATAGCCTAGCTAGCAATCTAGAAGCTGGTGGTTGAAATTTTCTGGCATCAGGCCAATACCAGTTAAAAGTAATGGAGCTGTAAAATAAAGGTATTATATTATGCCAAGTTTAATTTTGACAAACAGCACATACACATGTAAAAGAAGACAATGAAGAAAATGTGGAATGGATAAACCAACTACACTCCTTCAGAGAGGAAAAAAAAAAGAAAGCTTGATTCACATTTTTAAACAACTGCTTATATGCATTTATAAGATGCATTTATTTACGTAGAGGTTCATAAATTAGTACTTACACAGTACCTAAACATGCAGTCTTTAGGGCATGTGTATTCCTGAAAAGAAATGCAAACTTTTAAAGCATTTGAAGTTGTCAGCATGGTTTGGTATTGAGCACTTGGTATTCTGCTGCTTTTAAACATGTGTTAACTTTTTAATTATATTCAGAGTATTTAGTGGTGTAATGTCATATTGTTACCACTTTCTTTAGGCTCCAGTTGTTATTCTTCTTAGCCTTACATAATTGCATAGAAAATTAAAATGTGTTCTTCCACATCAGCTTCTTGTCAGGATTTCTAAATCATTTATAAACTTACATAATTTTCAGAAATTATAATTAAGCTTTGGAAACCATTGTGAGATCAGGTAAAAATAAAAAGTGAAGCTCAAGAAGGCTAAAAGAATAGATGATTGTAATAAACTAAGAGGTTCCAAAGTCCATAGAAGTAAGCTGAAACATTTATATTGATTTCTTGGGACTTTAGATAAGGATTCTTGTTCATCTTTATCATGTTTGGCCTTTATGCAGTTACAGTTCCTAAGTCATTTACTTTCTGTATTATATACATGTAACAGAGACCATCTCAACTGCGAAGTTGCTTTATATTTTTGATGTTTGAAGGATGTCATTTTAGCACTGGCAATTTAATTCTTTGATTATTCTATAGCTCTGTCCCTCCAGCAGAAAAGAATATCAGCTACTTTCATGTCTTGTCCGTTTTCCCTCAGACCAAATAAATCTGTATAATCCTCCAGCATTCCTCCTGGTCATTAGCAGAGGAAAAAGTGAGCCCTAATATGTGGATGTTTTAGATCCGTGATAGAGGTAGCCCTGAATTGGAACTTCAACTTTAATCTTTGTTCAGTACTTAGACATAGATGGGTAAGGAGAGATTTTTTTTAAGACATATGAGGGGAGATTTTAAGGTCCAGAATCAGACACAGTTTAAAATTGTCTTCTATTTACTATTTTCAGCATATGAAAGCATTGTAGTTTTGACTTGTTTTGATAATGGTCTGGAACTAAGGATCATTTCAGCATTTCAGTTGCAAAATCTGGAAACAGACCAGGATCCAGTAGTTCAGACTGACCTCATCTGTGACGTATGTCCAACCAGGGAAAGATAATTGTTACAAAATAATGATAGCAAAAACTTTTGGTAGCGCATAAATAAAAGGTAAATGAACAATTAAAAGGTATGTATTTCAGAATGGCACCCAAATATTTTTTAGCTATTTTAGGATTTCATTCTGAAGCAATAAAAGATGCTAAGGCATGAGGGAAATATATCCTTACCGTAATGTGACCAAGATTATATGAAGGTCACCCACTAATGAAAGTACAACACACAATTTAATGAAGTGCAGTAGAAACTGTCCACAGTTTCAAAGACCTTTGTTGGCTGTAACAAAACAAATTAAGTAATTTAACATCTCCCTGAGATTCTAGTAACTAATTTTTGTGATTTGAATTCATCTGAGTGTCACCTTGGCCCAATCTTCTTTTCATCCCCATATCTACATCCATGAATCTCATCTTACCAGCTGCTGCTCAACTGGGGATTTCCAGTTCCATTTGAAAACTGGACAGAGTATCCTGAACATTGGTGTTTCTTCTTCTTAAATAAGTTTTGCAGTTCATCCTGCAACTACAATGTAAACAACTTCATTTTGCAGCTTGAATGATGGTATTAGAAACAATCAACACTGGCATTGAACTACTGAACATATAAACTCTAAAAGAAAACAGTCAAGTACTCTTCTAAAGACGTATGATTGTGTCTCATTTGTAGCTCTGAAGTAGATTGCACAGTGTTGTTGCTAACTGAAGGCTGCAAAATAGTAGGGTGAGGATGGAAAAAGAATGTTGGCAAATTCTTTTACTCCTTGTTCAACAGGGTGATTATACATTAAGCTCCATCTTCTCTACTTCATGTTTAGAAGTGGAGATTTTCATCCAAGGGTGAGAATGACTTTTCTGTGTGAAAGATGAAGTGAATCAAGTGAAGATGAGTTGGCTGTTTGCCTTTCCTTGATACTCTGGAGCTTAATCAGGAGCCTAGTGCAATATATTGGGAGCATATTTTTTTAAAGGTCAGGAGGCCAACAGAAAATCATTGTTGTTTTTTTTTTTCTTTTCTTTCTTGGCTTACACTGCTGAATCTAGACACCTGGAGATCAATAGAATCCTAATACAATATTCCCAAGATAAGGAAAAGTGCTTTTAAACTTCCATATAAGTTGAATCTCTCATTTGATCATTAAATCCTAACACCTATCAATGGAATTCTTTACTACAAGGGGTGTGTGTTGCCTGTGGAAGAGTTTTAGTGACAGTGATAAAGCCATAAGTACATATAGTAAATGTTATAGAAATAGTTTCTTATATTCACTTCTAAAAACACAGAGGCGATAGGGATCTTGAATGTTTCTGTTCACAGGGATTGTTTTTATGATGTATAGAACAGCTGAAAGCAGAATTATCCTACCTAGTTGGCTTTTTGAGGAGATGTTGACCACAGAAATCTTGGTTTAGAATCAGAGTAGAGACTAAAGTTTGAGTTTCAAAATACATGAATTCTTAAGCAAACCTTAAAACTTGAGAAGTTTGATTTTTATCCTATCCACTTATCACCTTTTCTCAGTATGCGTGATGACAGACTGGAAACAATTGGTTATATTGTTTAGTTCCAGCTCCAGAATCTGACTATAACCCTTATATATTTATCCTGATACTCAAACTTTGAAGGAGTCATTAAGCATTTCCTTGATCCATTTTTATTATGGTCATAAAAATTTTACTTTGTGAAATGAAGAAGAAAATTCTGTCAATACATAGAAGGACCAAGAACAACATCAGTAGAGATTCACAAATGAATTTGGGAGCTTAGTTCTTCATAAATGTGGACAAGGTACAATGCAGAATTGAATGGATAGCCTGTTTACATAAACAGGTGATGTCTCTGCTTCAGATACAAATTCTAGCTCCCTTTTAAAACCAGGCAGGGTGCTAAAACTCTGCTCTTGAAAGTTATCTGAATGTTCTATAGCTGATGTTCTTTCATGTTGTTTTTAAGATTTATTTTTTTTTGTAGGTAAGGCTGTTTCTGAAGTTTGAGGGTAAAGATGCTTCTGGGAAATTCAATGTAATGAATATTTGTCAAGTATATAATAATAGAATGTTGTTAAAATTCATACTGGTATGCAGATGGGATAGAATAAAATATTTAACTGTCCATCCTTTGTGCCATAATGTTAAATTTGAGACATTCATAAACAGTTCATGAGAACACTCAGAACCAGTAGGTGTGTGTTGATTCTAATCTTCTTGTTCACTGCTCTTTTGAGTTGCTTGTCTTTTATAGTTTGCTGGTTTTCATTTTTAAAGTTTCTAAAAGCTATCATTACTGAAAGCTATTTTATGTATGAACACATAAATTATTCATTAATTTTATGTTCCCTAAAGTATGCGGAGGGGAGGGGAGAGGAGCAACCAAAAAAGCAAGGGAGGACTGTACCGGGAAGACCTGAATGATATTTGTGGCAGTCTTAGAAGGCTTTGAATGACAGTTGCGGCAGTCTGAGTCAAGTAAATTTGGAAGATTCCACCGTTTCTATTCCCATGCTATAGTAAAGAAGGAACAAATTCAAAAGTTCTTGCAGAGCACAGCAGCTGAGCCTTCCCTTCAAAGCCAAGTCCAAGAAGTCTAGTAAGGCGTGCTCTTTTCCTTTTGGTGTGCATTAGAACCCCAGGGACAGGGGCTGGGTCCACGGTACATTTTGAAAATGTCTAATGTGAGGTGTGAGCTGTGGAAGTGCCACATAGTTTGTGAGGTAAATTTGGAAGAGTGCCGACAACTGCTATGCAAAACTAAAACCCCAAAATATCTGAAATATTTATCTGAATGAACATCAGTCAAAGGCAGAACAAGGCTGTTTACAACTGTGGCATGCATTCAGCCAAATTACATTTGCAAATTAGTGTTTTGAAGCTTTAGACCTAAAAATAAAATAACTTAATGGATTGAAATCGTTTTTCCTGAGGAAAAATGTGTCTATGCCAGCAGCTAGTATATGAAGTTACAGCCTGTTACAGACCAATGCATTTTGAAATGACCGAGATATTAAACTCCAAACAAGGTTGTCAGACAACAAATCAAGTTGCAAATTAGCCTTCTAATCTTCTAATCTGGTTACAGCCGCCAGAGTACAACTGAGAATTGATTTGCTGTTTGCTGTCCAGCACAAAGTGTCATATATTCTTTTTGATGAGAGCCAATAAGTGCATTAGTGTACAGCAGTCCATGTCCTCCAGGCTCCATTGCAAATAGTCCTAAATTACTAGGGACATTAACTGTATGAATAAACCTACTACTAGCAAAGTGCGATGCAGAACTGGATGTGTGGCTCTCCTGCATTTATTCACTTGGAAGAAATCTATATCCTGTTTTCAGTAGGTGTGGGAAGTAGATCTGTTTAAGGTCATTCAATATTCTGGTTTTCATGACTGTTATAAAAGGAAATATTTTCACATTAACTGCATTGATAGAATATCATTAATTATTAGTAGCTACTGGTGTGTTTACTTGTAGCATGACCCTTTTTGCTTAGCCTTCATTTTCATTCCAGTACCACTGATAGGAATTTAATTCATTTTTCATACAGTTTATATGATTTTTCACTTGTTACAGACTTATTGTGTGCTGAGAAGATTCAGGGCATTTTTCTGTAGTTTTATTGCGCAGAGCTTTTGAACAAAACAAGGAAGAGCAAACTATGAAAGGAAAACATTTTCTGATATAATGACTGAAATGGAAGAATAGCACTAAAAACCTTAACAATTCTTCAGAAGATGAAAATAATGCAATGTGGGGAAATAGTTTGTTACTTGTCTTAGAAAAAGACTATTTGGAAAACATTTGTGGGGAAAACTGTGGTGAACATGTAGCCTGCTCACAAAAGGAATGTTGTGGGGTGATGATGGTATAAATACTGGAAAACTTTCATTTTTGTACTGTATTGGAACAACATAGGATAATCAGCTCTAGGGAGACCAGGAATTTCTACCAGAATTTTCTTAATAGGAAAATTTGCAACAAGACACTTTCCATTTGTTAGAAAACTGGTTAGAAAAAAACTGAAATTGAGGCGCAGTTGAAGTCTATGGTGACTTGGGAAATTTGAGTAGAGTAGAAAGAAAAACATATGCTCCTATATACAGAAATGTTTACCTATTCTTTATGCATTTCCTTTTCAATTAAAAATATATGTTTTTCGTTTCAAGAAAAAAAGAGTAGAACATAATAGTGCCTCTAAAATGTAAGTGTTTATTTGTCACTACTCTCTACCAAAGCTATTCAGGAATGAAATATGTTCTGTTGTTACTTGTTTGTGTACCTGTATCACCACTTGGATATAAGTTTTACTTTAGAAAAGATAAATATCTGTTCGTCTTACAATAATTAGGACAAATCTGAAAATGTCATAGATGAGTGAATGCATGGCTTGTTTGGCTAAGAATTTTATAAGAATTTTACAAAGGTTAAGAGAACAGAAAAATAATTGCTAGTAAAAACTGAACATTTGAGATTTTGTATATCTTTAAGTGCAAATGTACTTAAAGAAAAGTTGAGAACAGCTTGGAAGAAAAGCTTGCAAAAAGTCTAGAAAATATAGATGGGAGGTAAAAAAGCTACACTGAGGATATGAAAAGCAAATAGTTCGAAGCTGGTGGGGTAATAGAACAGAGATCACAGCAGTGAAATTCAAAAGAAATAGTAATGTTTGGGACAACAAGTCGCAGAAGAGGAGACATGCTTGTAAAAAGCATATCTGTGACCTTAATGCAATCACCTGCTGCTTAGCTCTAAACAAAATTCTCAGATTCTGTAATATGGAAATCCGTATTTAACCTTGAACTGACAGTTCAGGCATATCTCTACTTAATATTTACTGATATTAATGGTACCATTATTTTAGAATTAGTTATTAATATAATATATAATGGGAACAATTGTAGATCTGGTAAAAACTCATGAGATCCTAAAAACCTTTAAACTTGCTAGGAACAGCAGCTTGACTCTGAAGTATGTTAGCAGCTGGTTTTGCTTGCAGACTAGTGTATAAGGAGTATTTATTCAAAGTTTGTCTGAAGTCTTGAGTTCCTTGTGAATCAATTGTTCACAAGAATCATTCCCTCCACATTCACCTTCCCCGCACCGGGGTTCTGATGGTCTCTTCTTGGATAGTACCATAGAAAGCTCTGTGAGCGCCTGTCTCTGTGCAGCATCTTCTAGAGTTAACTTGTTAGTCTGATCCGCTATGTTTCAGAGTGCTACACTGTTTAAAAAGTCATTTTCATTTTTTAAGTGTTTTGCTCTCCCATTTATAGTGCTGAAAGTACAATAAGAACAATTGTTCATTGTTCTGAACTCCGATTCTCAGCCATTAATTTAGTCCCTGGTTCTGCAAGCTACTCTGCACAAGCACAGACATTTTGCCTGCATATAGTATCCTATGTGATCTTGGACATAGAGAAAGTAATATTTCCTATATTATTTTGTCTCTCGTTTCTTCAAAGACTTTATTCAGTGCCCATATGAACCAGTCAGCTCAGGTTCTACTTTTAAATTTAGGGGAAAAAATATATTTAATAAAGTATCCGTTCGAATGTATTTGATATCCTTTGTCATCTTCTAAAATATCATAGAGCAATCATATTTAAGAAATTGTGGGATCATACTCTGCTTTTTCTTTTTTTAAGAAAGAATCATGAACTAAACACTTGTTCCATGATTATGTAATAAAAGAGGAAGATCATATTGAGGTCACTGGGGTAATAGAGTAACATCAATGAAGAGTGGAGTCTGGTATTAAGTGCTACTTTAAATAATGTTTTATCAAAATAGCCACCTGGGAAAAAGAAAATTACACTGGGATGTAGCTAGGGTACATGATGAAACTCAGGAGATTGAAAGCACTCCCAGGACTTACATGTTCTGAAAATTTACTATGATTTTACTGAATGATTTCAAAAGGTGTAATTTCAAATGTAATTTTTGTAGCACATATATACGCTGCACCAGGGAGCAGCAAGAACAGGGTGATTCCCCAAGGAAGGGCAGAGGAGGAGAGCAGCCGGGAGCCGAGGGTGGCCCTCCCCTTCGGGGAGCCCCGCGGGGAGCAGCGGGAGATGGGGCCAGGGCAGACACCCCTATGGCATCACTGGGGCAGGGACTGACAGCCCCAGCTGAGCTGAAATGGGGCCCTGGGCCCTGGGCAGAGGTGGGGGAGGCCCCAGGGGACACCAGTCAGGGCCACTAAAGCCTAGTGGTGCCCTCAGGGCCCTGACACCCTTTTTGGCTGCAAAGCACTCTTTACGCTCTCAGGAAACACCTAGGTGAGTTTTTCTGACCTCCAAAGGCTATGTCTCCCTTATACCTTTCTTCTGTATTTTCTACAGAGGTGATGGTGTGTTGCTGAGGAACATAGCATCCCGGTCCTTGCCTTCTTCTGGGCACAGCCTGCCCTCTGGTTACTGGTGGCCAGGCACTTCCTTTCTGTGCTTCAGTCTGCCACAGATTGGATATCACAGTCTTTAATGCCATCCTGAGCTTTATTGATTGTTTTACTGAGAAGAGAAAAAGGCAATGCAAATTAATTTTAAAATGCATTAATGAAAAACAGTAGTATTAGGGAGTGCTGTAGTTCTTTGTGGAAGAAAACAACAGACCAGTTGGATATGGGGGGCAGTTTTATTGCTTTGTCTTCTTTATGGATTGGTTTTGCATGTTTTCCCCATGCTAAAAGGATCCAGAATACGTACCTGAAGATCTAGTAACCATTTTACTCTGTTGCTCTCCTGACCTCAGTGTAGTTGTTTTTGAACCATCCACATCCTCAAAAATTCTGTACTATACTGCTTACTTAAATAAAACTTTGGTATAAAAGAAATTATAGAGTAAAGGATAGCATATAGTTTTAATTTAGTTTTTATTTTTTAATAAAAGAAGGTTGTATGCTTATTTTTGTTGACAGACATTTCATTCAATGCTTTTTAATCATATTTACTTGCTGTAATTTATGACAGTGTCATCCAAGGAATGGGTGCGTGCTCTCAAAAGTAATTTCAGATGTTCAGGTATGTGGTAGTTTTGACTGAGTGAAAGAGAATCTCAGTCTGCCATTGTATGCCAAACTCAAACAGCTGATAATGTTCTACTTATATTAAAGCTTGGTAATGATCCATGAGGATTACTTTATTAAGTAAGTGAGGACTTGTATAACATTCTGTAAGTTAAAAAACCTACGAAACAAAAACAATATATTCTTATGTCAGGCTTTCCATAGTAATTCCACTTCAGATTGTGAGTCGTTGCTGCACTCTTATTTCTCATGTAAATTTGATCTTGTATTTTAGTTTCACCTCAGTCAAGAAAATATTGCCTTCCTGAAATTTTTATTATTACTGGTGTACATATACAAATTAACACAACGTAGACAAAATCACATTCTTTATTACATTTAGAGTTTATTATGATTATAGAGCTTTCTGCAATTTCTGTCATGAATTTGAATAATTAATATCTAGTATAATATATGAATAGTTAATTTGAGAAATTGCTGGTATTTGATGGACAGTGCCACTACTTCTGTGGTATGATAGATTCTTTGCTTTTGCTATCCCTTGCTCACAGTTTATCATTTGAACATAAATTTTGTGATGCGGAAGCGAAACAGAAACTGAAGCTCAAAAACAGGAAAAAAAAAGAATGTGACCTCAAGCAAGGATGCCTCTATATAAAAAGTGTTATTAAAAATAAAAGATGATGGGGTTCAAAAATATATTAATAAGCAATAGCATTAACTAAAGGTTATTGAACTTTCAGTTATGAGAAGTATACTTTATAAAAGTAGAGAGAAAGTAACCATATCCAATTATTATTGTTTGTTAAATGTTTGTCAAGCTACCTAATTCCTTACACAAAAAGTCCTTTTGAGGGCTTGGAATCTATTTTAAACATACGCTCTCATTTTCCCCAGTATTTCTAAGATATTTTTTATGCTCCATTAAGGTTTCCAAAATTTTCTATTTTCAGCATTTCAAAATAGTTAGAAATGTCACTTTCAGAAGACAATTGCCTCTCTGAATCCTGTGTTCGATTTGGACGGAAGTAGCTAAAATACCTACCTTTGAGTACATTCTCTGCACTTGATCTGCACATGTTCCTGTGTGGAAATAAAGTAATTATTAACATTATATAACAAAAGCATGCATATATACGTTTATTTTATCACTGAACCAGTAGGAAAAACTAGTTTGTCTACTGTATTTGTTTCTTGGTATATTCGTTGCTTTCAGCTGTACCCAGAACTAAGGAGGTAGAACATCAGTGTTACAGCACAGATAAATCTTAATGAAAATATCAGTAGGGTTATTGTACATGATATAAAATAATGGGGTAATTACTCTTGTCAAAGGCATTTTCTTGCACTACAATATTGTTTTGTTTTACTACTCTGTGGTCATTACACGCCAAATTCAGCCTGGAGACATGTGAGCACAATTTTCTAGTTCTTAGTTTTGACTTCTGCCTTGCACTTTTACTATTATATGGCAGATAAATGGCATTTTTTCTATGTACCTACTTTAAAAGCAGGTCAATAACTTAATCTCATAGTAACACTCCAAAACAAAGTAAGTTGTTTTATTCTGAGCTGAATGAAATTTCAAATATTTTTCATGCCATGCATGGGCAAGGATAGATGGAATGGCAGACAATAGGGAGAAGTTGCACTCCTGCACTCCAATATCCAAGAAACCTGTCGTCTTGAATTCAGTATCTATCCATAGTGTATCTGTCAGTTCAGCTTTTCACCTTTTCTCTTGCCAAACCCCAAATAGGTGTGTGACACATCAAAAGGAAATCCAGAAAATTGATATATTCACATAAATTGCACAATATCAAAAGCATAGGCAGCTGGAATTATTTGCACTATTTTGCAAACAACATGATAGTACTAATTGCAGTTAAATAATTTGCCAAAGCCTGGCTCCAGTTCCAGTTCTGCCAATGGACTTTGCATTAGGAATTTTGCAAGTCTTTACCTCAATTACTCCAACAGTGACACAGGATAACGATATTCGTCTTTATAAGATCCTTGAGCTGTTCAAAGTTGGAATTGTATAAATCATTGATCATTATTATTATTTTGGTTTATATCACTATGTCTCATACAGATTCAAACCAAAGTTCAAATCTTTGTATATTCAGCAAATACAGAGTTCCTTCTGATCGCTCAGAAACCAAGCATCTTTAGAAACAAACTCAAGGGAATCACTTTTCTGATCAGTAGCAATTTTAATATATATGTTATGTTGTATATCATGTAGAACAAGAAAAATAATTTATTTAATTCATCCCAAGATTGCTTTATAGCATGCAAAATTCTCCCTGAGTGTAGTTATTGAAATTTTTATTGCTTTGGTTTCTAAGTGTTTTTTTCAGGTARCACATATATTTAATTTTTACTGACATCTCACAGGAAGAATATTTCATTTAAAATCAGATCTTCTTCTTTATTTGTGTGGAAGTCTATATAAAATTTGGGCACTCAATGTTTGGATTTGGTGCACTTTTGATGGTAGTTTCACATGAACAAATTGTAACAGTGTAAAATCAAAGGTGAGCAAATGAGTTGCTGTAAATGAAGCTCCCTTTTCTTTTGATGATCCAAGCTGTCCCTTTTTAACTGATTGGAACAAAATAAATTTCTCTTCTGTTCAGAAAAGTTCTGTTAGTTTTCCCTTGTATAATACTGTTCTCCTGAAGAGTTAGTTAAGATGCTTTCCTTTGGGGATTTTTGTGTCTTGGAGCTTGAAACATTTGAAGTAAATTCTTCCCTTTCTCACAGAAAGGATTAAATCCTAGGCTCTTTCCCCTTTTTTCAAAATACTTCCTTGCTTGTACCATCAAACAGTCTCTACCTCTTGAGTAGTCAATGATTGTACTACACACTGGTCAGAAATAAGAAATCCACTATGCAGGAAGTAGTAAAGAAAATTAATTGAAGTCAAGGAATGGCAACTGAAAAAATAACAGTAGATAGAGAATGGCATTGAAGGTGTTTGTGTTAATCTTAACCAGGTCCTTTTAGTCAGGTGTCCTAGAAGATTATCCTCGCTAATACAGATTACAGCAACAACAGGTCCACGTGGATAGTATGTAGTCATGCGTATGTCATGCACAGAAGCAACATCTGAGCCATAAGATTTGAGTTCAGTTTTAAGGGAATTGAAACACCAGCTCAAACACACATCAGGAATCTGGCACTTGCTAGTGCTTGAAGAGCTGATTATACCTTCTTGCAAACAAGCATGTTTTTCATGGAGGAAATAAAAATTTTGCAAGGGAAACAATAATAGTTAATTTTTGCAGTATAACAATTGCACGGTGGTTTCTTCCAGGAAGTAATTTTTTTTTTTTCATCTGTAGTAAACTCCCTCAGGAACTYTCACTTGCATTTTAAGACTTTCTGAGTAGTTAAACCAGACTTAATATTACTTTTGTTGTTGTTAGCTGACCTCACTGTCAGCTGATTCTTCGTCTACTACATGCCTGGAAAAGAAACGTGTTTTAAGCATGGCATGTATTTTACTGCTTAACCTATTTGCAAATGGTCATACAGTCCTTTGGTTTGGTGGCAGGTAGGATTTGAATTGGTGGTGCTTGTGCAACAAGAGCTCAGAGCTAAACATTGTCAAGTCATTGTGCATGCCTTGTTTTTCATGTTTCTCAGTTTTTTGTGGTGTTGTCTGTTGTGTGGCTCAAAAACACATAACGTCTTTAGAACCCTTCAACATCTGCTGAAGGTCTCATCTGACCCTTAGTATCTGTTTTTTTCAGTCAGGCTTTTTAAAAAACTTGGCATGTTGTCTTAAAAGTTAATTTAAGGCCAGCGTCACAGAGCTGAAGAGTGATTCCCCTAAGATGTTCTTTTTCTTTTTTTTGCCAGATGGTCTCTATCATTTGTCTTACCACCACCACCCTGGTTGAAGAAGCCAAAACACTGTTTTAACACTATCTGTGTATCTGTATTATGTTTTCACTCAATATTCCAATTTTTTACTCCTCCAGTTTCTGTATCGCCTATGTTTTATGACTGTTTCACCCACAACTAGGTGATAACAGCTTCTCTCAGAACCTTTGCATTTGTGTTTTCTATACCTTACTGTCACTTCTGGTGGTCTTATGGTCACACCATTACTAACCTTATTTCCTTGTCAAAGAGGAGAGCAGAGCAGAGCAGAGCAGAGCAGAGTAGTGACAAGAGGGTCAGATAAATCTCAGCATTGTTTATATGCTGTCTGGTATCCTGGAAAATATACTCTTTGGCTTTGTGATATCAAGTTGGATTGGCAAATGGAAAGATAAAATATCTACTATTTCCTTCAGCTGGTAGTCTTTCAAATTATATTTTTAAATAAAGACAGTTATTTATAGGTTTAATTATGAACAGCATCCATTATTAAATATTAATATATTAAAAAATCTTCCCATGTCATGTTACTATTCCTAGTAAATTGTGAATGTCATTTCTGCTTGCCTTACTGCTATTGGCAGCTGCCTTCTGTGTTCTTAGGATTTCATTATACCTTTTTTGTGCAAAGTAGTTGTTGTCATTAATTATTTTTGCTAATGAGTGAAATGGATTGATTTGCTTTCAGAAATATTGTATTAGTGAATTTGGAGGCTTCTCCTTTTTTACCTTTCTAATCATTGCCCCCAAACCTTATACTGTTTTAAGATGGACATTTCTTAAGTTCTTAGATGCAAAGATACCACACTAGAAGACCACATGCTTGCAGAAAAAAAAAAGGCGCAGATGATTTATGTAACACTAGAATGTCTCATTACTTTTAGAGCTCTATTTCAATACTTTGTTAAGGATGGCTTAACAGACAGAGATATTTCTAAACTGGGAATCAGAATTTTAGCAGAAATGACCACACACACACACACACACACACTCACAAAGGAATCAGTAGTTTATTTTCCTGTCTAGACCAGTCTGCACTCCATTTATATATCAGATCTGTACTGTATATCAGTATTTATACAGGTGTTTTTCAACAGCTCTAAACATAAAACCATCACATAGTTTCTAAAAGTTGCTGATTATAGGTAAAATTCTTAGCGTAATCATATTAGGGCTCAGAATCAACCCACTTCCAGGCGTATAGGTTATATTCTATCCAGTTATAGTTTTCTCAAGTTCCCAATTCTTAATTTCCTGTTTAGGGAGACTGGAAAAGAATATAGAAATGTGTACTCGAGCAGATCTATCTATGTTTCAGTCAGAACTGACTGAGCACTAGAATAACATATTGTGCAGAAATAAATTCACACCAAAAAAATTTGCTTTGCTCTGCTTGAGCTCCCCTTTCTGTGGCATCTATGTGAATACCGAAGTTTGGAAAGCGTAGTAAGGCAGGCACTCTTGGATTCACTGATGACTCCATTGTTTTCCAGGTGATTAGTTGGAGGACAGAGATCAAATTCATATCCATGCACAGCTCTAGTTTTACTGGGAAAGTAGCATAGCTGTGACCATAGCATATGATCAGGAATGAACGTGGCTGGTTGTAATAAATGAAATTAATAGATTACTCATATTTAATTTCTAGTTTTAAGTGGCCATATAGTATAGCTGCCTTCATAGACTGTTAAGCTTCGTGCCAAATACTGAACTGAGTGTATTAGCTTATTTTTTATTAAAGCATAATGTGTTTGAAAAAATGTATTTTCCAGAGAGATATCCAGTCTTACTTTGAGACCATCAAGAGACAGAGAGTCCAATTTTTGGTAATTTGATCCAGTGGTGCAACATTCTTATTCTTTAAAGCTCATGCCTTACATTCAGCTTTCAGCTCTCTGTGGCTAGATATCTTGGTCAAAATTATTTGTGGTCAGGCCTGGAAAGGTTTATTATTATAGGCATAGAGCCACATAATCCGGGTTGTATTGCTTCTTGGGCCAACTGGTATCTTGGAGTTTCATTCAATGAACAAGAATTAGTGGACAGTGCAATACAGTGTTTTTACTAAAAGTTGCTCCCCCAAGAGCATTTGGCAATGATACACACGCACTGTCTCTGCAGGCCCTATTTTATTTCTGACTGGGCTGATAACAAGGCTGGCTGTACCTGTGCTTCCTGTGCAGGCTGTCTCTGTATTTCTTAATCAGCTGAATCAGTTAGCCTTTTAATGTTTCTCGCATTCTGCAGTATCTTTTCTATCCTTAAATTAATTTTGTTAGTTTTTTTTTTCTTCAGTTTATCTAAATTTAAAATACTAATATCAGATTTGGATACAGTATTGCTGTATTAGTGTCACAAATTGCTTATGCACTGGTTAAATCTAAACATAATCCCCTTTTTTATACATTTAAAAATCCCAATAAACCCTTTTGTTACACTTCTGTGTACACCTTAATCTGCCTTAATCTGAAAGAAAAAGTGCTTTCCAGAATATGGACTCTTATACTTTAATCTACATTCTTTATAGATTGGCTTCTGTGATTTCCTTGCTTATTATTTTTCATCATTCATTTTCATCATTCATTATTTCTCTGCTAGTCTACTTCAGACATATTTACTACCAAGCTATTGATGAAAATGGCAAGTAGCATTGCCTAGGTCTAGTGGCTTAATTGTGGTTTAATCCCACAAAACTGCTAAAGATGCTGCACTTGATGATGATAACTCTGATTTGACATCTGTCCCGTTCTGAATTAATTCCATGTTTATATTGCTCAGTATTGCTTTGTTTTCACAATTAGTAATAGCTTAGTAATATTAGTTAGTACTAAGCTTAGTAGCCTTACAAAGAACTATTGCATAAAAAAAGTTGCCTTCATTGGCAAGAGCTGTAATTTTACAAAATACAGAAATCTAATTAGGGATGCTCTATAAAAAGCCTTGTCTGGGCCCTGTCAGTACTCTGCATAATGCAAACAGCATGTATGAAGTGAAGTTTAGAGGACCAAGAGTCTGGGCATATTTTATCTGCTTTTTATTTTGTTTTCAGCTTAACAAAGGCAAGTGCAGGGTCCTGCACCTAGGGAGGAATAACCCCACGCACCAGTACAGGTTGGGGGTTGACCCGCTGGAAAGCAGCTCTGCTGAGAAGGACCTGGGAGTGCTGGTGGACACCAAGTTAASCATGAGGCAGCAATGTGCCCTTGTGGCCAAGAAGGCCAATGGTATCCTGGGGCTCATCAGGAAGAGTGTTGCCAGCAGGTCGAGGGAGGTGATTCTCCCCCTCTACTCAGCCCTGGGGAGGCCACATCCGGAGTACTGCGTCCAGTTCTGGGCTCCCCAGTACAAGAGGGATGTGGCACTACTGGAGMRAGTCCAGCGAAGGGCTACAAAGATGATTAGGGGACTGGAGCATCTCTCTTATGAGAGAAGGCTGAGAGAGCTGGGCCTGTTTAGCTTGGAGAAGAGAAGGCTGAGAGGAGATCTTATCAACGTGTACAAGTATCTGAAGGGAGGGTGTCGAGAGGATGGGACCAGACTCTTTTCAGTGGTGCCCAGTGACAGGACGCGAGGCAACGGGCACAAACTGAAACACAGGAAGTTCCATCTGAACATGAGGAAAAACTTTTTCACTGTGAGGGTGACAGAGCCCTGGAACAGGTTGCCCAGAGAGGTKGTGGAGTCTCCTTCTCTGGAGATATTCAAAATGCGCCTGGATGCAATCCTGTGCAATGTGCTCTAGGTGACCCTGCTTGAGCAGGGGGGTTGGACTAGATGATCTCCAGAGGTCCCTTCCAACCTCAGCGATTCTGTGATTCTGTGTTGGTTTTAAAAAATCAACYCATCTTTAAAGAAAGGGAACATATTTCAACTGCTGTGGGAATCTCATTTGATGCTCTGGCTGGTGTTTTGCTCTTCTCCTCAGTACACAGTGAACAACTGATTTTTACAAAACATGAAGTCCACAGTAGGTGAACTACAATGTCATTTCCATAAAAATATGTACAAAGCAGAATTGAAATCCACGTACATATTTGTGTTGGAAATGCTTTGGCACTCATCCGTTCAGTGGAGAAGCTTTACCATGTGAGTTATCTCACAGCTGACAAAGCTAGCTCCTGTGCGGACTACTTGAAGAGATCCCTTCACAATCAATATTCAGTTACAAGTATCACATACAAGAATTTGGCAAATGKTTTCAGCCAATGAATAAATGAGAGAAAATCGTGATCTGCTTGTGTGTATTTTGAAAGTTGAAAAAGAGGCTCAATTTGCTCAATAAATTATTCATTGCAAGTTATTCATTCATCACTAACAAAACTGCTGTCTTCAAACATTTCGTGTATGCAGTGTTTCATATGCAGTAGATAACTGATTTTACAATTTCTGTAATGTCTTCAGCTGTTCTGGAAAAAAAAGAATCCTTATTCCCACAGGAAAAGGAAGTCTCTATTCCTCCATCCTTACAAATATAGAAAATTTATTCCAAGTATAATATAAATATACCCCAGTTTTCTTGAGAAAATTATCCAGTGAAGAATGTGTCTATATCCAGGCACGTTTATTTAGCACAATGCATCTGTTATGTTCACATGACTCCTTAAAATAGGGAGTTGAAATGTCCCTACACTGTCTTTGAAGAAAAAATAAGGCAAACAGAGTAAAATAGGTAGCGCTAAAGTGATCCATGGAGCAATTTACACATCTAAGCGTGGAGATTGAACTGTGAGAGGCAGGTAGTAAGATGGACAAAAAAAGAGACAGCATTGACAGGTTTTCTTCTATGAGTTTAGAAATAATCCTTGAACTTTTTTTATGAAAAATGAACCTTATACCAAAACATTGTCAAGAATTTTCACATAACTAAATCCTGCACTGTAGAACTGAGTACATGTGCAAATACAGAAATGATGAATATTGCATAAATGAATTTACTTAATACTAACTAGCAGGTATATTTTCATCATATGATAATAAATTTTCCTGTGTTCATTTTGTTATGTCAAATTAGCAATCAATTAGTGACAATTTTATGTGTAACACAATAAAAAGGGACATTTATTTCTTTAAAATATATCACATTTTGAATTAAGAAGACATTTAAATAAGGCAATACAATGCATTTATGCATGTCTTAAGTCTAACTTGCTATAATAAGATATACAGGAAATTCACCAGTGCAAACAACATTTGAGTAAACCAATGATAACCTTTACCACCATGTGTTTTGCTAAATTGAGGCAATAAATGTCATACCATCTATTTGTTTATATAGATATTTCTATTAAATATCAGAATCCCCAAACAAAAATTATGAACTTCTTTGAACATGGGATAGAAGCATTCTTTTTTTTTTTTTTTTTTACATTTTGAACCGTGATGTTCCATTTAATTGTTGCCACCATCAAAAAAGACTTTGTGAGGTATGAAGTGATTTGAAAAATAAAAATGTCTTCAGATTTTTCTCATTCCTTTCCTGTAACTGATTAGAAAGATCATACTTCCTCAGTGCCCTGTCAGTGTTTATCTAGGCTTCAAAAATATAGTAGAATGCATTCCCTTCTTTCATGGCAGGACAGTTACTTGAAATAAACAAGTATCAAATTCTATGTATTAATTTAGTATTAATTTAGATATAAAATATTCTGAGAGACAAGTAATGGGTATAAGTGGTAGACAATAAAAAGCAAAGCTGTTGGACACATTTTTTATGTACAACACATTATTATTGCTTTATATAAGTGTTTTAAACTCTTTAAAAAACAAAGTAAAAGATGCTTCCATCATGTTAACTTTTAAAATCTGTTCATTTTAATAAGAAGAGAGAAGATTGACTGGTAGTTACATCCTTTCATGCATTATTTTTAAGTTTAAAAGTCAAAGTGAAGTAGTTAGGCTGGAATAAGAAGTGGAAAGTGAGCTACTAATAACTTCCAGGAACCAATCTATTATAATAGAACAAAATGGGATTGGTTATAAGATATTGAAGGTAGTAACTGAGAAGCTTCATGTAAAGAGTCGCCAAGCTATATTTCAGCTGTCAGAACCTGGGAATTTAGGAGGAGGGCCTGAAGATATTCTTTGTCCACAGGAGGAGAATGAGATGGTGCTGATTCCAAAGATTACATGTCTTTCCAAAATTGTCATAGGGCATAAATCACACTAGAATGTGACAAGTGAAAGAAGAAGAGCTTATTACTCCAGCTGATCACCTATTGCTGTCCACCAGTGCTTGACTGTAGCAAGGACTGACAAGTATTAATTTTCGTAACATGCCCTCTCCTCTTTCCTTCTCTTCTTCCAGAAACATGAAGAGATTGTTAGGCTAAAGCTTTACTAATTTAAGTTTTATTTGTAAAGGGAAGCTAAAATTAAAGTATATCAATGTTCATGAAAAGTGAATAATTAATGCTTTCTGATATAGTTATTATAAAATATGATCAAAATTTTGTAAACAGTTCATCAAGAATTTTATTAATTTATCCTCTCACTGAATGTTTGAGAAATACTGTTTTCTTCTAAACATCTGAAATGTCTTGAAATGCAATATAATGAGTTGATTTTGATGATCTAATAGTAATGATTAGTCGTAATGTTTGGCAATCTTTTAAAAAACAGAGAAGGCTTGCAAGACAGAATTTACATGTGAATTGAAAGTCTTACTTTTGTTTGCTTCTTAAATCTAAAATATACGTAGTCATTAAATACTTAAGAGTCTCCATCCTTGGAGATACTGAAAACCCAACTGGGCATGGCCCTGAGCAATCTGCTCTTGTTGTCCCTGCTCTGAGCAGGGAGGTTGGACTAGACAATCTCCAGATGCCCCTTCCAACCTCAGCTACTTATTTAATCTCACTATTTTAATTATATTTCACTAATTTTTTAAATATTTCACTAAATTTTTACACCATTTCCAAATATTGTTCAATTTGCATAATAACAGGGGGGTTTTTTAATGGTTATAAAGTGCCTTGTATTTTCAGAAATCTGGTGCCAGTGAGGTTGCAGGCTACTTTAAAGAAAAACTACTCCCCAGATTTAAAATCAAATCAGTAATATGGTGTGTGGTAATAAAAACTTGCCCAAAATGTATGCTTAAAATAGCCTGATTTTTAATTTTTGGCTTCTACATAAAAATATTCTGTTATATTGATGCAATCATTCCCTTACACTTTCACAACCTTTTAAGAAGTAAAAAAGTCTGCTTTTTGAACTCAACTGCATTTTTGCTTATTTAAAATGTAAAATGTTGAGATTCCTCTTAGTTTTTACAGATTTAAAAAATTATTCTGCACACTTCTGATTTTCTCCAATTTCAATTGATCATTTCAAATATTTGCTATTGTTGTGCTTCTAGAATTTCTTTCAGAATAACAGCATAAATGCAAACCAGATTAAAACATAACATTAGATAACTATTAGTATATAGTCACAGAAAAGCAATGGTGCTGTGCTTTATGATAAAGTGTGTAACTACAAATAGTTTCAATCAGAGGAAAACAACTGGGGAAAAGTACATTAGAAGACTGAATAAAAATGCTGTTTGCAATCAGTTACAGCTGAGTGCAACAAAAATTGCTTTCTAGGGATCAAAGGAAATTAATGATTGACCAGTGTAACCAGAATATCCCACAGCATGTTAAATATTTAATACCATGCTACTTCTGCCCAAAACAATCTGAGGTTTGGCATATATCCACTAAAATAGCTCATCGCTAATTAATTTGCCATGTCATTTTGGATAAAATTAGTAATTAATACTAGTCACCATGCACTATAGTGAACTTTTTTTCAGTTAAATGATCAATCTTGGTAGTTTAAAAAGCTTGATGAAATGGTCATTTTTTATTATTCTTAGAAGAGAACTTGCATATTGAAAAAGGTATTGCAGTCAGTAGGAAGGATCTATCAAAGTTTATAGACCAAATTTATTTGAGGCTGTTCAAGGTCAATGAATTTTTTTCCCTCTGCTTGCTTGAAATTATGGGTAATAGAATATGAATAACTGGTACTCCAGCTGAAATGAATTACAGTGATGTGTAACACTGTATTTAGCTGTCTTTTAAAGTGTTGCAGTCCCATTTAACAGGCTCTAAATTTAACCTGCATTCTTCACCACTTCAGAGGCAGCATTTATGCCTAGTTTTTTGCAACTTGATATGAAGAATCTCCAGTAATTATTGTTCAAGATGCAGAAATGATGTGATATTTGAAGAAGCAATTAGGGTAACCATAGCAAACAGTGGTTTTGAAATGACAGAAAAAATCAGCTTAAAACTTGGAGTAGCTCACTTCCCTAATCTGTCCATCCCCTCAAACTGAAGACTATAACTGTAGTAAAGTACAGTTTATTCTGAGCAATTGTTCAAGCCCAAACCCAAGGCACTGAAATCCTATAGTTACCAAGCTTAGAGAGTCATCAGAAGCGAACATTACTACTTGAAGGTCTGCAGTGAGCAGGAACAGCCTTGTAGCAAAGAAGGCAGAGATTGGAGATCACTAGTAATTAAACTAATAACCTTGGGCCCAGGACCATACTCCTCCTATCCTTCATCTTCTGTTTCTCATATTGTCTCTCATTTTTTTCTGTGATACTCTTTTTCATATTTCTTATTCTTAATTAACACTTCTTAACACTTTTTTTTTCTGTCTTTGCTTCTTGTGCTTTTATTAATTATTTCATTTAGGGTTTTTTTTCATTTTTCATCCTATTTGTGATTTCCCCATTGGCTTCTCTCTCTATTCATTTTCTCTGGCCCTTTCTTCTGAAAGTCTCCCTTCACGATTACCTTCCCCCTTCTCTTTCTGCTTTCTCGTATTCATTGTGCTATATGTCTGGTTTGCCTTTGCTTAATTTCTAGGCTGTGTCACTTTTCTGTCATTAAGAAAGGTCACTCATCCAGCACTTCTGCTAGTGCTTCCTTGTTCCATGTGAATCCCATGAAAAGTAACGCCTTTTTGCTGTTCTACCAAAAACTCTAGAATCCTTTTTAAACCTAGGTAGTTCTATCTGTTGTAAGCACACGCTTCAGGATTTAACTACTGTAAGAGTCATCACAGGAGCTTAAATGGTGGCAATAAGACCATATCGTGGTCTTGGTGTGGATGTTATACAGTGGGCCTGAATGTCTTAGAACAATTTAGAATCTTTTTAATAACTAGTAATCCACATGTGCATTAATCTATACTGTGATATCGTCTTTAGAGGGGATGATACAATATAGTATAATGTGATATGCAAGAGTTTTACTGAGTTAATCATATGTTGCCATGCAAACTCCCAATCAAAGCAATGTTTATTAGACCTGTTTTTCTTCCATATTACTCCTTTTAAGACAGGCAATGCAGGCTAATGTATTTGAAATTTAGGTACGCGATAAGGACATCGAACTTCTCGCACAGAATGGGCTTACAGGGCAAGGTTATCCACAGTCTTTGGACCATTCCTTTAAAAAGGACTGAGCCTATGTTCTAAATTGCAAGGCTTCCCCTCCTTACCAGAAAGGGAAATATTGGCATGAGCGTTAGGTCTCCACTTCCATAAATAGTAAGTGTAGAAGAGACTTCTTTTTATGAGAAATTAGCATGTGAGTGTTGTTGCCAGTTTTGGGGCTTGATTCTTGCTGTGTGAGAAGATGTTTTTCAGAACGCAGGGTATCCTGGTTTGTGAACCGCGGGATAATAGATCTTCTGCTAGAGTGTTGGTTTTAAGCAGGATTTTTTAAAGGGAACACAACTGTGATGCTTTAGGCTTTCTTATCAAAATTTGGACAGCAAGCAATAGAGGGAACATTTATTATTTCTTCCTTTACACTGTTGTCAAGATGTTTTGCACAGGAATATGATATTGTGAAGTGCAGTGTTACACACTGAGAGACTAAGAATTTCTGTTATAACTTGTTATTAAGTCTTATCTTTTGGGAATACCAAAAAAAGGAAAGACCAGGCTGTATTAGTCAGAGGATTACAATGAGCAGCCATGAAAAAAGTAAACACAGTCACTGCTTGAATTGAGAAGGTATTTCCACTGATAGACAGAAAAAAAAAAAGTATGTTGAAGAAGAATATCAACAAACAAATAGTAGGTACAAATCATTTTCAGTTGGAAATCATAAGCAAGTTTCTCATCTCTAAGCACAGGGTTTAGAACTGCTTTCCATGATGGCAGCGTAGGCAAAAATTAAAAATGAGCATATGCTATGAATAAGTTTGATTTTTAAGCTGTGGTTGCCTACAGTAATAGCAGATAGGGTTAGATGAGCTAGTGATCCCTTCAACGCTTACTCTGTGTGGAATTAATATAATGGTGGCAACTTAATGAGAATTATTCATGTTTCCCCCCTCATTATTCCCTGTTATTCACATCTTAGCTTACTTCTTACAGTGCATTTTTGGAGAAGTTCTCAGAGATCTCTCTCCACTTTTCTAAATCCCTGACACTCTGACATAAAATCAATGGACATATGTTCCCTCTAAACTTAATAACACTCTTTACCGCTTGGATGGGGTTAGTAAAAAGCAGTTTATTTTGTCTTGCTGCATCACTGAATGGTTTGCAACATTGCCTTCTAGTTCCTGATAGCACAGGGAAATAGTGAGCCAAATTCTCCTATTTGTACAACGTAGAATTCACTCTACCACAGCTTGAATTGCCAGGTCATTTTTTTTCTTTGCAAAAGGACACATTTTATTTTTTGAACTTTGGGTGATTAATTATATTATAGCACATTAAGAGAGTACTTTATTCCTGACTGAGCTCCATTTTCACTGAAGCTTTGTGATATACAGACAAGCTTTTCTTGACATAAAATATAATTTAGCTACCATGACAATGTAACTGTTGGGAAAAAATGCTTTCTGTAGCCTAAAAGTGAGTTTACAAAAATTTATCAAGAAAGAACCTTTTAAGTCAACTTTCAAACTGATTCAGTGGAGTTATGGATTTGTGGTGAGTGCATAGAACAGTTTGCAACTTGGGATTAGCTTAAAAACAAGTACTGAATAAATCTATTTTATCCAGAAAAATAAACAAAATCAAATCTACTAGTATAGATTCCATATACACTTGTAAATGACAAGATAAGAAAAAATGACTGTCTTAATTATTCAAACATATGTCTTTAAGTAGATCTATCAGAGAAGAAGAAACAACCTTTGTTGTGGAAAAGAGCTTTTTTTTCCAAATTGTGTAAGTAAAAAATTCAGAATAAAGTTTTAAAGAATCATTTATAAATAAACATCTCACTCCAAAAGGTTATCGTTATTCAAAAAAAAMCAGAATTTAAAGAATAACTGAACTGATCTGGAAAAACACTATTACATTTGTCACCTACCTTTGAAAGCAAATGTTTTACCTTTCAAAGTGTTCAAGTTCTAGAATGCTTGATAGGAATGACTCAAGATTAGAGCAGCTCTCCAAGGCTATAATGAATCTTATTTTTACTGTTTCTGCTTTCATGTTGTTTTTATTGTACCAAGCCACCTTATTATGGAACTTTTGTAGCATTTTCTTGATTTTGGAACAAGTTATTTGTGTCTATTTCACTTAGAATTTAACAAGGATGTATAAAAACATATCTACATTTTCAGGTACCAAAATACCATTTAAAATAAAAAGATATGAGCCTATAGCTTTAAAATGCTTTTTCTGATTTTAATTTTTTTTTTTGAGGAAAAAGCGCTCTTAAAAAAGAGGCAGAATATGGTCATTCAGGAAGAGCCCTGCTTTTCACAATGTAAGAGCAATTGAAATCAGAACTAGGACAGTATGACGAAAAGCTAAATCTATTTCAATACGAAAAGACTCTCTAATGTCTGACCTGTATCTGTCCTGTAATGTAATACTGAATTTATGTAAGTTTGCATATATTGAAAGTCTCCGTGATGTAGAGAAACAATTTAAAATGGGACAAGCAGATGTTCCTAAAGTCAGATATTTCTAACCTATATTTCATGTTCTCACAAAAATGCATTTTAGGAAAATTGCTCCTTGTGTATGTTCAGTAGTTCAACGTTTCTTACATTTCTAAGCTTTCCACGTGCTCTATATCAATCATACTCACATGCTTCATTTACAGTTCAGAACAATTTTGAAGCAATTATTAACATTCAGTGTACAGAGAAAACATACCATCTTTCCCAGGTCATATTTATGATGGAAATCATTCTCTTTGATTTCCTATCACATTACCAATATCAACCTTTAAGAAATCATGATTTTCCTGAAAGTAATAACATTATATAAAAACAACAAACTTTTATCAGGAGAAGTGTTTATTTTCTTTCCCTTGCTGTTTCTGAGTCTCCGGGGTATTTTCAGTTTATATTTTCAATCTTTTTCTGCACAGGCACAAGGATCTTTATTTGTTTATATTAAAAGAGAAAAATGAAAGTGACAGCTAAATCAAGGAGATGAGTAYTCGTGAGAAAGCAAGATTTATTAGACTTCTGATAAAATATGAAAGTTTACTGTTATTTACTGTATACTGTGCATAGCTTGCCATAGTCGAGTAGCAAACTTCAAACAGCTATGAATAATATCATCAACATGTTTTGTTTTGGCCTTAGATATTAATTGGAACTAGAATCCTTTGTCTATGACGGTGGAAGTAATAGATAGCAAAATATTTCTGACCTCCTTGCATCTGATGCTGCCACCAAGAGAATGGTGTTCAGAAGAAGTAACTAGTGTTTGGGAAAACTAGCTTTGGCTCCTAATTTTGCTAATCCTTTTATAATTATATTATTCTGTAAAAGTATGAGTGTAGGCTAGTTTACAGCCACTAATTTAGCCTTTGTCTCCATGCATATCTAACATGTGGCCCCACTGTGGCCTTGGAAGGCTGAGAGGGTAGAGCCTTCCCCTCCCCAAATGTGTTTAATAGTATAATTTAATAGTGGAGTTTCCAAGACAACTGTCTTGGAAAGTGTGCTGTACTGAATGTTTTTCCTGAGACTAAAATGGAGAGCTAAAGGCAGATTATGGCTTTGGCTTCATTCTGTCACCTCCGCTTTGAGAACATACTAAGATACTGTATGTTACCCTTTGCATGTGTTTACTCCAAAACAGTGTTTGTAGATTAAAGCAATGTTAAAAGTTAGTCTAAAAACCTGAATTTCTTTTCTTATGTAAGAAAAGCACAAAATAGATGCCCAGTAATTAAAAATTAGCATCTATGTTTTGTATATACAGTGCTCAAAGTGGAAGGGAGAAAATGATGTAAACAATGGGGATATAGATAACTCTAGCTAAACAGAAGTGAGGGTCTTGCCCAGCTCAGCAGGATCTCTAGGAGAGGGACCGCCACCTCACATCCACCATGTACTTCTGAAACCTTCCCTTACTTGAGAGGTAACTGTTTCCTCTCATACTTGCAAGATTTCACTCATAAACTCAGCAATATCTTGCAGCTGTGACAGGGAAGAGCTCTCAGCTTCCACATCTTGCGGAGCTGTGGGAGTTGGGTGCCTCTGGGAGATCAGTCTTTCCCAAATGGCATGACTTCTAGACTCCCTGTGAGCTGAGAACTTATGTGGATCTTGCACAGTGCAATATTTTGCACTGGCGGTAGCAGCTAGATCACAGGTCAAGGAGGAAGAATTCTTCCCTTTTGCTCTTTTGCTGCTCAGCTCTTACCTGCCACATTAGCAAGAAACAGCTGATTTGAGTTATCTTGCTTTTACTTCTCCAACAAACTTTGGAGAAGGGCATGGTGCTTGAGGAGCAGCTCTGTTTTAAATGGAACAGGTGCTCATAAAAAGTAATGATATGGTACAAAATAAGTAAGTAATGCCTCAGTTTGAATAGTGTATATGTGTATAGTAAGTCTGTCATTTTCCTAAGAGTATCAACAGCCCTAGACCTAAAGCTGAATTATGGTGGTGTTGTCTGCAGGCTAAACTTCTTATAAAAAGTCCACTAAATGTTTATTTGACTGTTGACAGAGACTTGATAATACGAGACTTTTTAATAGCCCCATTCTTTGCATTGTCCAAGTGCAGACTGTCCATAAGGACTCCTTGAGGACTGTCTGTCTTACAATAAGGTTTCAATATTTGACCAAGATTTTGAATAACAAAGCTCATTTTTGCAAGGTACTGAACATGCTTCTCCTTATTTGACAATGTTCTTCAACATGTACTAGAACTGTCCTCTGCATTTAGTGCTTTTGACTTAATGGATGTGTTTCAATAACTTATATCCAATATAGTATCACCAGAGAGCAATGAAGACAAATTGCAAATTTGCCTTATGTCCAACTGAAGACTTATTAACATTGTTACAGYGCAATTCAAACATCACAGCATAACCAGAATTCAAAAATAGGTGTGTAAAGAGGTAGATTCTCAGCTGGAATACATCTCTGTAACTCTGAGAATCAAAATATTTTTATAAGACAAATTAGTGAAAGATGCTTGATATTTTGATACATGAATAGCTACTGTCAGGCTTTCATCCAGGAATTGCACCATTTATCTTAAAATTTTTGCATTTTTTTTTAAATTGAATCAGTATGGATTACATCACTGCAAGATAAACTCCTTTTCCTGCTGAATTTACTCTTTTCCAAGGCAGGCGCCTGTGTTGATAAATCACCAGTAAGAAAGCATTCTTTGTACATTCTGAGTTTTTATCTTTCAAGAAATGCACAGAAATAGTAGTAATTGGCTGGTGCAGTTTCTTTAGGATTTTTGTTTTAAAGATAGGACTTGAATACTTAGACTTACTACCTGATTTAGATAAACAAATTAAAGTGTTTTAATAGTGTTCTCTAATGAAGAAATAACTTTAAAAACATGCTTAACTTGTTTCCTTTTGGTTTTGATATGTTTGAAATTAGACATTTTGGCTAATTTCAATGAGTTTTTTTCTTAAACATAAGCTAGCAAAAGGGAAAAAAAAAGGATGTATAATGTTTTCATGGAGGGTTCCTTGCATCAAAAGGATGGGATGTTGAAGCAATAAGAGAAAATTTGGTAGTTTTCTAGCTACCACCATGCTGTGCCATCCTTAAAGTTGACTACCAGAGTACCCTGTCTGAGTGCTACAATAAAGCAAGCCTTTCAGCAACCTGGAATGACCTTCTTGAATTTCTTCTAGGTTCACAATAAAAGAAACTATATTATAAAGAGCATTTCAGTGTTTGCTTAGTATAACTTGTCTGAAAATTTGTTCAGAACTAAGGCCATAAAACACACAAAGAAGAATTTTGCAACGTGCTCTCAGAGGACTCAGGACTGGTTGGAATCTTTAAATAGAATAAGAAATAGAATGTGATGGAAGGGGCAAGGGCATGAGCAAACTAGAGTACAGAGTGTGGAGGGTACATTTAAAGAGTAAAAATGTAGGGAAGGTTCTGTGTGGGTAATGCATGAAGATAAATGAATGTCGCAAGCTGAGCATTAAGGCCCCTGAAAGAATATTGACAGTTCATTCAAAGTTAAAATGTCTGTTCTTTATTTACAGCTCTTTTTTGCATGCTTGCTAAATTAAACAAAAAATGAAAAGATTCCTACAAAATAATCAACCCAAATGTTTTGTTTAAAACTCATGTTTTATCTTGAAACAGAAAGACAGACATTGCACGTTTGAGTTTCCCTGCATGCACTTTTCTTCTGTTTGGAATAAGACATTCTCTCAGCATTTTTGATACTTTATTTGAAGTATATTTTCATTTTCACATCCAGTTGAACAGTATCAGAGAAATTGCACTGACCATCTCATTTGCCATTTAGGAAGTATCTTTCAACATGGAGCCCTACCTGGTTGTTTTCTTTTCCTTTTCTTTAAACAGGTACTTTTATTTGGAATTTATATGCTGCTGAACAAATCTGCTTTTAATTGAAATAAATCTGCTTTTAATTGAAATAAATACTTTAAATTATTTAAATGATTAAGATTTTCAAATACAATATGACAAATCCCATTTTGGTTATTATTATTCATTGAAACAAGCCTCCCAATTAGTTGTTGTTTGTGAAATTGTGCTACTAATTTTTTCCCTCAATCATCTAGTATTGCAATACACACGTGCAAATTTATAGAATCTAAATTCCTTTGAAATTCTGGATGGTTTCATGCAATTAGTAAGGTACTTTTAAAAATTTGACTTTGCCTCTTGTCTGTTAGTTTTAAGTGTCTTCAAGACTCTTGCACTTCTAGGTCCCTTTTTTGTTTGTGTGGCTACATGTTCTTTTACAYGTCCCAGGTTTTTCTTTCAGGGATTTATGATTCATTCTTATTCTGTCATGTGTGTTTTACTTCTGACTCCACAAGAATTAGCATAAATAATAGGCTTTACTAACTAAAGTCATATCAGAAACTGTTCTAGTTTTTCAAATTTCCCTGTTTCCTCCACTGCAAACATCCAAATCTCCTAACATATCATTTTATCTATTTTAGGAATGTAATTAAGTAGTCTTCTACAATCATTTCATAAATGACAGGTAACAAATTAATTTAATTGTAATTGAAGGTTTGGGGGTATAACACTCACTGACCTAAATGGATTGCTGTTTATCACGGATGGCTTTGCATAGTTGCTCTGTAACTTGTGTGTATTAATACTTACAATGAAAATCACATTCTCTGCTTCCAAGAACAGTATGCAGATGTAGATGAGTTATTTTCTCAAAATGGGACTTATTCTATGTATTGGTAAATAGGCAAGTATTATATATGTCTGAACCGTTTATAGCATCCTATGCTGAATGAACTTTTGACAGCAAACATAACTTACATCCTGATTTGTACCTTGTTTTCTGTGAAAGCTGTTAATTTTATTTCTGAAGAAAAATTACATTGCATAGCCAGTATATCACAGGCCAAAACTCTGACTAAAACCTTGTGAACCCCACTGACTTCAAGCAATGTTGCTGCTATTTGTTAAAGTTGTTAGAATTAAGAATTTGTATCTTATGTATATGTCAGACCTCCCATAGATCTGTGACATTTAGAAGAAGTGTCTTGATGTAGGTTGTAATGATTGCTAAAATAAAACCTGTGAGTGATAAATGAACAGACTGCTACTGTGAAGGTGTTTAAAGGTTTAGGACTCCTACTGATAAAACCACCAAAGAGAGTTTGTAGAAAATTACTCTCTTCTCACCTTTAATTGCATTATTTAAGTTGAACATTTCTTCCACTGAATAGAGTGCAAGTAACAAAGCCTTTCAATTTATTATGCAAAGTCCTTTACAAACAAAGTATAGAGACTATAGGAGTTAGACTCACTTTATTGAATTAAAAAAACGACCATCTACGCTTAAGTTCATGGCAGAAGGGACATTGAAATTTAACTAAACCACCAGTGTAGTAGGACTTCATCAAATGGAGATATTGCAAGTATCTTCATGAGGATATTATTAACAAATGCTTTGTAATGTAAAAACAAACACTTCCAATGGAAAAGTGAAAGAGAAGTGCCCCTCAGAATGTGCTAGCTGGAAATCCTAGAAGATAGTTCTTGCAGAGGGCAGGCCTGAAATTCTTAAAGTCTTCTTTTCCATCTCATTAAAATAACTTTCTCTTCACCAACTTAAAAAAAAAATCTGCTTTTTGAATTATCGTGGAAACTCTACTTTTGACAGAAAAGGTATGTCGGAGTGGGAGACGGACCCGGAGTAACGATGAGTCTCAATGTGGGTATGATCGTTCTCCCTTTATTCAAGCTTTTACAGAGTATATATAGACAGGCAATAAGCATGTGCTAGCGATAGCTATGTGATTGGCTTACAGTTTCTGTCCACGCGCATAAAGCGAATACATGATTGGTGCAAAGTTGCTGTTCACGTGGAGGGGCTTGTCGGCCCCCTCCTTGACTTGTTTACCACTACTTGCCTTCCCCTTTTGTAATGGTCTAGGAATGCTCAAGGACAGTTCACATAGCCGCGGGATCCTCCCTCTATTGTGAAGACAGGATTGCTCACTTCTAAGAGATCATGCCCCTTTTCACTTAACCATTCTTCCACAATTCCCCCTTCTTGTTTTTGAGAAATCCAGGCTTGGTTCACTACTTTCAGCAGAGCTTTCTTAATACAGCTTAATACTACACATAAACACAAACCTATAACTACAAGGATCATTAAGATGCATGAGCCTTCAGTAAGCAACCCTATTAGCCACTGTGGTAGATTTCCAAACAGGTTAGTTAGCCATCCGTCTAAGCATTAATAAGTGCAGCACTACAATTACTAGCAGGCATACTGCTGTTGCACCTCCCCCTGCTATACTCAGAAAATTCGCTTTTATCATAGCCGGG